>NC_089251.1:91416822-91729312 GCF_963930625.1 Muntiacus reevesi
CAGGTAGAGATTCTGTCTTAGGCTCTTCTGCAATGAACCTATGAGCTTCCACGGCCGACTAACTCCTGGTGATTGAAAGTTTTTCCTCTTGCAAACCTAGGAGTCTCTTCTAAGGACCTTCAGTTATGCAGTGCAATTCAGGCATTACTGGAGAACCGCTTCTTCCCCAAAAGTGTACGCAGTAGCACCAGTGGCAGGGATAGGGCAGAGGTGCAGCATTTCAGCAGCTGTGAAGAACTGAATGGGGCTCGGGGACTTGCACCCAGCTCCTGCTGTACGTTACGTCTTCTTTCAGGGCTAAGGAGGAGGCCATGGCTAAGTGAATGCCAACAGAAAAAGCTACAGCAAATTCTGAACTGGCTCCTTCAGGATAGATTTCTGGAGCCAAACTTCTCTGAGGGCTACTCGTCTGGATGTCCGGGGCCATTTGTAATTACCTCATGGTTCTGTCATTTATAGACTTGTCAGTCTTCCTCAGAGTCAGCCAGCACCTTCGCCTCACTGCCTCCAAGGAGAGGCCCCCCCTCCTCCTGGGTGCTCTCTCTTCCTCTTGTTTAATCACTAAGTCAAGTCCATGCAGGACACATGTCGAATCTGCATCTGCTGCCTTGCAGGCATATGCTTTACCACTGAGCCACTGGGGAAACCCATTCCACTTCTGCTCTGCAGGGCCGGATTCAAAGGCCACCTCCTTCATGACCAAGGCGTCCCAGGGGCCCGGCTTGAAGAGACCGCTCCTTCCTCTGAGTCCCATTCATTTTGTCACATGCACAATAATACCAACAATGGTTAAAGTTTACTGAGTACCTTCTATGTGCCAGACGCTAAGTTAAACACTACATATATTATTTCCTTTAAGCAGCAAGTCAGTCCCCGAGGTCTGTTACTACTTTAACTGTATAAAGTAGGGAGACTCTTTGAGGATGAGGGGCTGGTCAGGCAGCTTCTAAGAGACAGGGTTTGAGGGCAATCCTCTTGCCCTCATGAGAGCCATTCTCTCACCATTTCACATGTACGGTCCTTTTGTTGTCTTTATATGATATATATCTATATTTATGATTATGTGCTTAAAATTTAAGTTTCTTAAATAATACTTCCCAGTCCATGTGCCATGCACTCTATTCTATTTCACTTTGTTTTTTAAAGGCTAGTGGCATCATCGACTCAATGGGCATGAGTTTGAGCAAGTTCCAGAAGTTGGTGATAGACAAGGAGGCCTGGCTTGCTGCAGTCCATGGGGTCACAAAGAGTCGGACACGGCTGAGTAACTGAACGTTTAAAGGCTAATTTAACCTCTTAAATTGACTTCATGATCTATAGTAATGGGTGGTAACCTAGGATGAAAAACACTTTAGGCACTGTTCTCTGAAACAAGTAGTAGTAAGACATGAAACCAAAGATATAGTTTGGAAAGATCAAATTAAACAGCAGCAAAAATGGTTAGAACAAAGGAGACCTGTGGAGAATGCAGCAATAATACAGGAGAGAAAATGGGAAAGGAGAGAACATTTTAGCAGCTTTTGCTTAAGACTGACTATTACCCAGGTGGTGTTAGTGGTAAAGAACCCACCTGCCAATGCAGGAGACATAAGAGACACCAGTTAGATCCCTGAGGTTGGGAAGGTCCCCTGAAGGAGGAAATGGCAACCCACTCCAGTATTCTTGCCTGGAGAATCTCCATGAACAGAGGAGCCTGGCGGGTCCATGGAGTTGCAAAGAGTCAGATACAGACTGAAGTGATTTAGCACGCATGGATGCATTCTGAACTAATTGACTGGGTATGCAGGGAAAGGCAGAGGGCAGAACCAGAGATATAACTGTGATTTACAGCTCAAGTGACTCAGTCCTATCTGCCTTTTACTCTAGATCAGGCTGGGGAAACGACGATCTAGCCTGTGTTGTTTTTTATATGGCCAGCTAGCTAAGAACACTTTTTAAATTTTAAAGAGTTGTGGGGAAAAAAGGAGAAGAAGAAGCAAGAAGAAGAAGAGATCATATATAAGCAAAAGCCTGAAACATTTGCTGTCTTGCCCTTAACAGAAAAATTTGTTGACACCTGTACCAGAGAAGAAGCATTTTGAGAACAGATTCATAATTGCCAGGACATGGAAGCAACCTAGATGCCCATCAGCAGACGAGTGGATAAGGAAGCTGTGGTACATACACACATGGAATATTACTCAGCCATTAAAAGGAATTCATCTGAATCAGTTCTAATGAGATGGATGAAACTGAAGCCCATTATACAGAGTGAAGTAAGCCAGAAAGATAAAGACCAATACAGTATACTAACGCATATTTTAATCCTTTTAATTCAACCACAGGACCTAACATAACAGCCTCTAAAATGTTTTTAGAATGAAAGAAGAAATGTGTGGTGGATAAGACAAGATTCCTGAAGTTCTCCTAGACACAAAGGTTAGAGCTTCCACTTTTCCACTACCCTGGGGATTGGTGTGGTGTTATAGTGACATAAACTGGGGTCCATTACAAAGACAGGGCATCACCCCTAAGGTTCCTGTCCACTACCTACACTCTCTTGGGAAACTTGAAGAATTCTGAAAGTTCTGTTTGTCATGAGGAGCACAACTGTGGCCAATGAATAGACAACACAAAGTACGTAGATTTACTATCACATATGTGTAAAAGGTATGTTTGGGATATCTGCTCTGCTGTCATCCATATAGATGTAGTCTCCAGGCTATGGCCAACCCTCTCATACTTCCCTGTAACTCTGATCTGCGGCACAATGATGAGACAGCCAAAGTTGGGCAAATTAGATTATCTCTGAAGAATTACCAATTGATGGATTGAGGAACACGTTCTGGATGGAGTAGATGTGAGTATAGAGGCTGAGGAATGGCCTTGGGCAGGGACAAGTGAAGAAGCTGGTGCCACAGACTGAAAAAAGATACCCAGAGAGAGGCAGAGACCAGAAGCAGAGATAGAGGACAGCCTGACTTCCCAGGTCCAGCCCCTGAGAGATCTGACTGTCCCTGGGTACCGTGAGGTCATCCCGTGTTCTGCTCCCTGTTTTTGCATAAATTAGCTTGAATGGGCTTCTGTTACTCACAGCCTAAAATATCCTGACAATGACAGTAGCATTTAAAATATCCTGTCAGTGAAATGGCGCTTCTCTTTCCCTTGAACATCATACACAGGCTCTGACAGTTCACCTGAGTTTGGGCTGTAGTTGCAAAGCTGGAAATATCAGATTGTGGGGGTGGGGGCAGGGGCTCTTGACTTTAGAACTCCTGACAAAGGATTTTCAGAGAGGACCACTCCTTTAGCACCTCTTGAGTCTGGAGGTTGTGATCCTAACAAGATGGCAAGATGGGAGATGTAACCGCCCAAATCAGTGTGTATACCTTGTTTTGATTCTAAATTGTACAAGCCAACAGTGTAAAGATGTTTTTTGAGATGAGGGGACATTTGAATCTAGACTGGATTTCCCATCATATTAAGGAACTATTCTTAATTTTGTTAGGATATATAATGACATTGTAATTGTGTTTACAAAAGAAGTTTAATTTCATAAGGCTGTGTACTAAAATGTTTACAACATCTGGGGTTTTGTTTAAAACATTCCAGCAAAAATAAGCAACAAAACGAAATCCCTAAAAGCAAACAAAATATTTTGCTTTTGGAGACTAAATATTAATCACTGATGAAGCTGAATGATGGATACATGGGGGTTCACTATTACCCTATTTTCTCTACTTTTTGTGTTTGAAATTTTTCATAAGAACTTTAGGTAGATATATGTATATATAATTTATATATGCCTATATATATATAATTTATATATGTAATACAAAACCTAGACAGTGTATTAAAAAGCAGAGACATCATTTTGCCAAAATAGGTCTCTAAAGTCAAAGTTATGTTTTTCCCAGTGATGTACGGATGTGAGAATTGGGTCATAAAGATGGTTGAGAGCTAAAGAATTGATGCTTTTGAACTGTGGTACTGGAGAAGACTTTTTGAGATTCCCTTGGACAGCAAGGAGATCAAATCAGTCAATCCTAAAGGAAATCAACCCTGAATATTCATTAGAAGAACTGAAGCTGAAACTCCAATACTTTGATCACCTGATGTGAAGGGCTGACTCATTGGAAAAGACCCTGATGCTGGGAGAGATTGAAAGCAAAAGTAGAATGGGGAGGTAGAGAATGAGATGGTTAGAAAACACCACTGACTCAATGGACATGAATTTGAGCAAACTCCAAGAGATACTGGAGGACAGAGGAGCCTAGTGTGCTGCAGTCCACGTGGTTGCAAGGAGTTGGACATGACATGACTGAACAACAGCAAGGTTCATCAACAGAGACAAGCGCACCACTCTGGTGGAGGATGTGGATAATGGGGGAGGCTATGAATGCGTAGGAGCAGAGGACACATGGGAGCTCTACCTTCTGCTCAATTTTGCTGTTAATCTAAAATTGCTCTAAATAAAGTATATTTAAAAGGAAATGCAGATTATATATGTGTGTGTGTGTGTGTGTGTGTGTGCACACACATATATACTCAAAAAATATGTCTCAAGTCCACACCTTCTGTTTCCATTGTCAACATCTTAGTTCAGATGGGAACCACCTCACCTCACCTCATCACCTCATCACTTCTCCCCAGACCAGCCTCCTAACCAGCCCAGGCTTGCCTCACATTGACGCCTGAGTGATCTCTCAGACAGACAGTTTTGTCCCTCTTCTAGCCCAAACCCCCCAGTGGTCCTCCAGAGTTCTCAGCATCAAGTTTAAACTCCACAACGTGGTCTGCACAGGGCCTGCATCATTGGCCACTCTCTCTAGGGCAGCTACAGGGAACTTCTGCCCCTTGCTCTGTTTCTGCTCCCCCTGTTCCAGGGGCCTCTTCCCCCTTCTGTACCCTCTCTGGGCTGACTTTGACTCACCTTTCAGGTGTCTATGTGAATAGCTTTCCTTCCTGTCCATCTGCCTTGACCCCTTCTGTCTGGGTTAGATCCCCTATACTGTGCTCTCTTAAGACTCCATCACCAAGCGTCTAGTTATTTACCTCTGTGCAGTCTGAGTGAAAGGCATGCCATCTGCCATGTTTTTGTACCTCTAAGCACGTGGCTCACGTCCTAGAGACAGTAAATGCTTACTAACTAGTAGTTGCATGAATGAGTGACATTTGTTGACATCTGTACTCAGAATGTTCAGCTCTGTCCTCTGCTTTCTACATAGAGAGGGCATCTCAGGCCCTTTAAAGTGATTCCAGGTGAGTGGCAAGACCAGAGACTGGGGTGCAGACGAAGAAGGCAGGTGATGTTAGGAGAACATTCTACAAGGCTGTAAGCAGGAGCAGTTTCAGGGCTGAAGCAAAGTTCATGCTTCCTTTCCCATCAGGTACAGAGTGAGAAAGCATCTCTGCCTGTGTGTGGAGAACCATTCAGGGCTTTTGAAAAGGTACTGATCTGGTCTGGCAACTAAGCTGACCTACTTCTCCTGCCCCTCTTTCTGCCTTTTCCCGATCATGGCAGGAATATTTCCAGAGCGTATGTGGCTCATAAGAACATTCTGGCAAGTTCAGCTCAGGTCTGCTGAGTTGAGATCAGAGGCATCTTGGATCTGGAGTTCGCTTTCAGAGTTCAGGGACGGCTCCGATGTCTAGTTTTTGAGTAACCCTAAAGCCCCTCCGCGGGCTGCCTGGCTTCCAGCCCGCATCCTCCTCCTTCCCTTCCTCTCGCCCCGCCCCGCGCGCTGGTCAGCAGAGCCAAGCTCGAGAGCCAATGGGATTCTGGGTAAAGCGTTTGCTCACAGTCAGGGAGTCCCCCCGACCCCACCCATCCAACCCTCCCTTCAGGCAAGGTCAGTATCAGCAAAGAGCCAGCTGCACTCCCCTCCCGGGAACCCTAAAGAGACAAACTGAATAAAAATCTATTTTATTAACAGCCTGACCTACCAGCATTGATCACATTAGAAATGATGCCCACATGCACGCTCGCCACCACGCACAGAGGGACCAGGCTCAGCGGAGCTCAAAAAGCCGTTTAAATCTGTCCAGCGGTGATTCCTTCTCTAAGGGCCCAAAACATCCCCCCAAATTAATAACCCCCAGAAAGCAGTGCTGGGGAAAATTCCTTGCGGATTTGAGATTTTCACTCTGTTAATCTTCTAACTCAATAAAGCAAGCACTCTCCCAACAAATTAAATACTTTTATTAAAGGGTGCCCTCCCCCAATCTCTTTGATGTGGGTACAGACCTGCAACCCTCTCAGGGTCTGAGTGTCCATGGGAGGGGTTGTTCCTGCCTCCTATCATTTTCTCCTGTTATTCCAAGTAGGCCCAGAACCCACTGGGATTTGCTGCTTCTTAGGTTCTGGAAACTTCCGAGACCTTTGGCTTCCCTGAGTAGATTGCACAGCCTGTCAGCTGAGGGCAATTCTTACCATTCTCTGGTGGGGGTGACAGGCCCCCAAACAGGCCCCCATGCACTCTCCTGCTGCAGTCTGCCAGGAGGAGCCTCTGGTACAGCTGTCCAGGCCAAGGTGGACTGGCTGGCCAGCAACCAAATCTTGTCTCTGACCTCTGCAGAGGCTGCTGCTCAGACCTCCAAGAGTCAGCTGCAAACCAGCCAGGGTGAGCTGGAGAGATGGTTAAAGGGGGAGAAGTTTTCCCTGGTGGCTCAGATGGTAAAGAATCTGCCTGCAATGTGGGAGACACAGGTTTAATCTTTGGGTTGAGAAGATCCCCTGGAGAAGGGAACGGCAAGAAGGGTGGAGAAAGGAGCTCGAGATGAGGACTGAGTGGCTCTCCCCTGAATGCTTCCTTCCTCAAAAATGACCCTCAAGATGCTATGCTTTCCATCAGCCTGGCACTGGGTTCCGCTGTAAAACTTCCTCCAGCCTCCAGTTTCCTCTCACTGTGGGTTCGAGGAGCTGCTCGGGTTACACTGGGGGCCCTTCCTGGGTCTCTTCAAATACTGTCCTTGGAAAACTGCCTGCAGAGACACACCCACATCCATTGCAGACGGCAATGCCAGGCCCCTTTATATTTTATCGGGGGCCTTCTTCCAGAAACATCATTATCTACAGTTTATCACTTTCATTTCAGGGTCTATAGTGTGCAAGGCTCTGTGGATCCACACTCACATTAGAAACTGGGTATCTCATCTATGGCAACAGCCATGTGTCTGAGGGCCTGAGGCCTTCTCAGCAAAGGTCCTGTGTGTGTGAGTCACAGGCACTCATGGGGGGCCTGGTCCTGGCAGTTATTGCCAGGGGTTCTGAATGCACACCTTGCCCAGGATGGGGAGAAGTCACGCTCTTCCTACTGGGCGTTGGAGAAGACCTTTCTCAACTTTTGTTCTCTCAATATGCCCGCTTTGGACAAGAAAGGCATTTGCCCAGGGAGTTATAAGCCCTTCAGAGGCATTAAACCACAGTAGACCACACTGGGCCCTGGGCATTTGAAATGTCCTCCCCTCACTTATCAGCCCCGGAGGGATGTCCTGGGCGCTGTGGCTGTCCCTGTTTATCTCTCACAGCTGTCAAATTCCCTCCAGACTTAAGTCCTCCCATGGAAATCAGAACAGAATCCCTAAAAGTTGAAGGAAGGGGAGAGAGGTGGCTGGGAAGATGGGGAAAATGTGACAAAGTGCATAAACACTCGAGTTGGAGACTCAGACAGCCCCGGACTGGCATCCAGACTTGGCTACCTGCGTGCTGTGACTCTTGCATTGATTTGACTATTAATCTCACTATCCTCAACTATGAAATGAGGATAATAATATTTCCTGCCTCCCCAGGGTCATTGAGCAGATTGAATGAGAGGAGCCTGTGAATTGTTAGCATGCAGTAAGGGCTCCTTGAATGGGCTGCTAAGAAGAGGCTCCATCCTTTCCGGACAGGGATTGGGCCCAGCCATGAGGCTAGGAATCCATTCCTTCTGAGGCCTGCAGGAATTTGCTAGTCACTCAACGGCCTCTTTTTCCTCCCAGGAAAGACTGGAGTAGGGGGTGGGGGGGAAGCATGGGAATGTCAAAATCTGCTCCTTGTTCTATAGAACAAGTATTGAGGTGGGTGAGTTTGGTAGGTGAGGATGGGGCCCAGGCTCTGACTGGGGCAGCTGCCAGCTTCTGGGTTCTATGGTGGCCCCCAGGCTGCGCCACCTTGGGCACAGCTGGCAGTAAGTCCAGGCATTCTCAACTGGGGCAATATCAGTCCCAGGGGGGCAAAAATGCATTCTTAGGAGTGCAAAAAAGTTTAAAATATTGTTTTGGGGGCTGCAAAACTCAATCCTCCCTGAAAAAAATATAATTTCTTAGCACTGCATTTCTCTCATTAGAAAAAAAAAATTTAATTCTATTTGAACAAAGTTAATTTTAATTACCAATTTGGGTGTGGGGGCATTAGTACAAACAAGTTGGAGAACGTTGTTATATTCTGTCTTCCAGACTCTCAACTTCTGTCCCAGGGTCCCTCCTCTTCTCCCCAGCCCTTCCTGCTGCCCCTTCCTGTATCCTGCCTTCTCCCTGGGCCCTAGGCAGCATTTGGCATTGCTGATCGGTCTAGTTCAGGGGCCTTTGTGCCCCAGGCACCCGGCAGGGCCAGCACCATTCCTCACCCTGATTCTCCGCTGGCTCCCGTGACTTCACCGCGTGGTCCCCTCCAGCCATCTGGTGCTCCTCTCTCTCCTATCGCCCCTGCACACAGCTCCTCTGATCCCCACATGCACCTCTATGGCTCCACTCTGCTTGTCCTGCCGCAGACCCTACCAAGGCCTGCTGGAGCACCCGACTGGATTTTTCCCGGGACACGTTCTCCTTCCTCCAGGCAGCACTTGCATCTATCCCAGCCTTCTCGGTGCTTTCCTTTTCACAACATTTAGTTTGGCATGAAAGGACATATATATGCCCTTGTGTTATTCTATCATAGTTTCATGGGTGTCTGTTATACTTTCCCACCTGGATTTTCATTTCTCCAAGGAAGAGACAGTCATAAATTTCTGTTTGCTCCTTAGTGGTCCAAACCAATTCTGGACAACAAGGAAAGGCAGGTAAGTGGGTCTCTGAGGGCCAGGAAGTGCCCCGGCAGGACTCAAGGTCTGAAGTGCCACTGGTCAGCTCAGCCTGGGCCCAGGCAGACCTGCTGCCCTCCAGGGAGGGACTCACCTGGCCGACTCCTTCCACTCCATCTGGTCTCCATCATGCTGCAGAGTGTCCATCTCTGTGAAGAGGGTGGGGTTGGGAGCCTCATCTTCCTCCCCCAGGATGTCCTGGAGCTGCTCAGCAGCTGGAGACCCTGCAAAAGGAGGGCAGCGAGCTCTGCTGAGTGCCCAGTGGGAGGTGGAGGCCCTTGAACTGGAGCAGGAGCCAAGGGCAAGGGGAAAGTATTTCCTATTCAGTAAGACTAAGTCCACCTTCTGGGTGAAGCTAGAGTTGGATGTGGGTGGATGTGGGTGGGATATTCTCCCAGATAAAAGAGATGAGAGGATTTAGTCTGTATTCAGAGTCCAGGGACTTGTAGCTGACACCAAAGAAAGATGGAAAATGGCCAAAGCCAGGGCAGCAGCAAGGATAGGGATCAGAATAGGTAAGTGAGGTGAGAAAAACGCTGTCCCAACTTCAGAATAAGGGAGGGATCCCTTTTCCACTGGGCCCCAGACAGTCACCTCCCACACTGGCCTTAAAGGGGCGATCAGCCCTGTGAAAGGATGTGCTTGCACCAGCATGCCATGTGGGCCCACCTTCTTCACGGGCAAGATGACAGTCTGTCCCTGAACTGCTTTCCAACTGCCCAGGGGTGTTGCCTCCTGAGGGTCTCTCAGGCACCTCAGGTCAGCATTCAAACACAGAACACGTACCCTTCCCCAGACATACTTCTCTGGTCTTCCCCGCCTCCTCCTCGCCCATGCTCCCTCCCTTCCTTCTTTCTCTCACTTAATATTTAAGAAATGTCTATTGTGTGTCAGGCATTGGTCTAGGTGCAAGGAAGCAAAGCTGTGAAGGAGGCCCATATATCCTTTATCTCTTGAGCCTCTCCAGTGGCAAATACAGACAATAAACAAGTAAACAAATCTATAAACAGTCATTTCAGGCAGTGATAAGTGTTTTGAAAAAAAGAAAAGACCATGAAGCTACATTAGATAGCAAGATCAAGAAAGGCCTCTCTGAGGAAGGTATATTTGACCTGTAACTTGAAAAAGGAGAACGAGCCACTTCTACAAGTGCTGCAAGTGGCCTAAGGTCTGAGGTGGAGCGTGCCAGCTAGTGTACAGAGACCGGTGAGCCAGAGCCAGAGACAGATCTTGTGACATCACAAGACTGTCTACCAACTGCATAGATGGACACCCTGGATCATTCTCACCTCACCTCCTTGTCTCACCTCCACTCCCACAGTAAAAGTTTTCGAGAATCCTTTTCTTCCTCACCAATTCCATTGCCTCTGCCCTGGTTCAGTCTCCCACTGACTCGCTTTTGCTGTTGCTGTTCAATTGCTCAGTTGTGTCTGACTCTTCCTGACCCCAAAGACTGCAGCACACCAGGCTTCCCTGTCCTTCACCACCTCCTGGAGCTTGCTCAAACTCGTGTCTGTTAAGTCAGTGATGCCATCCAACCATCTCATCCTTGGCCACCCCCTTCTCTTCCTGCCGTCAATCTTTCCCGTCATCAGGGTGTTTTCTAAAGAGTCTCTTTAGTCTCTTTGCATCAGATGGCCAGTACTGGAGGTTCAGCTTCAGCACTAGTCCTTCCAATGAATATTCAGGGATAATTTCCTTAAGGATTGACTGTTTGATCTCCTTGTAGTCCAAAGGACTCTCAAGAGTCTTCTCCAGCACCACACTTCAAAAGCATCAGTTCTTTGGCACTCAGCTTTCTTTATGATCCAACTCTCATATCTGTACACAACTACTGGAAAAACTGTATCTTTGACTATACGGACCTTTGTAGGCAAAGTAATGTCTCTGCTTTTGACTGTCTTTGGGCTTCATCAAGTCTTCCTCTCCCTCCAAGCTTCTCTATTTCCTCAGTTTATCATCCCCTTTGGCCCTTACTTATTTCTCCATTGACTCCCAATAGTCAATAATTTTCGCTACTGTTTCATCACAGACTCTACCCTCTTACTCTTTGACTTCCCAGTAACACCAGACAGTTGATGCCCAAACAAGAACTAATTGGCCCAGTCTCTACCTCTGCAGGTGTGTCCTGGGGTGCAGGGAGAGGCAGTGTGGTACACAATAGTACGGTGGATGCAAGGTGCCTGCTAGGTTTTCAATTTAGCTAGATGTCAGTGTGAATCTCAGAGGTGCTACTTACTCATGAGTGAATTCAGTCTGAGCGAACAAGGTGGTTGTCCCAATAAATCAGATAAGGAGAATAATACACAAGACACAGGGCCTGGAATATAACAGGTGCTAATTCCCCTTGCCACCAGCGCTAGCACCCAGGGTCATGAGCCCCTCTGCATAAAACCGCCCGGCTGTACAAATGAGGGTTTCCACTGTTATCAGGCCTCAGAAGTACAGCCGCTTCCATTCATTCTTGTCAGTGTCCTTTCCCATGTCCCTCTAAGCAATCCTCCTGATGCATCTCCTACCCCACTTCACCAAGAAAAGAAGGCCTCCAGGCATGAAATCCATCAACTTCCTCCCTTCTAGTCCTTCGGTGTCCTTACCATTGCTGCAGTCTATCTCTGAACAAAAGAATTCTTCCTCTAGCCCATCTCTGGCCCTATCTATTCCCTTCTACTGAATTCTTATCTCTTCAACCAGTCTTTCCTTACCTGGGTCTTCAACTTCTCTCCTCCACCCCTTTCCTATCAGCCTGTAAACAGCTCTTCCTATCTGATCCTGTTCTCTTTTTCCCTTCTCTCCCCTGAACTTCTTGAAGAGATGTTTAACACTCACTGTCTCTGCTTCCTTCTTACCAATCACTTCCCATATGCTGCAACTGGTTCATCCCCACCACACTAAAGATGTTGACTAAGGCAGAGATTTTTAACTGGCAGCACAAAGATGTGTTTAATTCAGCTCTCATAGATTATAATAGTTTTTTTCATTATTGCTAACATAAAGAATTATGAGATTTCATGTAAAAATCCAGACTTCTGAACTTTCTTGAAAATTCAGACACTCTGATGCCAGTGCCCGTATTTCTACTTGGCAACAACCAATTAGAGCTCAGTGATGGATAAGCATCACTGATGCTTAGTTTGCACAGTCCCCACTACTCCCTACTGTGTACCCTGCTAATCTCATTTATGCTAAGCACCCAAGTTATAACTCTGTTCTCAGGTCTCTCTTGTTGTCTTATTCTCAACTCAGTAAGTCAATAAAATAAAATAATCAACAGCACTGTGAAGCTATGGTCTGGCTTATCTCTCTGGAATATCAGTGGTGCTGACTGCTTCCTCTGAACTGAAATGCTCTTGGTTGTTTTAAGGCAGCACTTTCTAGATATCTTTTCCTATCTCTTTGAGGACTCCTCAGTGTCCTTGCCTGGCACCTCTTGTATGTTTCACTTAAATCTTGATCTTCCTCCAGATTCCTCCTTGACCTTCTTGTCTCCCCTCTTTCTACACTCTTCCTGGACCATCTCATGTTCTTTCTAGCATCATCCTATAACCGTGTCTCTAGGTCCTAACTGTACTGAGCATTTCTAACTGCCAACTATACTGCTCCATCTCAAGTCAGCCTCAACATATTCAAAGTAGCTCCGCCTCTCTTCTTCTGTGAGAAGAAGTCTTATCCTCCTGTGTTTTCATTAATAGTTCCCCTAGCTATCCAGCCATCTAGAGGAGAAATTTGGGGCTCACTCTTGAAGCCTCCTTCTCTCTCATCGCCCCTGTCTAATCAGACACTAACTTCTTTCACTCACTTCCTGACTATTTCTTTGGCTCTCTTCCCTTTTCCCACCATTGCCACCACCTTTATTCAGGTTTTTATTGTCTCACATTCCTGTCATCACAATAGTCACCTACTGCTCCCATTGTCTCTGGTTGCCCCGTCCATCTCATGCCCTAGATAGCAGCAGAGTTAGCTTTAAAGACATTTCAAACCTGCTCCCTTGGCAAACTCCTGGGAGTCATGGTATTCTGGGGGGCAGCACCATAAAATATTGTGCATATGAGTTAGAAATAATTTTACTAGCAGAAAATACTACCCATTTATCTGTATGTACCTTAAAGGACTGCATTTACTTAAACGATTGTTTACTTCTGAATTTTTCTACTACTTTAAACTTACATCCTTTTTATTGATTACTGATACTTGTTGGCAGGCATCAAAAGTTTACAGAAATTTTATAGAAGAAAATATAACAGTCGAACAAATAGCCTTATTTTTTCCTTAAATTGGGAGAAGAGTAGGACTGCTTTCTTCTGAGTAGGTAAACCAGTTCTCCATGGGATGAGAGTTCAAGTACTACTCTCTTCAAATGTATATTTGGTCATGTTACTCTTCAGGTGAAAAATATTCAATAGCTCTCTAGGATCTAAAGCCTAGGGTCTATGACATGGCTCAAAACATGCCTCATGATCTGGCCCTAATCTGTCTGGGTAGGTTCTGTCACGTCCCTTGTCCAGACACCCCAGCCGCCCTGGACACTGTATATTCTAACTTCAGCTGCCCTTGCTTGACCCCACATGCCCTGGATTCCAGCCACATAAGACCACACACAGTTCTCCAAGGAGGAGAGCACGTGACTCCTTGGACCTTTTGTGCCTACCATTCCCTAAATTTTCAATCCCCCTCCCCCTTCAAGGCCAAATGAGAAGGCAGATAAGCAGAGTTGGTATGAGGTGATGAGACAGGATGAAGAGCAGGAGGCCTGAGCCAGCCCTGTGTAGGCATTACCTGTTCCCCGGAAGAGCTGAGCGCTGGGGTCTCCGGCTGTGGACTCGGCCTCTGGCCCCAGCCTGTTTCTGCTGCGGCCACCCCGGCTGCTGCTGGCTTGTTCCTTTTCCCCACCAGCAGGGCTCAACAAACTCACTTTTGTTTCCAGTTAAGCACCAGGGGAGGTGAGGGGAGAGGAGAAGAGGGAGAGGGAAAGGGAGAGAGGGAGGGACAAGGAGAGAGAGAAGGAATATGTGAAAGACTGGGGAAGTGGGGAGAGCGTTATGTGGGAAGATGTAGTAAATGTGAGAGGAAAAACTATCGAGAGTGCATTAAAGATACTCCAAGTACAAGAGAATTGTGTGTGTGTGAGAGAGAGTGAGAGGGAGAGAGAGAGAGAGGGCAAGTGAGCAGTGAGCAAGAGAGGAAAGACTCAGGTTCTCAGGTGCACTGGGGAGAGGTCTTGGTGGTGGCCGAGGCAGAACCCCTCGCAGGCAGCAGGTCTCCACAGCAGCAGGGGGTGGACCCTGCAGGCGCTGAGAGGCCTGGCAGGACTGCCCTTTTGCCCCCTCCCCCATGAGCCCATCCCGCCAAGCCTGGGGGCCCTAGGGGAGCCCAGGCACCTCTCCTCAGGCCCCTTTATAAAGGCAGAGGTAGGCTTTTCCTTGAGACTCCCTGGAGCCACCTTAGGGCCTTGGCCGCAGGTGAGCTGTCTGGAGCAGGTCCTGGCCCGGCCTCTCTAGTCATCCAGCCCCAGGG
This sequence comes from Muntiacus reevesi, assembly GCF_963930625.1. Classification (NCBI taxonomy): domain Eukaryota; kingdom Metazoa; phylum Chordata; class Mammalia; order Artiodactyla; family Cervidae; genus Muntiacus; species Muntiacus reevesi. The sequence goes on from NC_089251.1 coordinate 91,431,378, forward strand.
TGGAGATGGGGTGGTATAAGGAGAGGTGCTGTGGGGTCTCAAGTTTCACAGCAACTGTCCTTGGTCAATAACGTCCCCTGAAGCTGATTTCTCCCCTTCCCCAACTTCACAATCCAACTCTTGATCCTTTCCACCTAAGTCTGCTTCTAAGACAAAATGCCAAATATCACTTGGTGGGTGTTTTCTGAGAGCCCATGGACAGGGGAGCTGGTCACTTCAGGATAAGTGGTGAACCCCCCTGAGGAATTATTTTGCTCTGCTGAGAAACTCCTAATCTCCTGGGTTCAGTTCAACAAGTACTTACTGATTACTTAGAATGTGCCAAGGTTGATTAAAGGTCATGAGTGGCTGCTGCTCCAAGAAGCTCTGAACCCTGAATTTGCCAAGTCTCAGAGCTGGGAGAGAGCTGAACGATGGTTGAATCCAAACGCTTCACGGATGAGGAATTTGAGAACTGGTTTATAGCACAGAAGGCCCAGCTGGGCCCCCAGTTAGGGGGGCCAAGAGGAGAGCGGTTTGCTGACACCCTCACCCCCCACCCCCTGCCTCTGCCGCTGGCTCCCTTACCCCATCTTCAGGCCTGAGACTCAAAGATCAAGTGTGCCCACTTTAAACCCGAGAGCATAGCAGCAGAGGCTCAGAGCGTGTGGTTAGGTCGGACACCCCAAGCAAACGCCGCCACCAAGGAGCTCCTGCTTTGGCGGGCTCCTTAGCAGGGCGGCGAGGAGACGGCCCCTAAAGGCTCTCAGGCCACTGTTCGTACTGCACTGTGGCTGACGTCAGCCCATTTCCTTCTGAACACCACTGGGCAGACCTTGCACCCCAAACTGAGTCAGGGGCTGTGTCTGATCTCGAAACCCCAGAAGAACACCCAAAGAGAGATCACCAAGGACGCCAGAGGTTTCTCTTTATTCGCATGGTGCTTTTAGAGCTCACACCTGGGTTTAACTCCCGACTCTGATTATTACTGGCAGTGGGATCTTGCCAAAGCATTAAACAGTCTGAGCCTTAGTTTCTCCATCTATGAAGTGAGAATAGTCACCCCTGCTTTACTGGGTTGTGGTTACCATCAAATGAGATGATGTATGCGACATGATTGGCACAGTGCTTGGCATATGCCAGTCACCCAGTAAACATTGCTATGATGGATGTTGCAAAAAGGTCTGACATTTTCCTCCCCCATAACAGCTCTTGTAAACATTTCAAGAGCTCAATCCTTCTCAGCTTCTGAACACTACTACTCCTATGCTACCCCTCCCCGTCTCCCTTCCCTCAGGTCCACAGAAACCTAGTGATGTGCTGGGTTCGCACCTCAAGGTTTCACTGCATCCCTAATGCACTCCAGGTCCCACACGCAAGTTCATCCGCAAATAAGAAAGGCTGCAGATAAGGGCTCCTCTGGTTGAGAGCTCACAGCAACAGTTACACAGCGATGGCCCAAGTGGACTAAACCAGCAGTTTCTGGGAGAAAACTAACCTTGGCAGGACCAAGCTTGAGGAAACACACAAAAAGAAGCAAACAGAATCGTGCTTTTACTGGCGGCAGAGAGAGGGGCACCAGTCTAGTCATTAGTTGAGCAAAGCACAAAATCCCCTAGATTGCAACTGGACTGCAACCTGCAGGTATTCAACTCCTAGAAGACCTAGGAGGTGTTTAAGACCATCAGGAAGTCAGTGTGAGGGCCTGGGGTCCTCAGCTAAGAGTCTTCTCAGAGGCACTCTCTCCCAGGCTCCAGATGAGTCACTGGACACCGAGCTTGGTGAGGTCAGGGTCTGTCTTGCTTACGTTGTGCTACTGGCCCCAGAAAAGGGTTCACAGCATGGACATTCAATAAACATTTGTTAGGTGAATGAATTTCACTGCTTAACACTCATGAGTGTCCCTGCCTCAGCGGAAAGAAGCCGTGAACAAGGAAACGGAGCTAGGTATGCTTTTTCCAGTGGTCATGTATGGGTGTGAGATTTGGACCAGAAAGAAGTCTGAGCACCGAAGAGTTGATGCTTTTGAGCTGTGGTGTTGGAGAAGACTCTTGAGAGTCCCTTGGACAGCAAGGAGATCAAACCAATCAATCTGAAAGGAAATTAACCCTGAATATTCACTGGAAGGACGGATGCTGAAGCTCCAATACTTTGGCCACCTGATGCAAAGAGCTGACTCATTAGAAAAGACCCTGATGCTGGGAAAGATTGAAGGTGGGAGGAGAAGGGAATGACAGAGGAAGAGACAGTTGGATGGCATCACCAACTCAATGAACATGGATTTGAGCAAGCTCTGGGAGTTGGTGATGGACAAGGAAGCCTGGTGTGCTGTGGTCCATGGGGTCACAAAGAGTCGGACACGACTGAGCAACTGAACAGCAACAGCAAAGGGGATTAAGAACAGTTCAAGGCCCCCAAGTTCTGAGGAGTGGGAGAGACAGAACCGAGGGCTCCAAAGTCAGGCCTGCACTCATCTGAGGTGGTCTTCAAGAGAGGACAGGAAGGCCCCAAGTCCTCATTTCATGGACAGTAGGGTTGTTTGTTTTTTTCTTTTTTTCCTAGAAAGCAGTCCATAAACTCTAAATGTGCTCTCTGGGAAGGCGGAGAAGAGAATCTGCGAACCCGTAGTGTTTATGGGAATCGTCCCGTCAGTAGCCTCGGGTCATCTGCTGGCCCATACGCTCCCTCGCCCAAGGGATCATGCTCTGGTGGCTGTGTTTGTGGAGTACTTGAACTGTGCCTCTAGGCCATGGTTCATTGAACCAGGAACAGTTGACTGGACACCTGGCTCAAGCCCAGAAATTTTGAATTTGATTTCTGAGATAGTTGGGTGTTTCCTAATGGAAGGAGCATATAAACTGAGAGCTGAAGGCACAGAGAGACAGTAAAGGCTACACACATCGAGAAACAAAGCAGACTTGGAGAAGAAGCAGGGGAGGCCATGAGTCCCAAAGAGGGGACTGAGAGGGCTTTCCTCCTCCTGCTGAGCCTGGTTGGCTGTTCTTTGGGGACTGTGAGAAACTCCTTTATTCATGTAGGACAAACTTTTACTCTCCCTCACTCCCTCCTTGCTCAAGACAGCTCTAGTAGGTTTCTGATTGTTGTTGTTTAGTCGCTAAGTTGTGTCTGACTCTTTCAAGACCCCATGGACTGTAACCCAGGCAAGAATACTGGAGTGGGTTGCATTTCCTTCTCCGGGAGGTTCTGATACTTGTGATCACATTACTTTTAAAATCATGAGTCCCCCTTATATGAAATTCTAGGGCATGGAAATTTTCTTCTGTATTCCTTCTCAAAAACTACAAGTTTAGAAGTTACAAAAGAATGTCAAGTCTAGCTAAAGGGCTAAGCTTAGAGGAGACAGACTTTGTGTTTAGTCAATACATTGTGTGTGTTTGTGTGTGTGTGTGTGTGCTCAGTCATTCAGGTGTATCCAACTCTGTGTGTCTTTGGCTGTGCAAAAATGGATGGTGAGCTAAGGTGGGGCAGAGAGAAACTGATGTGACCAAAAGGTGAGCAAGGGGAGTGAGTTGTATGTATTGAGAGGGAGGGGAGAGGCTGGGGGTGGAGGTGGCTGAAGAGAATCAGGAGATGTGATGGGACTGGTAAGGGGAAGTGGGGGTGAGGTGGGAGTTGCCTAAAATATGGTAGAGAAAAGTAGCCAGTAGGAAATTTCAAGTGACAAGGGGATTTTTAAGAAAGGGAATATTTAGTGAGTGAAGTGAAAGTTCCTCAGCCGTGTCTGACTCTTTGCGACCCCATGGACTATACAGTCCAAGGAATTCTCCAGGCCAGAATGCTGGAGTGGGTAGCCTTTCCCTTCTCCAGGGGAATCTTCCCAACCCAGGGATCGAACCTAGGTCTTCCACCTAGGAAGCCTGCTCCTCGCTTATATGTGGTATGTGACCAATTTGGGGGAGACCAAAGGAGGACTGAACCCCATTCCTGAGCTGTAGCATGCCTGGAGGTGAGAACAGAGAACAGGTACAAGAAGTGAGACACAGTGAGACTGTGAGCCCAGCATGCAGGTCTTGTAGCAGGAGTGATACTGGGACTGGACGCCTCTGGAAATTCACAGAAGTTTAGGCAGAGGCGAGCACACTAACTCTCAAGGAATAAGGTAAATCCAAGTAACACATGTGTTATAATAACTTTGTATATATATATAAATTTTTTTTTTTTTTTTGCTGCATGGGCTTTCTCTGGTTGCAGTGAGCAGGGCCGACTCTCTAGCTGCAGTGTGCGGGTTTCTCATTGCGAAGGCTTCTTCGGTTGTGGAGCACAGGCTCTAGGGCGCTTGGGCTTCAGTAGCTGTGGCATGTGAGCACGGTAGTTGTAGCTCTCGGGCTCTGGAGCACAGGCGTAATAGCTGTGGCACGTGGGTTTAGTTGCTCCATGGCATGAGGGATCTTCCCGGATCAGGGATGGAACCCGTGTCACTCACATTGGCAAGCGGATTCTTTACCACTGAGCCACCAGGAAAGCCCTAATGACTTTATATTTATCAGAACTTTAATCGGTTCACTTGCAAACTTGAGCTTTCAACCTTAATTTCCCCTTAAGGTGTAAAGGTCACTAACTCAGGATTCTCTTCCAATAAGGGTTTTTGTTTGTTTGAATGTTGTATATGTTGGTAACTCCAGGAAATAAGAAAAATAAAAGAAATCCAATTGCCTTTGTTCCTATGTTGGAAACAAAGCCTGTCTCAGCAGTCCCTTAGAGGAGGAGGTGTCTTAGAGATAAATTTGTTCTCTGTCCCAACCCTCACACCTCATCAGAAATGGGAAAAACCATATGAAATCCATTTTTGGTCCTAAAGCCTTGAAGTCACATGGGGCTCAAACACCTGGTGAGAAAACAGCCTCTTTCTCCCCTACTGCTCGTCTTGGTGGTTTTGATCTTTCAGTGACTCTAGAGTTGTTCAGTGCTCAGCAAGTAGAAGAAGACCTTAATACTTTTTCACACCCATCCCACCAGAAGGCTCTCATAAGCTTCTCAGTACCAGTGAGAACAGCCAAACTAGATGTCTGCTCATACAGGAAAAAAGATCTGGGCTCCTTGCTTTTAAATTGGGTTAACACAAATCAACTGAAGTAACATATTATGTCAAGTGCCTGTAACGTTCCATGCGCCGTGTGAAGTACTTTGTGTCTGTTTTTATTTTATCTAGGAGCTCACAGCTCGGTGTGACCGACATCCAGATTTTCTTTGAACTGACTGCCTTTAGCATGACAGTTCCATGTCCTTTGTCCTGGGAAAGCCCTCTATCTCAGCAAACTGCAACAGTCTGTCACCCTACAACCGTCTTCCACTCTACAGATGAAGATGCTGAGACCCCAGTCCCTACACACCAGGTTGGGCTTGGCCTGTCTCCTTTCTCTTAGATCTGGGCTCCAGTTCTTAGCACCAGCCAAGAAGAGCCAAAGAGCAGTCATATTTCTACAGCTGCTCTTCACCCCCTTGCTCCTAATAGCTTCTCCACAGGCTCTCTGAGCCAGAGAATGCATTCTTTCAAGGGAAGGAAGGCTCTTACTGGTGCTCACCACAGCTTGATGGTTCTATTCCCTGTATATGTTCTGCTAGAGTCAAACCTGGAGGAAGGGGTGGCCAAAATAATATTCATATTGGAGGAAGGGGAGGAGGTGGGACAAATAATCCTATGCTGTGGCATATTATATTATGGGGTAACTACTATCTACCTATCCCTTTCATCATAAGGTAGTTTTGCTGCTTGAAAAAAGTATAATTCTTAGCCTATGTCCAACTGGTCATGACTGAGTGGTGATGACTTACACAGGGCAGAAGTGTAGTAGAAGAGACACACACGGGTTTTGGAGCCTACTGATGTTTTCAGCTTCTAGCTTCACTGATTCCTGCTGTACCACACTACATCTCTCTGAACCCTGATTTCCCAATCTGAAGATGAGGATAATAATATCTCCTTTTTATTAATGTGACACATTTAGTTAACAAAATTATAATGAAATACCATTTCACGGTATAAATCTTCTTTCACACACATCATCTGGCTGGATTCCTGTTGCTGTTTTGTGAGGCAGGAACTAAAGGAGTCACCTGTCAACGTTTCAGCTACACAGCCTGCTTTACTCTCAGGCCTAGCTATGTCTAGCCCCCGTGCCTGGTCCACCCCCTGACCCCATTCTGCACAGTTCCTCTCTTCTGTAAAGCTAGTCCTCTTCAACTCTGTGGCCAGCTGAAATGCCTGCCTGGGCTGTCTGAATGGATTCACAGAATAGACAAGGCTCTCAGAGAGGAAAAACACATCTGGTCAGTTGCCCTGCAGCAAAGAAAAGTGGCAGATTCGGTCTATTATCTAGATGATGCAGTACAATGATTTGGGACTTTTGTTTTCCTTTCTTCAGGTCACTGTCACTGACCCAGGGATCTCACAGAGTAGGGTGTATATTTGTATCACACACACAATGCCCCCTTTGATTTAGAAGAAGTGAAGGACAGAGGAGTGGACCTCTACCACCCCTAAGAGAATGGCTGGAACAAGTTCAGCTGCCATGGGTGAAAACTCACTGTGACTGTTGACTTTGCTTTCAGGCTTTGTAGTCCCCTTGAATCAAGAATGTCTGGAACTGGGGCCTGGAAAGTATTCTTACAGGTAGGTGGGTTCTATCAGAATTTTTAAAGTTCGTGTTTCCATTTTGAAGATAATCTTTAAAAGATTTATTTTATTAGCTATAAGAATAAAACTTATGTTATAATAAAAATTGTAAGATATTTTATGGAAAAAAAGCCTTAATGAATTAACATACTATTTCTCAAACTGGGATTTTTATGGTCCCTTGGGGCTCTACAAATATACAAATGCATTTTCATGAGTCTACAGTAAGTTATTTTCCCTTTAAAAGAAGTTCTTACTTTACCCAAGCTTGAAAGACATGGCCTGAAATTTCCTGCCTTCCTATGCCTTCCCACTGTCTCCCCTGTTCCACAGCCATGCCTTGTGCCGTGCCTGGGAATAGCAGGCTGTAAAGGGCATGAACTGAATGTGCAAATGTACCAAAGGATTCTCCTTTCTCTCCCCTTTGGTTTCCAGTTAAAACCACTGTCCCCTTAACTCAACCAGAAACCACCCAAACAACACAAAATCCACCATTCACGACCACTTCTGTGAAGTACCGTGTTGCATCAATAAATACCATTTGCAGAGAGTACCAGCTCTAACCCACTTTCCTCTTTCCTGACTGAGGAAGGACCCAGCAGACTCCACTTTTAAAGGGTGACTGCATCCCTGAATGTGGTGGGGTGACAGGGAAATGCTCCAGAGAGTGAGTGGGAGGCATCCAGACCCAACCTGGGGAGCAGGCTTCCTGTCAGACTTGCCCTCCTTTGGCTCTCGGATATGCCAACCCCCGGATGTGTGTGTGTGCACATGCCTGTGTAGCATGTTTGTGTGTATGCGTATCAGAGCTCATTTCTTACACTAGACACCGCCAAAGGACTCCCCGTTAACCCCTGTCCCACAAAGGCACAGAGGCCACAGGCCTTGGTAGACCTGGTGCCAATAACCGCAGTTGTTCAGCGCAGGGCTGGGATGGGGTGACTCAGATGGTCTTTGCCAGCGTGTATGTCACAGTCTCCTACAGGAATGTTAAGAGGCTGCTACTGCCTGACATTCCTTTGAAGGTTCAAATGGTAAAATAACTCATTTTGCTTTGTTCAAGACCATGGAAATGTATAGTAGAAACCAATTAGAGGCTATTTATTTCACAGATTTGGGATGTGCTGCAGGTGAAATCATATCTCTAGAAACAGGGAAGACACAAAATGATAAAATGTCACAGCAGCTGTGCTCTAGTCTTTTCACTCCTCTTAAGATTGATATTTTTATTTCCACAGGAAGGAACAAAAGACTGCTTTTTAAACAAGCCCAGAACTGATTCCTGCAGCAGCAGAGGCATGCCTCAGGGACTCTGCTGACCTGGGAGAAAGCTTCCAGGTCTGGAGGCTGTGGTGCAGGGCGCCCCGACAATTTCAGACCATTCCCTCAAGCTCAAGTGAAGAGAGAGGGTGGAGGTAATTGCAACAAAGAATTTGATTTACTGAGCACAACACCTCACACCAGTCACGTTTGTTATTGGTTCTTAGGGCGGCTGGAAATTTGCCCTTAGGAATGTAGAAACAGGAAATAATTCTAAGAATTAAACCATGAAATCAAGGTGGAATGCGCCAGAGCGGAGTTACCAGTGATGACAGGGGCTCAGCCTGACTGAAGGGGCTCTCTGAGCAGGGGCTGGTCTGCTGTGGCAGCAGAGAGAGCAGCCTAAGAGGCCTGAGCCACGTGGGGCGTTCCTCACATTCTGCTGAGAGTCCCCCTCCCCTGCCCCGTCCTGTCTGGAACCCCCAGCAGATGGCCCCCAGAATGTTCCCCAAAACTCACGTGTCTTGCTGACATGGTCCACGCTGCTGCCCGCGCTGGCCAGCCCCTGCTGTGGCTTGTCTGGCCGCAAGCCCCAGCGGACCTTCTGCAGGCCTGGAAGGTGTCCCTTCTGGTCTCTTTTCCTGTGAGGGTAACTGGGAACCGAAAGCCCGATGTGAATGGAACGGCAGTCTGTGGGCACAGAATAAGAGAGGGGAGGCAGAGTTACCGAAAGCTGGCATTTCTCCTTAACATCCTCCAGTTACAAAGAGCTGAGGCCACTGGAAAAGATCAAAAGACATGGGATTCTTGGACGGGGCCACTGGGCTTGACAGAATTCCAATTCTGAACCAACTCAGCGGTTGCTGGAAGGGGGAACCTTTGGGCCTATAGTTGGAATTCTTTCAGAAGGAGCAGAACTCCCATCTCCCCATTCTTGCTAGTCCAGAGCAGCAATAACTACATACGATTTATGACACATGGGCCAGGAGAGAGGCCTTCAACAGGTCACATATTTAGCCCAAAATGCCAAGTCTCAGCTTTGATTGTTAATGGGGAAGCCGTATGCATTTCCATCAAGGCCATTTTTACTAACAGCCAAGGACCATGTGAACTACTACTTATCAGAGAAGCAAGTTATTAAGGATTTCTCAAAAATGATTTTGTAAGCTAGAATTTTCAAGAGCTAGCAAGGACCCTAATTCAGAATTCCACTGAGAAGCCTGACTACTCTATAAAGGCACCACTAAATCTTTGCTCAAAGAGGCATCTGCATTCCCCTCAGCTCTCCAGAAAGACCTTTTACTATCAATTTCTCATCTATATTGTCTTCAGTTGGTCAACAATTTTTAAAATAATTAATAGCTTTTTAGTACAATTTTAGATTTACAGAATAATTGAGCAGATAGTACATTAAGTTCCATATACCCACTTCAACCATACCACCACCTCCACAGTTTTCCCTATTATTATTTTTAAATTGGGATGTGATTGACATATAATATTATATTAATTTAAGGTGTATCATGATTTGATATATGTATATCTGCAAAATGACAACCACAACAATAAGTTCAGTCAACATCCATCACCACACAAAGTTATGAATTTTTTTCTTGGAATGAGAACTTTCAAAATTTAGTCTCTTAGCAACTTTCAAGCATATGATACGGTATTATTAACTACGGCCACCATACTGTACATCCTAAAGGAGATCAGTCCAGGGTGTTCTTTGGAAGAACTGATGTTCAAGCTGAAACTTCAACTTTGGCCACCTCGTGAGAAGAGCTGACTCATTGGAAAAGACCCTGATGTTGGGAAAGATTGAGGGCAGGAGAAGAAGGAGACAACAGAGGATGAGATGGTTGGATGGCATCACCGACTCAATGGACATGGGTTTGGGTGGACTCTGGGAGGTGGTGATGGACAGGGAGGACTGGCGTGCTGCGATTCATGGGGTCGCAAAGAGTCGGAGATGACTGAGCAACTGAACTGAACTGAACTGAACTGTACGTTACATTCAGTTATCTTATAACTAAAAGTTTGTGCCCTTTGACCACCTTCAGCCAATTCTCCACCTTCCACCCCCTGCCTCTGGTAAGCACCAACCTGTACTCTGTTTCTATGTCTTTGGATTTTTAGATTCCACATGTAAGTGAGATTATACAGTATTTGTCTCTCTGTCTGACTTATTTCACATAGCATAATACTTTCAAGGTCCATTCATGTTGCAAATGGCAAGATTTCTGTCTTGTTTAATAGCTGAATAATGTTCATGTGTATATCACATTTTTTTAAACATTCAATTGCTGATGGACACTTAAGCTATTTCCATGTCTTGACTATTATAAATAACGCTGCAATGAACATGAGAGTACAGATGTATTTTCAAGATAATGATTTCATTTCCTTTGAATATATATCCAGAAGTAGAATTGCTGGATCATACAGTAGTTCTGTTACTAATTTTTTGAGGAATCTCCATACTGTTCTCCACAGTGTCTGTACCAATTTGCATTCTGACCAATGATGCAAAATGGTTTCCTTTTCTCCATATCTTTGCCAACATTTGTTATCCCTTGTCTTAGATATACCAATCCTAACAGTTGGGAGGTGATATATCTTTGTGGTGTTAGTTTGCATTTCCCTGATCATTAATGGTGTTGAACACGTTTTCCTGTATCTGTTGATTGTTTGTATGTTTTCTTTGGAATGAATTCTATCCAGTTCTTCTTCCCATTAAAAAAATTATTTATTTAGTTAGTTATTTTTGGCCGCACCGGGTCTTCATTGCTGCACACAGGTTTCCTCTATCTGTGGTGAGCAGGGGCTACTCTTCTTTGCAGTGTGCGGGCTTCTCATTGCAGTGGTTTCTCTTGTTGTGTAGTACGGGCTCAATAGCTGTGGTGCACAGGTTTAGTTGCTCCATGGCATCTTCCGGGATCTTCCCGGACCAGGGATCAAACCAATATCCCCTGCGTTGCAAGGCCGTCTCTTAACCACTGGACCACCAGGGAAGTCCTTCTTCCCAATTTTTAAAGGCGTACACTTTTTTTTTTTGTAATTGAGTTTTATAAGATCTTTATATATTTTAGATTTAACCCCTTATCAGATATATGATTTGCAAATATTTTCTCCTACTCCATAGGTTGACTTTTTGTTTTGTTGACAGTTCCTTTGCTATGCAGAAGCTTTTTAGCTTAATGTAGTTTAACTCATCTTTTATCTTGTTGCTTTTTCTTTTAACATCAAATTTAAAAAGTCATCGCCGAAAATGATATCAAGGAGCTTACCCCTTATGTTTTCTTATAAGAATTTTATGGTTTCATGTTCTACATTCAAGTCTTCATGCTGCTTTGAGTTGACTTTTCTGTATGTTGTAACATAGGAGTCAAGTTTCATTCTTTTATGTGTAGCGGTTTAGTTTTTCCAACATCATTTATTGAAGAGACTATCTTTCCCCATTGTATATTTTGGTTCCTGTGTTGTAAATTAATTGACTATATACATGTGGGCTTATTTCCAGGCTCTCTATTGATCTTTGTTGATCTATATGTCTATTTTTATGCCAATACCATATTGAATACTATAGCTTTGTAATATAGTTTGAAATCAGGAAGTGTGATCTTCAAGCTTTGTTCTTCTTGCTCAAGATTGTGTTGGTTATTTAAGGTCCTTTATAGTTTCATATGAATTTGTAAATTTTAAAAAAATATATCTATGGGGAAAAGTGTCACTGAAATTTTGATTGGGATTCCATTGAATCTGTAGATTGCTTTGGGTAATATGGACATTTTAACAATATTAATTCTTCCAACCCATGAGCATGGAATATCTTTCCATGTATTTGTGTTGTCTTCAATTTCTTCCATCAGTATTTTATAGTTTTCAGTGTACAGATCTTTAATCTCTTTTTAGGTTTTGACACAATTGTAAATGAAACTATTTTCTTAATTTGTCTTTTTGACAGTTCATTGTTAGTATAGAGAAATGCAACTGATTTTTTGTATATTGATTTTGTATCCTGAAATCTTAATTTTTTTAGTTCTAACAGTTTGGTAGAATTTGGGGGGGGGGGTTCTATTTATAATATCATGCCATCTGCAAATAGAGACAATTTTACTTCTCCCTTTCAAATTTTAAAATTTCTTCTTCTTATCTTTTCTTTCTCTTGCTTAATTGCTCTGGCTAGGACTTCCAGTACCAGATGCTTGGGCATCACTGACTATGCATGTCACAGTGAAACCACATGAAGCTGAACCTTGAAGAAACATGTCTAAACCTTTTAGAGACATATTGGGTGTCCATTCTGCTGAGCAGATTCTGTGTGTGCCTACTCTGGCTGGTGCATTCCTAGGCACTGGAGAGTAAGGTTACCTTGTTGTTAGTGTCCAGATCTCTTTAGAATTCCTGCTTACCCCACCACATCCTTGCTTGCTCTTCTGGATCCTCAGTCTCCCTTGGGTTAATGGGGTTAATGAGAAATGAGAGGTAGACATTTTTATGAAGTGCAGCCTCATTTCCTAGTGAACCAGTATCAGAATGTCTGATGCTTTTCCTTCCTTCTGTCCCCCACCCTAAGCCTGAGCAAAGCTAGAATTTGAGGTAAGCCACGAACACCAATATTTAGAGGTAAGCAGTTCTACTCTAGGTGGCGCTGATGATAAAGAACCCACCTACCAAAGCAGGAGACAAAGAGACACAGATTTGATCCCTGGGTTGGAAAGATCCCCAGGAGAAGGAAATGGCAACCCACTCCAGTATTCTTGCCTGGAGTATCCCATGGAGAGAGGAAACTGGCGGGCTATAGTCCATGGGGTCACACAGAGTTGGATACAACTGAAGTGACTTAGTAGGCGGGCAGCCAGTTCTACTCTAAAGGTTTAGCATTCTTGATTCTTTCAATGCTGAGATTGTATTCTCTGCCCTGAGGCCAGGAATGGAGACGGGATGCAGCGGATGTATCAGAAAGGCCTTTACCCAGTGTTAGCTGCCCTGGATGCTCCCTGGCTTGTTCCTCCCTTCTGTATGACCTTGCTCATCTTGGCCTCAGTGTTCTCATCCATACTGCAGGAATAAAAATTCTCTACTAACTAGGCATGGTTTTTGAGAAGGCAGAATAGAATGGTGAATGGGAACAGGATTATGAGAACTGTGTAAAGAGCATTCTTTTTTAAAAAATCAGGGGAGATGGCTGTCAGGGACATATTTTCTTTTTGCCCTGGATCTAACTTGTCTTATTTTTTCTACTATAACCATCAGAGTGTAGCTGTTCAGCTGGTGAACTGTAGGGACTCACTAACCCACTCCAGAGCTTCTTTCTTTGCTCTGTATGACCTGTTCTCTCCCTGTGAACATCTTGGAGTTTGGTTCAGGACAGTGCCAGCTTCTTACCACATTCTTCTCCATCAACAGCCCCAGAGCGGTGCTACATGTTCCTCAGCTCAGGGAGCATCAAGTTGGACAGGAAGATTGCTATCTCCTTCCAAAAAGGTTGGGGTAGTGCCTCTTTATAAATTCTGTGGCTGCTTTTCTGTAGAATGTAGGATACTTAGGGTCTCTGGGTAAGGAATTCTGGAGCAACAAAAATATCGCCACTCAATACCCTCTTTCACTGGTTTTAACTGAGCTGCTATTTTTAAAATCTATAAAATGTTGATATTTGGCATTTAGTATGATTTGTAGAGCTTATAAAATGGAGTTTGATTTTATATTGGGGAAGCTATGCCATAATCCTAGCAAAATCCAAGTTACCGGTCTCCAACCTGACCACATAATCCCTTTAAGATATGGTTAAAGCTAGTCCCACAAGATCTAGGGTAGACACTGTGGGTGGGTCAGGGGAAAGGGATAAGCTCTGTAGTTTCCCCCAACTGAAAGGGCTGTTATAATGACATCCAAGGAAAGTCTAGACCCTCTGAGAATTTGCATCAATTTCTCACGGTGACCTTACTTACCTTCCTGATCCTGACATCGCCTCCTGTAGTTAGCGGGGTCCAGCTTCCCTACCCCAGCCTCTTCCTCCTCCACCTTCATAACTATAAAGTAAAAGATGAGCACAACCTCAAAATGTACACAACATAAAAAGGTAGAATTTCAAGGAGAAATGGTCAAATTCATACTCACAGTGAAAGATCTTAGTGAAGATGAAAAAAAATAAGACAAAAGAACATATAAACAAATTGAGGAACCTCAAATACATGTGTGTTGGGGAAAGTGAAAGTGAAATTCTCTCAGTTGTGTCCAGTGCTTTGTGACCCCATGGATTACACAGTCTATGAAATTCTCCAGGCCAAAATACTGGAGTGGGTAACTTTTCCCTTTTCTAGGGGATCTTCTCAACCCAGGAATCAAACTGGGGTCTCCTACATTGCAGACAAATTCTTTACCAACTGAGCTATCAGGGAAGCCATATGTTGGGGAATAGTCCATTTGTACTTGAAAAAAGAGGTGTGCTTTTTCGAGTACAAATGGAATATTTACAAGGAGCACACAAAGAGAGCACATAAACTAGGTCTTGGGAAGGCTTAATAAATTTTAAAGAATCTGTATCATACTTCTATAGTATTAATAAGATAACAAAAACAACCCCCCCAAACTATACATATTATCTGTGGATTCTGCATTCATGAATTCCACAAATCATGAATTTGAATCTATCATGCACTAGCAACTATTTACATAACATTTACATTGTATTTATAACTTTTTACTTAGTATTTACATTGTTAGATATTATAAGTAATCTAGAGATGATTTAAAGCATACAGGAAAATGGTTTATATACAAATACTATGCTATTTCATATAAGGGACATATGCTGTTTCATATAGGCATCACAGATTTTGGTATGGAGGAGGTGAGCCTGAAATAAATCCTCCACAGATACCGAAGAATGACTGTATATATAAATAAACATTTATTTATAAATGTATATATAATAAATGTATTATACTTACATATATATGGAAACTAAAATAACCTCTAATGATGGATTTTATAGAAAATCACAATGGAAATTATTTCATATTTAGAAGTGAACAATTATAACTTGAAACTTGTGGGGTGTAATATACTTAGAGTGAGAAAGAAGGAAGAAAGGAAAGAAAGAGGGAGAGAGCAGAGTAGAAGGAAAATAAATATGATAAGCATTTAACCCAAAAATCTACAAAAAGAATAAGAGAAAAAAGAAAGCAGAATATTAATATAAAAGATGAAAGCAAAAATTATGAAATAGAAAACAATCAAGCATATAGATGGTTAATAAATCTGAAGGCAATTATTTGAAAAGATTATTAAGATAGGCAAATCATGCAAGACTAATCAAGAATAATATTCATAAGTAAACATAATTTGGAATAAAAAAGGGATGTAACTACAAATATAGTAGAGAATTTAAAAATTACAAGTGAATGTCTTGAAAAATTTCATACCAACATATTTAACTTAGATAATAATAGCAACTGCCGTTACAATATGCTAGGCACTGTTTTAAATGCTCTGCTCTGCATATATGAATTATTTGAATCTTTGCTATGAAATAAGTAACATTATTGTTCACATTTTACAAATGAGGAAACTGAGGCATAGAGAGCTTAACTGACTGCTTAAATGGGGGAACAGGGATTCAAACCCAGACTGTAACAGTTTCTGGAACTATAGTTCTTAGACACAAAGCTAATAAATAGATACTTGATTAGAAAAATAATGGAAATAATCAAATAACTTTAAAGAATTAGGAAACCTGAATTAACCAGTAACCATTAATTGAAAGGGCTCCTCTGGTGGCTCAGTGGTAAAGAATCTGCCTACTAATGCAGGAGATGTGAGTTTGATCCCTGGTTGGAAAGATTCCCTGGAGAAGGAAATGGCTACCCACTCCAGTATTCTTGTCTGCGAAATCCCATGGACAAAGGAGCCTGGCAGGTTATAGTCTAAGGGGTCACAAAAGAGTCAAACATGACTTAGTGACTAAACAATAACAATACTAATTGAAATGGTTATGCTGCCTTTTGAAAAGTATTATTGAAAAGCATTATTGAAACTGCTTTGTACAGTTTACAAAGCTTACCTGGTTTGTACAGGTACAAAAGGATCATCATATTATTTTTTCTATTTAAATAATTTTATCTATTATTTTTTCTATTTTTATTGTTTGAAAGTTTTCTGTAATGAGAAGAAAAATAAACACCAGAAGAAGACAGTTTATTTTTAATGCTTTACCTGAACCATCAAGTATTACATAGTCTTTACTTATATAAAATTGCTCTCAAACTAGGGAAAGGGGAGTTGGAGGCCGTCAATATATCTGAAGACCAGGATAAAGGATGCGGCTGCAAACAGGAAGGTTGGTTGGAAATCTTCGTAAGACTAAGTTAAATCCTCAGATCTCTCCCCTAAGTTCAGTGTCCTAGAATGGTTCCCCTACCCCAGAAGATGGAAAGGTTAGCTCAGAAGGCCCTCGAATAACTGAGAGCAAGAAGGAGTGATTTCACTGGGGGTAAAAAAGGATTTAATTAAAGATCATTAGCCACTCAGCCCTCTGACTACTTGACTCCTAGAACACTAGTGAAGATTACACACTCCAGAGAGGAGGTTGGAGGACTTAAAGATTCTGCCATTTTGGAGTTCTTCAAAATGGTAAGGACCCAGCTGCCACCCAATTGCCCATCTTTAGTCTATCATTCAAGAACTCCAGGCTGTCAAACATTTGTTTAGTAGTTCTACTCCAAATTATGATGGCCAGCCGAATCACCAGAATGGCACAGACCAAAACAAACAGGAAAAGACAAAGTCCAAGTAAACAGGAACACTGCAAGCAGCCAAAGAACCATTAAAAAACCATACAATTAGCATATTCAAGTGGACTAGAGAGAAACATCATATCCATGACAAAATGAAAAGCAAAATGCAACAAATCTGGAACTTTCAAAGAATAAGAAAGCAGCAGTGCAAGGAGGAACAGGTGTGTCTTAGGTCAGGCTCTGGACACAATGCCTCCAAGGGAATCCTTGCATGCATGCGTGCTCAGTCACTTCAGTCGTGTCCAACTCTCTGCGACCCCATGGATCATGGCCCACCAGGCTCCTCCATCCATGGGATTCTCCAAGCAAGAATACTGGAGTGGGTTGCCATTTCCTTCTCCAGTGATAAAGTATGAAGTGAGTGAAGTGAGGGATGTGAAGTCGCTCAGTCGTGTCCGACTCTTTGCGACCCCATGGACTGCAGCCCACCAGGCTCCTCTGTCCATGGGATTTTCCAGGCAAGAGTACTGGAGTGGGTTGCCATTACCTTCTCCAAGGGAATCCTTAGGACAATCAATTATCTGGATGTGTTTGAATATTTTGAGAGGATACCAAGTTTCTATCAAGAATAAAAAGTTGTAGAAAGGAAAAGCAATGATGGTACATTATGCAAGTCAGTATATATACAATCATAATAAATAAAAATAAGTATTAATTTTACCAAAAATCATAAGCAGAGTTGGTTTTCCACTAATGTGTACTGGTAGCTCCTATAGGTTTGTGATTTTTTGAAAGTTGATATCTTCCTTCTCAGGCATAGCTGAGGAGTAAAGAGAAGCTGAGTAACAAATCTTCTTTCCCACAAAGAATGCCTCCAGCCACAAAAGGGAAAGGTCATGTGACCAAGGTTGGCCAATTAAATGCTTGCCAGTACCCAGTCACAGATACTGATTCAAAGATGACTCCATGCTCAAATTTGGGCCAATCAGAATTCTTCCCAGGACATTTCCACTTGAGCCATCCAAAAACACTGCCTTGTTCTGGCTCTGCCAATGTGAAGCTGATGAACTTGGGGGCTAATCCCACCTAACCTGTGTAGGAATACTTCAAAGGAAAGTAGAGAAACAATTCTGATAACACTATAACTCCCATGTTTTTGTTGCTGCTGCTGCTGCTGTTGTTGACTATCATGTCCGGCTCTTTGAGACCCCAAGGACTGCAGCACACCAGGCTTCCCTGTCCTTCAGCATCTCCCAGAGCTTGATCCAACTCATCCGTTGAGGCAGTGATGCCATCCAACCATCTCATTCTCTGTCATCCCCTTCTCCTGCCTTTAATTATCAGGGTCTTTTCTAATGAACAGGCTCTTCGCATCAGGTGCCCAAAGTATGGGAGCTTCAGCTTTATCATCAGTCCTCTAATAAATATTCAGGATTGCTTTCCTTTAGGTTGACTGGTTTGATCTTGCAGTCCAAGGAGCTCTCTCAAGAGTCTTCTCCAACGCCACAGCTCAAAAGCATCAATTTGTCAGCATCCAGCCTTCTTTATGGTCCAACTCACACATCCATACATGACCGTTGGAAAAACCATAGCTTTGACCAGTCCGACCTTTGTCAGCAAAATAATGTCTCTGCTTTTTAATATGCTGTGTAGGTTTATCATAGCTTTTCTTGCAAGGAGCAAGCATCTTTTAATTTCGTGGCTGCAGGCACCATCTGCAGTGATTTTGGAGCCCAAGAAAATAATTCTGTCACTGTTTCCATTGTTTCCCTATCTATTTGCCAGGAAGTGATGAGACTGGATATCATGATCTTCATTTTGTGAATACTGAGTTTTAAGCCTACTTTTTCACTATCCTTTTTCACCTTCATCAAGAGGCTCTTTAATTCTTCTTTGCTTTCTGCTGTGAGGGTGGTGTCATCTGTGTATCTGGGGTTATTGGTATTTCTCCCAGCCATCTTGACTCCAGTTTGTGCTTCATCCAGCCTGGGATTTTGCATGATGTACTCTGCATATAAGTTAAATAAGTAGGGTGACAATATACAGCCTTGATGTACTCCTTTCCCGATTTTGCCGTTTTTCACTGTCAAGATGGCAGAGTAAAAGGATATGCATTCATCCTCTCCAGCAAGAACACCAAAATTGCAACTAGCTGCTGAGAACCATCAACATGAGAATGCTGAACCCCACCAAAAAAAGATGCCCCATGTCCAAGGGCAAAGGAGAAGCCACAACAAGACTGTAGGAGGGGTGCAATTGCATTTAAAATCAAATCTCAGACCCACCAGAGACACTTGGAGGGCACAAACAGAACCTTGTGTGCGCCAGGACCAAGTAAAAGGAACAGTGACCCTCACAAGAGTTTAAGCCAGACCTGCCTTTGAGTGTTTGAGTGTCTCCTCTGGAGGCATGGGTCAGCAGTGATCTGCCACAGGGACAGGGGCTCTGGCTGCAGCAGACCTGGCAGACGCGGCGTGTGGCATAAGTCCTCTTGGAGGAGATCGCCGTTAGCACCACCATAGAGCTGCCCAAGCAGATGACCCACAAATTGGAGAACAATTATAGCAAAGAATTTCTCACACTGTTGCAAAAGTTCTAGGGCCTACAACAGATTTGCCAACATGCAGATCCAGTAAAAGGACTGAGAACCCCCCAGGGAAACAGACTCTTGGAGGGCACAATGAAACCTTGTGTGCACCAGGACCCAGGAGCAGTAACCCCACAAGAGACTGAGCCAGACTTGCCTGTGAGTGTCCAGGAGTCTCCGGCGGAGGTGTGCGTTGACAGTGGCCTGCCACAGTTTCAGGGATACTGACTACAACAGTCCTAGAAGATGTGTGCAGGCATAAGTCCTTTTGAAGGAGGTTGCCATTACCCCACCTTAGCGTGACCTCAGACCAAACTACAGGGAGGGAATACAGCCCCACCCATCCGCGGAATATTAGAGTGAAGATTTACTGAGCATGGCCCTGACCACCAGAGCAAGACCCAGTTTTACTCACAGCCTCTTCCTCCCACCTACCCACTTCCTCCCACCAGGAAGTTTCCACAAGCCTCTTATCCTCATCCATCAGAGGGCAGACAGAATGAAAGCCACAATCACAGAAAACTAACCAAACTGATCACATGGATCACAACCTTGTCTAACTCAATGAAACTATGAGCCATGCTGTGTAGGGCCACAAAAGATGGACAGGTCATGGTGAAGAGATCTGACAAAACATGGTCCACTGGAGAAGAGATTGGCAGACCATTTCAGCATTTTTGCCTTGAGAATCCCATGAACAGTATGAAAAGGCAAAAAGATATGATACTTGTCAGGGAACATTTAATTTTAAGGAATCCTATATATTGTTTTCTGTTTCTCAAGGGCCTTCTGTTTCTTATCAGTTCCTGGAAAACAGGAATGAGCAGAGCTGCACACAGTTCTCAGGACAGGTCATGAGGCAGAACACATACATGAATTCCTTTCAGTAACCTTTTTACTTTTCTGTAAAACTACTTAGTCATGTTCTCATTTCCAATAGATGAATTGTCTTCTGGCCCTGTGACTATTGTTATTCCCTTAGTTACTGTTGTTAAGCATCTGGTTTTGGTGTTTTTTACTCAACTTAATTTTTCTGCCTAAAGCTTCCTTGTATAACAATATATAAGCACACGCTGCCATGAATAAAGTACCCTTGTTCCGCTAGAGACTTGGGTCCCCCGTGTCCTTCTTTTCTTTGCCTTCTTTTCATTGACTCCTGTCCTCAGGTTCTGGTCTGTCAAGACCATAACAAGTGGTGCCCGAAACAGGGACCTGGAGTATCCCCTTGGCAAGCGGACAGAGTGACTGTGGACCTACTGAGGTCGGTAAGTGCGGGGTTATGGGACAAACAGCTGGAAAGCCCCACCACTTTTCTACTTTGCTTCATTATTTATTTAAAATTCAAGGACTTTCAGTTTTGCGTCAGTGATTAGAGGCTTGTCTCCAAACGGTAATTGAACGTAATCCCTGGTTCCCTGATGAAAGCAATTTTGATTTAAAGATTTGGAACCAGATTAAAATGTTAAATGAGCCGCAAGATGGGGAAAAAATATTCCAATAGATTTCTGGCCCTTATGGGCCCTCATTAAAGCCATGATTTTACCTTTTCAAAAAAATTCTAGGCCCCCTGATATTCAACAACAGGTAAAACACTTGTTACATGAATATGAATTAGATGATGAAACTTTACAAAAGGCCCAATTAGAACAACATAAAATATTTCAGAATTTTCCCCAGCACTGCTCCGGTTGCCCCAAGTGCTCCTCCTCCTCTTACTATGGGCGCCAAACTGAAAGTCCTCTCAACTCAAGGACAAAATGACTCTAACAATGACGCTTCTGAGGCTCTTTTTGACACTAAAGCTAACAATACTTTTTTAAATGACAGTGATAGATAAGCCTTTAACACACACTCACATTTGTAAGAAAAAATTTTTCTACTCATTCTCCTTCACGACAAAAGTTTTATGGGTTACTAGACTGAGACATGGAAAATGAATTCTTTCTAGCCTTTATCACGTCACACCTGCCCTTAGCTGAACAAAACCTTGCCAAATATAAACTCCGAATAATTGAGCCACCCAATTCTGACAAAGATGGTCCATATTTTGAGCCCAACCTACAGATATGGGTAAACCCCAACATCATATTCCCCCATGGAAAGTTAGAAGTCAATAAAACCTGAAGACAGCTACACTAAAATATTTCAAGGAGGAAAGTAATGCTCAAAATTCTCTAAGCCAGGCTTCAGCAATACGTGAACCATGAACTTCCAGATGTTCAAGCTGGTTTTAGGAAAGGCAGAGGAATCAGAGGTCAAATTGTCAACATCAACTGGGTCATCAAAAAAGCAAGAGAGCTCCAGAAAAACATATATTTCTGCTTTATTGACTATGCCAAAGCCTTTGACTGTGTGGATCACAACAAACTGTGGAAAATTCTGAAAGAGATGGGAATACCAGACCACCTGACTGCGTCTTGAGAAACCTATATGCAGGTCAGGAACAACAGTTAGAACTGGACATGGAACAACAGACTGGTTCCAAATAGGAAAAGGAGTATGTCAAGGCTGTATATTGTCACCCTGCTTATTTAACTTATATGCAGAGTACATCATGAGAAACGCTGGGCTGGAAGAAGCACAAGTTGGAATCAAGATTGCCAGGAGAAATATAAATAACCTCAGATATGCAGATGACACCACCCTTACGGCAGAAACTGAAGAGGAACTAAAAAGCCTCTTGATGAAAGTGAGAGAGGAGAGTGAAAAAGTTGGCTTAAAGCTCAACATTCAGAAAACTAAGATCATGGCATCGGGTCCCATCACTTCATGGGAAATAGATGGGGAAACAATGGAAACAGTGTCAGACTTTATTTTGGGGGGGTTCCAAAATCACTGTAGATGGTGACTGCAGCCATGAAATTAAAAGACGCTTACTCCTTGGAAGGAAAGTTATGACCAACCTAGACAGCATATTAAAAAGCAGAGACATTACTTTGCAACAAAGGTCCATCTAGTCAAGGCTATGGTTTTTCCAGTGGTCATGTATGGATGTGAGAGTTGGACTGTGAAGAAAGCTGAGTGCCGAAAAAATTGATACTTTTGAACTGTGGTGTTGGAGAAGACTCTTGAGAGTTCCTTGGACTGCAATGAGATCCAACCATCCATCCTAAAGAAGATCAGTCCTGGGTGTTCATTGGAAGGACTGAGGCTGAAGCTGAAACTCCAGTACTTTGGCCACCTCAGGTGAAGAGTTGACTCATTGGAAAAGACTCTGATGCTGGGAGGGATTGGGGGCAGGAGGAGAAGGGGATGACAGAGGATGAGATGGCTGGATGGCATCACCAACTCGATGGACATGAGTTTGAGTAAACTCTGGGAGTTGGTGATGGACAGGGAGGCCTGGCGTGCTGCGATTCATGGGGTCGCAAAGAGTCAGATACGACTGAGCAACTGAACTGAGCTGAACTGAATGAAGTGTATGCTGATTTTTTAGCTAGATTGAAAGTTGCTATTTCCCATATTGTTATTGGAGAAAAAGCCAAAAGGCAGCTAGAAAAACTGCTTGCTTATGGGAATGCAAATCAAAAATGTCAAAGAGCTACCGCTCCAATCTGTGAGACTGGGACTATTATTGATTATCTGAAGGCTTGTCGCAATTTAAGATTGGAAACTCAAAAAATGCAAATGCTAGCTGAAACAATGGCTGCTGCCTTTAAAAAGGGGAAAGAAAGATGTTTTACATATGGAGACAAGACACATTAAAAAAAAAAATGATTGTCCTAAAAAACACACAGAAAAAATTAAAACTGTGAAAACACCTCCAGGAATTTGCCCTCGTTGTTGTAAGGGGATACATTGGGCCAGGGAATGTCAGTCTAAATATGATGTTGAAGGAAAGCTTATTTCAAAAAACTCCAAGCTGGGGACTCCCCAGGTCCCCATCAACAAAAACCAGGGACAAACTCCATCTTTTCTCTCAAACCTTCAACATCCAGCAGTGTTGCCATCAATATACCAGCCTTAATGATTTTCTCCTTTTTCCTCAAGTAGTCCCTTCTAAAATACCTACCGGACTTTTTGGACCCCAACCCCAACAAAACTTCGGTCTTTTACTTGGCCGATCTAGTCTGACTTCTAAAGAAATTACTGTTCACCTAGTGTATTTGATTCAGATTATAAGGGAGAAATTCAAATTTATAAAGTCATCTCAAATCTTATGGCAATAATATTTGACAAGCCTATTTGGACAAAACAATGGCCCCTTACAAAAGAGAAACTAAAGGCTGCTAAGAAACTTATCAATACACAATTAAAACATATTGAGAAATCTTGTTCCCCTTAAAATTCTCCCATTTTTGTAAAACAAAATCTAACAAATGGCGTCTCTTAACAGACCTTCAAAAAGTTAATGCATCTATAAAACCTATGGATACATTACAACCAAAAATTCCATCACCTACCACTATTCCTCAAAACTGGCTTATTATTATTATAGATTTACAGGATTGCTTTTTTACTATACCTTTACACCCTCTAAACTGAGAAAGATTTGCCTTCTCTCTTCCTTTTCCTAATTATATCAGGCCTCATAAGCAATATCAATGGACTGTATTGCCTCAAGGAATGATGAATTCTCCCACCATGTGTCAATATCATGTAGCCAAAGCCCTTGAACCTGTGAGAAAACAATTTCCTGACTTTCTTATTATTCATTACATAGATGATATATTGTTTTCAGCTCCATCTATTTTAGAGACTCAACAGATATTTGACATAACTCAACAATGCTTAAAACAATCTAGATTAATTATTGCTCCTAAAAAAATCCAGACCTCTACACCTTGCCATTACTTAAGATCTGTTGTTAATAGACAACATATTACTCCCCAACTATTGGATTAGACCCTCTTTGGACATTACAAATTATCAACTGACTAATTTATTTAATACTTTGAAAGAAGATCCTGATTTAAATATCCGTTATTCATTTTCACAAGAGACACAAAAAGGACTCTGTTTAATAGAAAATAAATTACAAAAACAATTTCTTACTCATATTAGACTCAAATTGCCTTTAGAGTTGTTTATGCTCCCCTCTCTCCATTCTCCCACAAGACTTCTTGCCCAATAAGAACCCCAATGAAATAGATACATACCCATTTTAGAGAGACAAAGTCACTTATGCCCTATCTTGATTTGATCATTTTAATAATTATTTAATAAGAAAAATAAAACTAAGGTTTTAATTGGCTCTGATCCTCATCAAATTTTAATGCCTATTGATGAGGCTCAATTTAAAAATACATTACAAACTTCTACCAATTTCCAAATAGCCTTCTTAGACTATTTTAGAGAAATTTCATTTCATTACCCATCTAATAAACTTTGGAATTTCTTCAAAAATACTGAATTTATTATCTCTCACATCACAACCTGTACCTCAAGCTGACGTTTTCTATATAGATGGGACTAAAAACACTAAAGCCTCATTTTGGTCTCTTAAAAAATATAAAGTATTTTATACTAAATTTCATTCTGCTCAACAAAACAAATTATATGCTCTTATTCAGGTTATTCACCTACATCTTTACCTTATTAATATAATTTATGAATCCTCATATTCAGTTTTTGTATTAAAAAACAGAAACTTCTACCATAAATTCTAATCAATCTATTAGTCAACAACTTTTTCTTGAATTACAATCTATTATTAGGTACCACACTTGCCCCATTTCACACACTGAAACTACAAATAAAAAGATTTAAAAAGGAGGAATACACAGGAGCAATTCTATCTTCCCTATCCAGAGCAGGCTTTACTAGATTCCAACGCAAGATATTCTTTAATCCTTTAACTATTGTTAATACAGTTTTATTTACTTTAAATTTTTAAAAAACTTACCACAAGGAGTTATCTTGACATAAGCAGAAAAACGTTTCTAGGAATTGAAAGACACTTCTCTCCCTCTGCCCATTTGGTATCAAGACGGGCTAACTAAACAATGGAAATCTGGGAAATTCATCTTACAGTGAAAAGGGCATGCCTGTATCTCTCCAGATAAATCCAAAAAAATCAGGTGGCTCCCTCTTTGGAAGATCCGCCCCAGGAGAGCCTCCGGCGTTCAAAATAAAAAAGAAACAACAAAATTCCCGGGAAGAAAAAATTCCAATACAAACCATGGCTACTCTAAAAATCTCTAAGAAACACCGCGCTCAGCGTCATCGGCCTTATGACCTCCTTACCTAGGGATAAACAAAACCCTCACTAATCAAGCTAAAAATCTGGTTTTTCAACAGGGAATGCCTCAGAATCCGGAAAATATTTTTGTTGCTATGCTTGCTTTGCTTGCTTTTGCTTCCCTCGCTCAATCTGAATTAATTAATCATACTTATTGAACCTATATACCTAACCCCCTTTTTTTACTACAGGTATTTTAGACAATAGACTGGTGGAACCCATCCTTATTATAAAAATGTCTCAGAGCAACCGGGAACTAGTGGTTGACTTTCTCTCTTATAAGCTTTCCAAGAAAGGATACAGCTGGAGTCAGTTTAGTGAAATGGAAGAGGACAGAGCTGAAACCCCAGAAGGGACAGAATCAGATATGGAAACCCCCAATGCCATCAATGGCAACCCATCCTGGCACCTGGCAGATAGCCCTGGGGTGAATGGAGCCACTGGCCACAGCAGAAGCTTGGATGCCCGGAAACTGATCCCCATGACAACAGTAGAGCAAGCCCTGAGGGAGGCAAGCAATGAGTTTGAACTGAGATACCAACAGACATTCAGCAACCTGACGTCCCAGCTCCACATCACCCCAGGGACAACATATCAGAGCTTTGAACAAGTAATAAATGAACTCTTCTGGGACAGGGTAAACTGGGGTGGCATTGTGGCCTTTTTCTCCTTCGATGGGGCACTATGCATGAAAAGCATAGACAAGGAGATGCAAGTATTGGTGAGTCAGATCATAACTTGGATGGCCACTTACCTAAATAACCACCTAGAGCCTTGGATCCAGGAGAATGGTAACTGGGACACTTTTGTGGAACTCTACAAAAACAATACAGCAACCAAGAGCCACAAGGGCCAAGAGTGCTTCATCCACTGGTCCCTGATGGACATGACTGTGGCTGGTATGGTTCTGCTGGGCTTGCTCTTCAACTCATAATAACTATTTCTTTCATTATAGTCATTCATATTTTATACAAGCTTATGTTCCTCTTCCTTTTGTTATAGCTACAGAGAACTTACAATTTAATAAGACTCTACATTTTGTGACTTGTATAGATTACAAATTGTATACTTGTCTTAATTCCTCTGTTTCTTTGAAATATGAATCCCTAGAAAGAAGGTCCCATGGCAGGACTTGCCTCCTGACTACGCACTAAATTGCTCCAGCTATCTAAACGATTCATTGGATGGTTAATTCTTGGCATTTTGAGATTAATAGCCATTTACACTACTGCCGCAGTCACAGGCATCGCTTTACAAACCTCAATTAAAACACAAAACTTTATTCAAATTTGGATCAAAGATGCTCATACTATGTGGGCCATTCAGGCTCAGATAGATGAGGAAATTCAAGATGAAATATAGGAACTAAAAACAGCCATCAAATGGGTCAGAGATCAATTAATAGATTTACAAAAACAAGTAATATTAAAATGTGATTGGAATTCTACTCAATTTTGTATCACCCCTGTTGAGTTCAACTATAGTGCCTACAACTGGGAACAAATTAAATTTTATTTGCAAGACATACATGATAATGCTTCCCTAAATGCACAATTATTACAAAAAGACATCTTTGAAACCTTCTTTAAAAGTCTGCCCTCTTCCAATAATTTGAAAACTTTAGCTGAACAGCTAGCTGATCAATTATCTGGGCTAGACCCTCGAAGATGGTTCCAAAGTATTACTCAGAGTATTGGGTCTGGTGCTTTAACATTGGTAATTGTCCTGGTAATTATATTTGTTGTATACTGATGCCTTTCAACAAGAATTGTTCAAACTAAACAAACTCAATTGGTCAGGGCCTTTTTAACAAAAATAATAAAAAAGAAGAAATTGTCAGGGAACGTTTAATTTTAAGGAATCCTATATGTTGTTTTCTGTTTCTCAAGGGCCTTCTGTTCCTTATCAGTTCCTGGAAAACAGGAATGAGTAGAGCTGCACACAGTTCTCAGGACTGAGGTCATGAGGTGGAACGCATACATGGATTCCTTTCAGTAACCTTTTTACTTTTCTGTAAAACTACTTAGTCATGTTCCTATTTCCAATAGATGAATTGTCTTCTGGCCCTGTGACTATTGTTATTCCCTCAGTTACTGTTGTTAAGCATCTGGTTTTGGTGTTTTTTACTCAACTTAATTTTTCTGCCTAAAGTTTCCTTGTATAGCAATATATAAACACACGCTGCCATGAATAAAGTACCCTTGTTCCGCTAGAGACTTGGGTCCCCCGTGTCCTTCTTTTCTTTGCCTTCTTTTCATCAACTCCTGTCCCCAGGTTCTGGTCTGTCAAGAAGACCATAACAGATACTGAAAGATGAACTCCCCAGGTCGGCAGGTGCCCCATACGCTACTGGGGAAGACCAGAGAAATAACTCCAACAGGAATGAAGAGGCTGAGTCAAAGCAAAAACAATGCCTAGTTGTGGATGTGACTGGTGATGGAAGTAAAGTCCAATGCTGTAAACAACAATACTGCATAGGAACCTGGCATATTAGGTTCATGAATCAAGGTAAATTGAAAGTGGTCAAACAGGAGATGGCAAGAGTGAATGAACATCAACATTTTAGAAATCAGTGAACTAAAATGGACTGGAATGGGTGAATTTCATTCAGATGACCTTTATATCTACTACTGTGGGCAAGAATCACTTAGAAGAAATGGAGTAGCCCTCATAGTCAACAAAAGAGTCCAAAATGCAATACTTGAATGCAATCTCAAAAACAACAGAATGATCTCTTTTCCAAGGCAAACCATTCAATATCACAATAATCCAAGTCTATGCCCCAATGACTAATGCCGAAGAAGCTGAGCCAGACTGAGCCAAACAGTTCTATGATGACCTAAAAGACCTTCTAGAACTAATACCAAAAAGAGATGTCCTTTTCATCATAGGGGACTAGAATGCAAAAGTAGGAAGTCAAGAGATACCTGGAGTAACTGGCAATTTGGCCTTGCAGTACAAAATGAAGCAGGGCAAAGGCTAACAGAGTTTTGCCAAGAGAATGCACTGGTCATAGCAAACACCCTCTTCCAACAACACAAGAGAAGACTCTACACATGGACATCACCAGATGTTCAATTAGATTGATTATATTCTTGGCAGCCGAAGAAGGAGAAGCTCTATACAGTCAGCAAAAACAAGACTGGGAGTTGACAGTGGCTCAGATCATGAACTCCTTATTGCCAAATTTGGAATTAAATTGAAGAAAGTAGGGAAAACCACTAGGCCATTCAGGTATAACCTAAATCAAACCCCTTACCATTTTACAGTGGAAGTGACAAATAGATTCAAGGGACTAGATCTGATAGACAGAGTGCCTGAAGAACTATGGATGGAGATTAGTGACTTTGTACAGGGGGTGGTGGTCAAAACCATCCCCAAGAAAAAGAAATACAAAAGGCAACTTCCTAAGTTGTAAAACTATAACTACCTAAGTCAGTTAGTTCTGAACTGGCCTTCTCAGTTGTGTTGAGCCAATAAATTCCCTTTATTTTTTCTCATGTTTGAGCTGGCTTTCGGACACAGTCCTGAATAATACAAATGAAGTAAGAATTTTCCAACATGTTTTTAAAACTATGGTTTTTCACATTTCAAGGTTTCAGATTAGAAACCAAGCAAAAATGAAATCAAAAGGACAATACAGATGCAAATAGAAGTGAAAACTCTCTGGAGCCACAGAAGTATGGAGCTATAATGTAGCTTAGATTCAGGTAGATGACTACCTTCCAGCTCTGCACTAGCTGAGACCATTCCCTTCTCACCTCTTCTGTGCTGGGTCCTGCTTCCTCACAGTTTGAGAAAAGCTCCCTTCCAGGAGAATACAGAAGTAAAAGAACCCAAGCTGCCCCAGATCATCTTTAAAGAAAGCCATCCTTTTAAAACAACTCAAGCAGAGTGTTAACCATATGGAAAATGTTTAGATTAACTAGTGCTCCGATTGGCAGCTACATGGCTAATCATAATAGTTCCCAATCATGACCTAAACTTTGAAACAGAAGTTCTATCTCCACCATTTCATATACCACATATTAATTGATTGCTAAATATTTTTGTTTTCATAATCACATTTAACCCTGACTAAAATTCAGTGAGGTACATAATTTTGATCCCCACATTATAGATTGGAAATGGAAATTCAGAAAATTAAGTAAATGTTCCTGAGTCACAGAGCCAGGCATGGTGGAGCCAAGAATCAAATTGGATTCTCTGATTCTGGGACCCAAGAAAGGAAGAAAGACAGGGAGGGAAAGATGGAGGTGGGGAGGGAAGAAGGCAAGCAAAGAAACAAGAGATAGAGGGGGTCTGGAAGAAGCCTTCCACTTCTGAATTCCAGACCCTTTCTTAAGTCCCAACCAAAATACTTCCCCATAGCCTTATACCCCCTTTCTCTTCAATGCTGGGAAAGATTGAAGGCAAAAAGAGAAGGGGACAGCAGAGACTGAGATGGTTAGATAGTATCACTGACTCAACGGAAGTGAATTTGAGCAATTCTGGGAGATAGTGAAGGACCAGGAGCCTGCCGTGCTGTGGGTCTCAAAAAATCAACAATAGAGACTGAAGAACAACAGACTTCAGCTGATTTTAGTTACTTGCATCCAAATAGTATTAATCAGTACAAAAATCCACCTCAATACGTTGCTGAAGGAATGGTGTGAGAACACAGCAGTCCCAGCACGTAGCTAGTGAAAGAACTTGTAACAGCAGTTTTTCCTATACCAGCCCCTCCACTGCGAAACTATCTTCTCATCCACCCATCTTTAGACCATAGATTGTCTTGGGAGTGAGCATGGCTTTACAGTGAGGGATCAGACCAAATTCTCTTCTGTCCCATGTCACTTAAAGGCCCCAGTCCACTTTACTGCTCCTGCCACTAGTGTGCAATCACAACTGGGAAGCCTGAGAATAAAAACCCTACTGATCAAATCAATGCCTTAAGCCTGTAAGGCTAAGGACCAGAGTGCCACGCCAGTGAACATTAGGGACCCTGCCCAACTGCTTTCATGTCCACTGGCGCAAGGAGATGGTGATACAGCCAGTCTTAGGGGCCAAAAGTGTGTTTTGACAAACAAAACCCTGGTGATTGAATCACCTGCCATTTAAACACTCCCCTCACCCCACCCCCCATCTCCCACCTCCCAACCTCCAACCCCACCCCCACCTCCCTTCCACAAGGACACATCAGTTCAGTCCAACAAATCTACTTTGTTTCAGATATTTGCATTAGACACTGCAAACAAACAGAACTAGTTTATTAGGGAAGAAGGGCAAAATGTGATAATAAATCCTTGAAGTTAGACATTCATGTTTCCAGAAGAAAAAAAAAGATAACTATAAAAAAGGGTTGTGCAACTTTCATCAAAAGTCAACCTTTAAAAAAAAAAGATCAGTCTTTCAGGAGCTTTTCCTCCTACCCCATATTTTAAGCCATTTGACCTTATATCTAAGAACATGGGACTTGCCCAACATGGGATCCAGTGAACCCCTCTGACAGCCTGAAGTATTTAAGAAAGGACCTCTCCAAGGGCTCATCAGGATTTCCTTTGTGAACTGAATTGACAAGAATGACATGGGGTTGTACTGGACTTTTAAAAAAATAGCTAAGCTAAAAGCCAGAGAAAGGCCATCTTCACAATCGATAGGTTATCAATTGCCTCTGGGCTTAGCAGACCCCAACTGTGCATGTCCCAGGAGAGGAAAGAAAAACAAGGAACAAAATATCCATAAGCAAACTTCCAGTAACCTAACCAGGTTTATCCAAAACCTAACAACAGAAATGTCTAATATAAGTAGACCAGCCATTATTCAGTTTCTATCCCAAGATGTTATGTTAAAAGATGCAATCTATTTTCCCATAGTTTTCTGGGGAAGTGGCAAGTCTCAGGGCTTTTGCTTACTTCATAAATATTTCAGTCAGTCTTGTAACTTTGGCAAAGACAATAGAAAGTTATTTTCCTGGAAGAAAAAGTCTTGGTTTCACCACATGAGAACAAAAAATAACTCACCAGTGTGTCAGAAAGAATGAGTCTCCTGTCATTTCTGTTCATTTGGTGTGAGGTTTTGTGCCCCACACCAATGAACTCAAGGCACCAAGATGACATGCACTATGATTTTTTTAAGGAAAAGCAAATATTTAGTGCTCATTTGGAGGATTTACTCAGCTCTCATCTTTTTCTTCTCAGTATGTGCAAAGCTAACTCTTAAATACTCTGTGGTCATACTATAAGCAAGTTTCCCCTTATCTGCATAGCTTTGTCTACTATCTAAAGCTCCACGCTGCAAACTTACCTTCAAGCTCTTAGCACTGGAAACCACAATCCAAATTTCAGGGAGGCCAGAGTTACTTGTTCTGTTGCTGTTGGGTGGCAAGAAGGACGCTCTGTGATTTCCAGGCTGAACAGTATTTGGGGCATTGGAGATTGACTTGTAGGGCTCAGTGGCAGCCAGCCATGTGACCAGGGTGGGGGAAGGGACACTCCTGCAGGCTTCTGATGCCTGGTTGGCTGACAGACCAGGGTAGTGCAGGGTCTGAACAGAGTGCCCAGAATCATAGGCAGACATCTTCACTCTAAGTTTCTTCTTAGATTTTAACTTGGTGGTTTTACATGGCAGTGTTGTTTCAGCCTGGATTTTGAAATGCTGGTTTATCTCTTTGCATAATTTCTATCCTTTTGCGTTCCGTCTTAGAGGTAGAGGTCTAAAGGACCTCAGAGATGACCCAGTTCTGCCCCACAGTCTCCCACTTTATAGGCAGGTAGTAGCACATCCAGGATCCTGAAGAGGCCTGTGTCTGGAATGCATACTGGAGTGAGCAAAAGTGACTGGCACCAATATTACAGCTCTCTTGAATATATTCAACTGTTGGGCCATTAGAGCTTTGAGGACTGCTGAGATGCAATAAAATGGATCTTATCATACTGCAGGTACCTAAATCTGCAGCTATTAGATTAAGGATTAATAATTACAGTAATTTGTACTTCTGGTCAATGAGTTTTTGTATAGACATGTGTACTTATGTTTATGTATCTCTACCACAATCTTCATAAAATATTCCAAGGTGGGGCTTCTCTGGCAGTCCAGTGGTTAGAATCTGCCTGCCAGTGCAGGGGACACATGTTCCATCTCTGGTCTGGGAACCTTCCACATGCTGTGGGGCAACTAAGCCTAAGTACCACAACTACTGAGCTTGAGCTCTAATGCTGTGAGCTGGAACTACTGAGTCCATATGCCAACTACTTCAGAGCCCATGCTTAGCAACAAGAGAAGCCACGGAAAGGAGAAGCCCAAGCACCACAACTAGAGAGTAGTCTCTGCTTGCCACAGCTGGAGAAAACCCACACAAAATTACTTTCTGCCATGAGGGTGGTGTCATCAGCATAGCTGACTTCTTGTGATTACAAGTATGAAATGGCAAAGTATTGACATTAGGAATCTGGAGAACTTTATTCTGTCCCCAGAGCTGTGTTACCTTGAGATAACCCTTCACCTCTCTGGTTTCAGTCTTTTTGAAGAAGAATTAGTACTTAATAAATGGTAGCTTGTTAAGGGGAACTCATCTCTCCCCATCCAATTATTTTATTCTTCCCTACAAAGTAGGAACATCTGTCTTTTCTGTATCTTTGAGAAAAGTACTCTCCACTCACCTCTCTACCTTTTACTCACTTGACTGTGTAGATCACAACAAACTGTGGAAAATTCTTAAAGAGATGGGAATACCAGACCACCTTATCTGCCTCCTGAGAAACCTGTTTGCAGGTTAAAAAGCAACAGCTAGAACCAGAAGTGAAACAACAGACTTGTTCAAAATTGAGAAAGTAGTATATCAAGGCTGTATATTGTCACCCTGCTTATTTAACTTATATGCAGAATACATTATGTGAAATACCAGGGTGGATGAATCACGAGCTGGAATCAAGACTGCTGGGAGAAATATCAATAACTTCAGATATGCAGATGACACCACCCTTATGGCAGAAAGTGAAGAAGAACTAAAGAGCCTCTTGATGAAAGTGAAAGATGAGAGTGAAAAATCTGGCTTAAAACTCAACATTCAGAAAACTAAGATCATGGCATCTGATTCCGTCACGTCATGGCAAATAGATGGGGAAACAGTGGTTGACTTTATTTTTGGGTGCTCCAAAATCACTGCAGAAAGTGACTGCAGCCACAAAATTAAAAGACACTTGCTCCTTGGAAGAAAAGCTTTGACAAACTTAGATAGCATATTAAAAAGCAGAGACATTACTTTTCCAACAAAGGTCCATCTAGTCAAGGCTATGGTTTTTACAGTGGTCACATATGGATGTGAGAGTTGGACTATAAAGAGAGCTGAGCACCAAAGAATTGATGCTTATGAACTGTGGTGTTGGAGAAGACTCTTCAGAGTCCCTTGGCCTTCAAGGAGATCCAACCAGTCCATCCTAAAGGAAATTGCCGGGAGCCAGCACATGAGATCCCACCCATGACAAGGTCATGAGGGAGAAAACCTGACAGGCAAGGCAGATCAGGTTTTCAGGGGTTTCAAAAAGGCCAGCTCACGAGATCCCACCCATGACAAGGTCACGAGGAGAAAGCCTGACAGGCAAGGCAGAACAGGTTTTCAGGGATTTCGAAAAGCTGCTCCCAGTGCTCACCTTAAAGATGATATCTGTCTTTTTGATGCCTGCCTCAATAGACTACTCCCTAATTTCTGTGACACAGGCAGGCCTTCCCTGATCTCTTTCCAAATAAGAATCAATTTAGAACTTTAATCAATAAGTTTCCCAGGTGGTGGTATTTTATGAGATTATCCAGGGTGAAAGGAGTGTTTTAATTTAAACTCCTTTGTTGGTAGTTTGTTAGCCAAATGCATTTATGCCCTTGGTACTAATATGCATGATTGCTTATAATATCCTAATCATAAAATAGCATAAAGAACCTGATTATATAAAAGCCCTAATAGACATAGAGCATTTTTGAAGGGTGAAGGAGTCCTATTAGAAAACATAAGAAAAATTATTCTAAAGGTGCTTATTGGGTTGATGCTTGCTTGCTGTGTTTTTGCTTTTAAAGTGCTAAGGTTGTGTTATAGAAACCATTGTTAATATAGTTAAAGATCTAGAGAAATAAGAACTTAGCCCTAGTGTGGTAACAATGAAATGGTTGTTAATTGTCAGCCAGGAGTGCTAGGCAGAAGCTGCCTCACCAAAGTCGCAGAGTCAGTGTGGGGTAAACTTCTTAGATAAATGCAACTGACAACTTCTGCAGAAGGATTAATTTTGGTATTAACAAGGTTATGCTTCTACTCTGTACTGTTGCCCTATGAAACTGCTACCTTTCAGTTAAGGTCACCATAGAAACAGAAAATAGGTTTACATTCACCTGACTTGCATAAAATGTTAATAGGCCCCAAGGCCAGAAGATAATGTACAAGACCCTCATAAACAAAGAAGTATGCAGAAAACACCCTGGTTTCATGAACAAGCTGATGTAATGTTAAACTATCTTCCCCTTAGAAATGTACTAATTTAGGATATAAAAGTCATGGTAAAAAATAAAGCATCGCCAGACTCTGCCAGACCCTGCAAACACCCCTGTCTGGTCATTCTCTCTCTCTCTCTCTCTCTCTCTCTTTCTCTCTCTCTCCCTCGCACACTTGGCCCTATCAAGGCTGGTCTCACATGTCTTCTCTCTCTCTCTCTCTCTCTCTCTCTCGCCGACGCCATTCATCCTGAGGGTATCCCCTGGATCCTGCCGAGGCTGGACCCTGGCAGGAAATTAACCCTGAATATTCACTGGAAGGATTGATGCCGGAGCTGAAGCTCCAATACTTTTGCTGCCTGATGCCACTGACTCATTGGGAAAGACCTTGATGCTGGGAAAGATTGAGGGCAAGAGAAGAAGGGGACAACAGAAGATAAGATGTTTAGATGGCAGCACTGACTCAATGGACATGAATTTGTGTAAACTCTGGGAAATAGTGAAGGACAGGGAAGTCTGGAGTGCTGCAATCCATGGGGTCACAAAGAGTCGGACATTGTTGATCAACTGAACAACAACAACTTAGTGAATGAGGAATGGCTCATGAGCTTGATGGATTTGGGGAATAAAATGGGCATGTGCCATGGCTCAGATCCTTCTGAGACCTGCCTGCACCAGAGAAGGCCTCCTCTCCTCCCTCCTCTCCTCCTCACTTTGCAGTAAGTTTCCCAGGACAGGCTCTTGTCCTGCAGGTACAGTCTTCCAGTGGTGCGAAGAGAAGTTTGATTCTTGGGGCACGAGTTAGGAAGCCTGATTGTGGTTGGTTATTCTAAACCAAATTCTCCAATCAACCTTCTCTGTTATGAAGTTGTTTTAATCTCCAGAGGTTTGATCCCTGTATCTTATTTCTCATTTGATTCCAAGCATAGAGAGAAAGACTGGGAACAACTATCACTTTCAAATTCTAATGCTGCTGAATTAATAAGAAACTCTGCATGGAGTTGATTGGACTAAATAATCTCTAAGTTTCCTTCAAGCTCTAGCATCCTGTGTTCCTAAGAGTCTGTATCTCTAGAAAAAAACAAAATGTTAACAACTTCTTAATCTCTGACTCTCCTCCTTCCTGCTTCTCAACACAATGAAGACCTCAAGTCTTCACACATTTTCCTCTTTGTCTCCAGCAGTCGATCATGACTTCATTTATTCCCTGCTCCCTGGACCCCATGATGAATCCCTTCACTCTTCCCTCAGGGACACCCTTAACCTCTGGCTCCTCCCTGCCAACCTCTTGTTATAGATCAGCCCACCCATTAGCCTTCTCCTCCAGCACTAAGCTCCTTTTCATCCTAGGGGAAATCCTGTCTTCCGGGGAAGAAAATAAAAGCAGTACACAGAGTGGTGGGTTGGGGCGAGGGCAGGAGGAAAGTAAGAATGGGAGGAGAGGGGGAGACCTGGCCCCGTGATGCCTCTGGCCAATTCCATCCCTGTCCTCCCCCATGATTGAGTTCTGTGAGCCAAAAATTGTTAAGAGAAGATGTGGCCAACCCTTTGCTCTCCTCTCCCTTCCATCTGGCCTCTCTCCATGTTACTTCCAAAGAGACTGATGCACCCAACTGGCTTTAAGCTCTGAGATAAATGCCTGGACTTGTGGTCCTTCCTCACCAGCAGAGTGGTAACTGCAGAGATCCATGCATCAGCTTAGAGGGGAGGGAAAAGTTGAACCCAATGGTTCTCAGTCAGAGTTAACCAACAACCCCCTCCCCCCAGAGTGGGGCACATTTGGCAACGTCTGAAAATGTTTTTCATTCCTACTCGGGACCTTTGCACGTACTGTTTCCCTAATCTTCAGCATGACTTGCTCCCTTGTGTATTCAGCTCTCTGATCAATGCCCTCTACCCAAGAGGGGCTTCTGTGACAAGCCCATCTAAAAGACCCCTCTCTAGTCTTTAATTCTACTTTAGCTCTTTAATTTTTTGTCTAGATGACATTTCTAGACAAACCATATTTTATGTTTATTTGTTTTTTCATTTATTGTCAGTTTCTTTAATATAGTATGGATTTTGTCTTGCTCATTAACTTATCCCTGAGATCTAGAATAGAGGCTCATAAATGGTTGGGTTCAAATCCTGGCTCCACTAACTGGGATTTTGGGCAACTTACCTAATTTTTAAAATTTTTATTTATTTATTTATGGCTGCACTTGGTCTTTATTGCTGCATGCAGACTTACTCTAGTTGCAGCAAGCAGGCTAGACTCTAGTTGCACTACTCTCCATTTGTGATGTGTGGGCTTCTCGTTGCAGTGATTTCTCTCATTGCAGAGCACAGCTCTAGAGTGTGGGCTCAGTAGTTGTGACACACGAGCTTAGTTGCTCCACAGCATGTAGGATCTTCCCAGACCAAGGACTGAACACATGTCTCCTTCATTAGCAGGCAGATTTTTAACCAGTGGATCTCCAGGGAAGTCCATACCTGTCTTTTTCAAAAATTTTCCTTCATTTTCCTGGACTGAAAAATGAGAGTAATAATTATATCTATTTCAATGATTGTTATGAGCACTGATTTAATCAATATATATAAAATGTTGGGCTTCCCAGGTGGCCCTAGTGGTAAAGAACCTGCCTGCCAATTCAGGAGACAAAAGAGACACAGATTCGATCCCTGGGTCAGGAAGATACCCTGAAGGAGGGCATGGCAACCCGCTCCAGTATTCTTGCCTAGAGAATCCCATGGACAGAAGAGCCTGGTGGGTTACAGTCCATGGGGTCTCAAAGAGTTGGACATGACTGAGGCAACTTAGCACACACATATAAAATTTTAGGTCAGTGTTAAATGGCAACCCACTCCAGTATTCTTTCCTGGAAAATCCCATGGATGGAGGAACCTGGTAGGCTATAGTCCATGGGGTCGCAAAGAGTCGGACACGACTGAGCGACTTCACTTTCTGGCCCACAGGAAATAATTAGTATTGACTAGGCTTGGAGGCTGATGAAAGTTAACCTTACTAGGGACTATGGATGACGGACGTATTTCCTAGGGAAGAATGAAGGCTTAGCAGATGGCAGTCCTTGTACTTAAGTTTGTTGCTGCTGCTGCTAAGTCACTTCAGTAGTGTCCGATTCTTTGTGACCCCATGTACTATATAGCCCTCCAAGGCTCCTCTATCCATGGGATTCTCCAGGCAAGAATACTGGAGTGGATTGCCACGCCCTCCTCCAGGGGAATCTTCCTGACCCAGGGACTGAACCTGTGTCTCTTATGTCTCCTGCATTGGCAGGCAGGTTCTTTACCACTACCACCACCTGGGAAGCCTGACAATGGTGGTAGACAGCATTTATAAACCCGTGTGTGTGTGTGTTTGGCCCTTGACAGAATTGCCACTGGAGCCATCATTTGGCAAACTTGATTAGAGTGATTGAGACCACAGAGGAACTGTGGGTACCTAGCAATTCATCCCTCAGACCCCAAGAGGGGCGCAGAGCAAGGCTACTCCTCCCCTCCCCTAGATTGTACTTCCTGAGCCAGGGGACAATGCTCTGGTCACCTGGGCCAACTTGAGACCCCTATAAAACCACTCCTCAGATAAGCCAATGCCTCCTCCAGCCTGGTATTTTCTTCGCCTCCTTTTCTTTCTCCCACTCAAATAGCCAGACTGCTCCATGCTTTGCCTCAGAGAGCGTGTGTGAAAGCAGAAAGCAGAAACAAGAAGAGCCTCTTCCTTTCAGTTCAGTTCAGTTCAGTTGCTCAGTCGTGTCCGACTCTTTGCAACCCCATGAATCGCAGCACGCCAGGACTCCCTGTCCATCACCAACTCCTGAAGTCTACCCAAACCCATGCCCATTGAGTTGGTGATGCCATCCAGCCATCTCATCCTCGGTTGTCCCCTTCTCCTCCTGCCCCCAATCCCACCCAGCATCAGGGTCTTTCCCAATGAGTCAACTCTTCACATGAGGTGGCCAAAGTCCTGGAGTTTCAGCTTCAGCATCAGTCCTTCCAATGAACACCCAGGACTGATCTCCTTTAGGATGGACTGGTTGGATCTCCTTGTAGTCCAAGGGACTCTCAAGAGTCTTCTCCAACACCATGAGAAAAGACTCCTGGCTAACCCAGATTGAAGTGCAGGAGAGGATGTTCATAAAAAAGATCAAGGTTATCCACTGGCCCTCATTCAAGGCCACATGGAAACACAAGGGGTAGCTCCACAATGACTGACAGGCACCAGTGAACTTGGACTATATGGAACAAGAACAAATGACATCAAGTGTAGGGACTGATGTAAGTCCCTGGGAGTCTAGAACCCTGCAGTGTACCCCACTCCAACCCCAAAATGGAAAATATGAGGGACACTCAGAAACAACAGGGGTTAAATGTTAGCACCTTTTAAAAATATAGACAGAGAGTTTTAAAAATTAATGTTTCTAACACCGTTGAGTTTAGGAGCTGAAACTCGTATTCCAAAGGATAGAATTTTTTTTTTTTTTTAAGAAAATAATGTTGGGGAAATGTACTATTTTAAAAATTACATTTGGAGGAGAAGCCTTGGCAGCAAAGGCAGAAATTTAATCATTTGTTGGACTCATTTATCTCTGCTCTGAAATTAAATGTGATTGTCCCTTAAGACTGTGGTTGAACTTGCATCCTAATTTGCCTTGGCCAGGCACCATTTGTCCTGCTGTCTTGGCTTCATTATTAGCAATGTCCACTTTCCTTCTCAAAAAGGATTCAGTTTGAGCAATAAGTTATATGGTTACTCTGTTTAAGACTTTTACTGTGTATTTTTTAAATTTTGGCTGCTCTGGGTCTTCTGTGCTGTGCACAGTCTTTCTCTAGTTGAGGCAAATGGGGGCTGCTCTTCGTTGCCATGTGTGGGCTTCTCATCATGGTGGCACCAACTCTAGGCACTTGGGCTCAGTAGTTCTGGCCCTATGGACTTAGTTGCTCCACGAGCAGCACATGGGATCTCCCCAGATCAGGGATAGAAACCATGTCTCCTGCATTGGCAGGTGGATTCTTAACCATCGGACCACTTAAGAAATCCCTGCTTAGGATTTTTAAATGAGAGATGCCACAGGCTGATCAACTCTGAGCGAGGTGCTATGAAACAGAAAGTAAGGATTTC
This sequence comes from Muntiacus reevesi, assembly GCF_963930625.1. Lineage (NCBI taxonomy): Eukaryota > Metazoa > Chordata > Mammalia > Artiodactyla > Cervidae > Muntiacus > Muntiacus reevesi. Next base: position 91,471,335 of record NC_089251.1, read on the forward strand.
CAGGTGGGTGTGACTGGAGGCTGTGAGCCAATGAAGCTCCAGAGGGGCTGACAATCTCACCCAGACAGGAAAAGGGGCAGGTGCTGAATGATGAGAGTGGTCGTGGTGAGGTTGAAGTGGTGTGTGGAGCTGAGAGGACAGTGGTGGGGGTCAGAGTAGGATGTTGACACAGAGTATTTCAGACATGGAGTAGCACAAGGCAACAGCAAAGGCAAGTTATGACCATGGGAGCAGGTAGGAGAAATGGACCCTGATTGCATTTGCAGATAGAAATAGGACAGCTAACAAGAGATGTGGAGTCAGGGCCGGCTACTCTATACCTTTTTATTCCCATTGAATTTTGAATCTTGTTACTATATTATCTTTTCAAAAATATATAAATATAATTAAAATAAAAAGGAATCTAGGGGCAGTCCTAAGATGGCAGAGGAATAGGATGGGAAGACCACTTTCTCCCCTACAAATTTATTGAAGGATCATTTGAATGCTGAGCAAATTCCACAAAACAACTTCTGAACACTGGTGGAGGACACCAGGCACCCAGAAAGGCAGCCCATTGACTTTGAAGTAGATAGGATAAAAGATAAAGAGAGAGACAAAAGAGTTAGGGACAGAGACCCGTCCCGGGGAGGGAGTCATGAAAGAGGAGAAGTTTCCAAACACCAGGAAATCCTGTCACCAGCAGGTCCATGGGGAGATTTGGAATCTCAGAGGGCAACATAACCAGGAGGAAAAAATAAATAAATAAAACCCACAGATTACGCGTCTAACCGCAACTCCCAGTGGAGAAGTAGCCCAGACACTTGCTTCCACCACCAGTAAGCAGGGGCTGAACAGGGAGGTGCAGGCTGCATTGCTTAGGGTAAGGACCGGGCCTGAACGCCCTGAGGACAATCCGAGGGAGCTAACGTAGGATAGCAACCTAAACTGTGGGATAGCCAGAGAGAGAGAGAAAAAAACAGAACACAACAAAACAGAGAGAGAACTTTCCTGCGAAAAGCTCTAGCCTAAGGCACTGCCTGCCACTCACAGAACAAAGGACTGAGCGAATACCAGAGGAGAGCTAGCCAGCTGCAGACCGGCCCACCCCCCACCGGAGGCAGAGAGTCAGGCAGGCAACAGCCAGAGCCAGAAGGTGAGGGGCATACTCCACCAAACTGCGAGCAGGCTCCCAGTTGCTAACCAAGTCTTCCTGGGATCCTGGACGGTTGACATCCACCAGGAGGGTCACAGCCAGAGATCAGCTCCCCAGAGGAGACACACGGCACACCTGAGACGGCACACCTGAGACGGCGCTCCCGCTGCGCGCCCAGGAAACCGAGCAGCTGGGACTGGGGAGGTGATAAGATGCACCGCACCTGGGGAGAATGCGCTGGCCAAGCACCTGGTCACCTGAGCTGCTCGGACCTGGGAAGGGCACAAAACGCAGGCCCAAGTCTGCGCCTTTGTGGAGTACCCGAGAACCTGAACCTGAGCAGCTTAGACCTAGGAAGTGCACGCGACCCAGGGCCCACTTTAAAGAGTCCCCCTGCAGAGCAACCTGGAGCCTGAGAAGTGTAGACCAGGAAAGCACACATGAGTGGGGGCAAACCCAGTGTGGCCCAGACACTGTGAGCACTCCCCACACACACCAGTGATATTTGTTTCCCGTGCTCCTCCCTCCCTGCAGCACAACTGAACAAGTAAGCCTAGATAAGTGACCACCCTTACCCCCTTGTGTCAGGGTGGAAATTAGACAAAGAAGAGACTTGCAAACAGAAGAAGTCAAAATAAACAGAGGAAACAGCTTTGGAAGTGACAGGTGCAACAGATTAAAACCCTGTAGCTAGCACCGACTACATTGGAAGGGGCCTATAGACCTTGAGAAGAAGTATAAGCTGGAACAAGGTACTATCTGAAACTGAACTGGCCCCACACTGCTCTCAGCAGCTCCAGAGAAATTCCTAGATATATTTTACTAATATAATTTTTAAATTGTTTAAGTCTTTTAATACTCCTTTAATTTTCATTTTTATAACCTACTATTACTTTAGGCAACTTCTCTGGTGCAAAAAAAAGACCCTATTTTTAAAGCAAATTTCATATATATTTTTAATAATTTTTGTGAGTTTGTGTTTTTTTTTAATATTGTATTTTTGAGAGTCTAACGTCTACTCTAGATTTTTAATGTTTGCTTTTTGGTATTTGCTACCAATTTTGTACGTTTAAGAATCCAATCTTCAGTACCCATTTTTCCTTAGGAGTGTGATTACTAGGAAAGTGATTGATTGCCTTCTACCCCTTTTGACTCTCCTTTTTCTCCCCCAGGTCACCTCTATCTCCTCCCTCCCCCTTCTCTGCTCTACTCAACTCTGTGAATCTCTTTGGGTGTTCCGGGCTGCAGAGAACACTTGGGGAACTGATTACTGGCTTGACTACCCTCTCCTCCTTTTGACTCCCCTTCTTCTCCTCCTGGTCACCTCTATCTCCTGCCTCCCTCTTCTCTTCTCTATGTAACTCTGTGAACCTCTCTGGGTGTTGCAGGCTGTGGAGAGCATATAGGGAATTGATTACTGGCTAGATTGCTCTCTCCCTTTTTGATTCCCCCTCTTCTCCTCCTGGTCACCTCTGTCTCCCTCCTCTCTCTTCTCTTCTCCATGTAACTCTGCAAACCTCTCTGGGTGTCCCACACTGTGGAGAATTTTTTCTCCATTAACCTAGATGTTTTATCGTCGGTGCAGTATGGATCAAGAAATCTTGAGGCTACTGTAAGAGTAAGACTGAAAACCATAGGCAGGAGGATTAAATCCAAAATTTGAGAACACCAAAGAACTCCTGACTCCAGGGAACATTAATCGACAAAAGCTGACCCAAAAGCCTCCATACCTAGACTGAAACCAAGCTCCACCCAAGAGCCAACAAGTTCCAGAGCAAGACGTACCACGCTAATTCTCCAGCAACACTGGAACATAGCCCTGAGCATTAATATACAGGCTGCCCAAAGTTACACCAAACCCACAGACACATCAAAACTCACTACTGGACACTTCATTGCACTCCAGAGAGAAGAGATCCAGGTCCACCCACCAAAACACCGACACAAGCTTCCCTAACCAGGAAACCTTGACAAGCCTCTCATTCAACCCCACCCACAGGGAGGAACCTCCACAATAAAGAGGAACCACAAACTGCCAGCCTACAGAAAGGCCACCCCAAACACAGCAATATAAACAAGATGAAAAGGCAGAGAAATACCCAGCAGGTAATGGAACAGGATAAATGCCCACCAAACCAAACAAAAGAGGAAGAGATAGCGAGTCTACCTGATAAAGAATTCTGAATAAGGATAGTGAAAATGATCCAAAATCTTGAAAGCAAAATGGAATTACAGAAAAATAGTCTGGAGACAAGGACTGAGAAGATGCAAGAAATGTTTAACAAGGACCTGAAGAAACAAAAAAGAGTCAATCAATAATGAATAATGCAATAACTGAGATAAAAAACACTCTGGAGGGAACCAACAGTAGAATAATGGAGGCAGAAGATAGGATAAGTGAGGTGGAAGATAGAATGGTGGAAATAAATGAAGCACAGAGGAAAAAAGAAAAAAAGAATTAAAAGAAACGTGGACAACCTCAGAGACCTCTGGGGCAATGTCAAACACCCCAACATTTGAATCATAGGAGTCCCAGAAGAAGAAGACAAAAAGAAAGGCCATGAGAAAATACTTGAGGAGATAATAGTTGAAAACATCCATAAAATGAGGAAGGAAATAGCTACCCAAGTCCAAGAAACCCAGAGAGCCACAAACAGGGTAAACCCATGGTAAAACACCCCAAGACACATATTAATCAAATTAATGATGATCAAACACAAAGAACAAATATTAAAAGCAGCAAGGGAAAAACAACAAATAACACACAAGAGGATTCCCATAAGGATAACAGCTGATCTTTCAACAGAAACCCTTCAGGCCAGAAGGGAATTCAGGACATACTTAAAGTGATGAAAGAGAAAAACCTACAACCCAGATTACTGTACCCAGCAAGGATCTCATTCAAATATGAAGGAGAAATCAAAAGCTTGACAGACAAGCAAAAGCTGAGAGAATTCAGCACCACCAAACCAGCTCTTCAATAAATGCTAAAGGATCTTCTCTAGACAGGAAACACAGAAAAGGTTTATAAACTTGAACCCAAAACAACAAAGTAAATGGCAACAGGATCATACTTATCAATAAATACCTTAAATGTAAATGGGTTGAATGCCCCAACCAAAAGACAAAGCCTGGTTGAATGCATACAAAAACAAGACCCCTATTTATGCTGTCTACAAGAGACCCACCTCAAAATAAGGGACACATACTGACTGAAAGTGAAGGGCTGGAAAAACATATTTCAGCAAATGGAAACCAAAAGAAAGCAGGAGTGGCAATACTCATATCAGATAAAATTGACTTTGAAATAAAGGCTGTGAAAACAGACAAAGAAGGACACTACATAATGATCAAAGGATCAATCCAAGAAGAAGATATAACAATTATAACTATATATGCACCCAACACAGGAGCACTGCAATATGTAAGGCAAATGCTAGCAAGTATGAAAGGGGAAATTAACAGTAACACAATAATAGTGGGAGACTTTAATACCCCACTCACACCTATGGATAGATCAACTAAACAGAAAATTAGGAAGGAAACACAACCTTTAAATGATACAATGGACCAGTTAGACCTAATTGATATCTATAGAATATTTCACCTCAAAACAATGAATTTCAACTTTTTCTCAAGTGCACACAGAACCTTCTCTGGGATAGATGGCATCCTGGGCCATAAATCTAGCCTTGGTAAATTCAAAAAAATTGAAATAATTCCAAGCATCTTTTCTGATCACAGTGTGGTCAACTACAGGAAACAAAGCTATTAAAAATACAAACAGGTGGAGGCTAAACAACACACTTCTGAATAACCAACAAATCACAGAAGAAATCAAAAAAGAAATCAAAATATGCATAGAAATGAGTGAAAATGAAAACACAACAACCCAAATCTATGGAACTCAGTAAAAGCAGTGCTAAGGGGAAGGTTCATAGCAATACAAGCTTACCTCAAGAAACAAGAGAAAAAGAAAAAAAAAAAAATTACCTAACTCTACACCTAAAGCAACTAGAAAAGGAAGAAATGAAGAACCCCAGGCAGGGTTAGTAGAAGGAAAGAAATCATAAAAATTAAGGCAGAAATAGATGAAAAAGAAACAAAGGAGACCATAGCACAAATCAACAAAACTAAAAGCTGGTTCTTTGAGAAGGTAAATAAAATAGACAAAGCATTAGCCAGAGTCATTAAGAAAAAAGGGAGAAGAATCAAATCAACAAAATTAGAAATGAAAATGGAGAAATCACAACAGACAACACAGAAATACAAAGGATCATAAGAGACTACTATCAGCAACTATATGCCAATAAAATGGACAACTTGGAAGAAACGGACAAATTCTTAGAAAAGTATAACTTTCCAAAACTGAACCAGGAAGAAATAGAAAATCTTAACAGACACATCACAAGCACAGAAATTGAAACTGTAATCAGAAATCTTCCAGCAAACAAAAGCCCAGGACCAGACAGCTTCACAGCTGATTTCTACCAAAAATTTAGAGAAGAGCTAACACCTATCCTACTCAAACTCTTCCAGAAAATTGCAGAGGAAGGTAAACTTCCAAACTCATTCTATGAGGCCTCCATCACCCTAATACCAAAACCAGACAAAAATACCACAAAAAAAGAAAACTACAGGCCAATATCACTGATGAACATAGATGCAAAAATCCTTAACAAAACTCTAGCAAACAGAATCCAGCAACATATCATACATCATGACCAAGTGGGATGCAAGGGATTCTTTAATATCCCCAAATCAATCAATGTGATACACCACATTAACAAATTGAAAGATAAAACCATATGATTATCTCAATAGATGCAGAGAAAGCCTTTGACAAAATTCAACATCCATTTATGATTCCCCCCCCCCCCAGAAAGCAGGAATAGAAGGAACATACCTCAACATAATAAAAGCCATATATGATAAACCCACAGCAAACATTATCCTCAATGGTGAAAAATTGAAAGCATTTCCCCTAAAATTAGGAACAAGACAAGGGTGCTCACTCTCACCACTATTAGTCAACATAGTTTTGGAAGTTTTAGCCACAGCAATCAGAGAAGAAAAAGAAATAAAAGGAATCCAGATTGGAAAAGAAGAAGTAAAACTCTCACTGTTTGCAAATGACACGATCCTCTACAGAGAAACCCTAAAGACTCCACCAGAAAATTACTAGAACTAATCAATGAACATAATAAAGTTGCAGGATATAAAATTAGCACACAGAAATCCTTTGCGTTCCTATACACTAACAATGAGAAAACAGAAAGAGAAATTTAGGAAACAACTCCATTCACCGTTGCATGAAAAGAACAAAATACTTAGGAATAAATCTACTTAAAGAAATAAAAGACATATATATAGAAAACTATAAAACACTGATGAAAGAAATCAAAGAGGACACAAATAGATGGAGAAATATACCACATTCATGGATTGGAAGAACCAATATAGTGAAAATGAGTATACTACCCCAAAGCAATCTATATATTTGATGCAATCTCTATCAAGCTACCAATGGTATTTTTCAGAGAATTAGAACAAATAATTTCACACTTCGTATGGAAATACAAAAAACCTTGAATAGCCAAAGCAATCTTGAGAAAGAAGAATGGAACTGGAGGAATCAACCTGCCTGACTTCAGGCTATACTACAAAGCTACGGTCATCAAGACAGTATGTTACTGGCACAAAGACAGGAATATAGATCAATAGAACAAAATAGAAAGCCCAGAGAGAAATCCACACACCTATGGACACCTTATCTTTTACACAGGAGGCAAGAATATATAATGGAGAAAAGATAAGCTCTTTAACAAGTGGTACTGGGAAAACTGGTCAACCACTTGTAAAAGAATGAAACCAGAACACTTTCAACACCATACACAAAAATAAACTCAAAATGGATTAAAGATCTAAATGTAAGACCAGAAACTATAAAACTCCTAGAGGAGAACATAGGCAAAACACTCTCTGACATAAATCACAGAAGGATCCTCTATGACCCAACTCTCAAAGTAATGGAAATAAAAGCAAAAATAAACAAATGGGACCTAATGAAACTTAAAAGCTTTTGCACAACGAAGGAAACTATAAGCAAGGTGAAAAGACAGCCTTCAGAATGGGAGAAAATAAAAGCAAATGAAGCAACTGATAAAGAATTAATCTCAAAAATATACAAGCAGCTCCTGCAGCTCAATTCCAGAAAAATAAATGATCCAATCAAAAACTAGGCCAAAAAAAAAAAAAAAAAAAAATTAAAAAAAAAAAAAAAAAAACACAAAAACTAGGCCAAAATGCTAAACAGACATTTCTCCAAAGAAGACATACAGGTGACTAACAAACCCATGAAAAGATGCTCAACATCACTCATTATCAGAGAAATGCAAAGCAAAACCACAATGAGGTACCATCTCACACCAGTCAGAATGACTGTTATCAAAAAATCTACAAACAATAAATTCTGGAGAGGGTGCAGAGAAAAGGGAACCCTCTTACACTGTTGGTGGGAATGCAAACTAGTACAGCCACTATGGAGAACAGTGTGGAGATTCCTGAAAAAACTGGAAATAGAACTGCCATACGACCCAGCAATCACACTGCTGGGCATACACACCGAAGAAACCAGATCTGAAAGAGACACGTGTACCCCAATGTTCATCACAGCACTGTTTATAATAGCCAGGACATGGAAGCAACCCAGATGTCCATCAGCAGATGAATGGATAAGAAAGCTGTGGTACATATACACAATGGAATATTACTTAGCTATTAAAAAGAATGCATTTGAATCAGTTCTAATGAGGTGGATGAAACTGGAGCTTATTATACAGAGGGAAGTAACTCAGAAAGAAAAACACCAATACACTATACTAACGCATATATATGGAATTTAGAAAGATGGTAACGATGGCCTTACATGTGAGACAGCAGAAGAGATACAGATGTAAAGAACAGTCTTTTGGACTCTGTGGCAGAAGGCGAGGGTGGGTTGATCTGAGAGAACAGCATTGAAACATGTATATTATCATATGTGAAGCAGATTGCCAGCCCAGGTTTGATGCATGAGACAGAGTGCTCATGGCTGGTGCACTGGGATGACCCTGAGCGATGGAATGGGGATGGAGGTGGGAGGTGGGTTCAGGATGGGGAACACATGTATACCCGTGGCGGATTCATGTCAATGTATGGCAAAAACCACTACAGTATTGTAAAGTAATTAGCCTCCAATTAAAATAAATTAATTTTTAAAAATTAACATGAGCTAGCCAATAACAGAATAAAACTCCAACCTCTAATAAGCAGGAAAAAAAGAGAGAAATCTAGGCTTCTAGGTCAATGGTGAAATCATTTTATCAACTTTTAAAAACCCCACTAGTAAAACAAGTTGCCTTTAAACATTTGAAAAGATGCTCAACCTCACTCACTTAAAAAAAAGAAACATAAGCAAATTAGATCCACAATGAAATACCACTTTTCATCTTCAGGTTGGCAGATATCAAAAGATTTCACAACAGCAAGAGAGGCAGGAAACCAGCCCTCTTCCACACAACAGTCGGAGACACTGCAGTTGGCCACAGGCTCTGTGGGGCCACTTCAGCAGTGTTTGTAACACCTGAAAACGCATCTACCTTTGGGTAGCAGCTATTCTTTGTCTACAAAGTTATCTTACAGATACATTCCCGCTTGTGGACAAAAACACACCTTTGTGGTTTGAGGCAGTTACTCACCTCCCTGCACTGTGTCAGAGGATTACCATGAGGATTAAATGATATAATGAATGGAAAGAATTTTAAAAGAAAGCCTGGTACATAGTAAGTGCTCAGCAAACACTGGCTGTCATTATTACAGCATCGTTCATGGCAGCAAAACATTGGAAATGACATAAATGTCTGTCAATAGGGAACTCATAAAATAAGCTTTGTCTTATATTGGAAAATTCCAAAGATTTTAAATACAACGCACATACTCTCTAAACAGTGCTATGGAGTGATCTTCTAGAAATACTGTTAAATGGAAAGAAAGTGAAGTGTAGAAGAATGCTTGTGGTTTGTTACTGTCACTGTGTGTGGAGTGTGTCTATAAGTGTACAGTCTCTCCAGGGATGAAGTCACAAGAAACAGGTAACAGTGCTGATTCCTGGAAGTGAACCTGAGAGGCAGGATCTCAGGGGCTACTGTGTAACATCTTGTACCTTTTATATTGTCCACTATAGGGATGTATTCCCTAGTCACAAACAGATAAACTGGGGTATATGTCAAAAGGGCTTCCCTGGGGGCTCAGTGGTAAAGAGCCACTGCAGAAGACATGGGTTCAATCCTTGGGTTGGGAAGATCCCTTAAGGAAATGGCAATACTCTAGCATTCTTGCCTGGAAATTCCATGGACAGAGGAGCCTGGTGAGCTACAGTCAATGAGGTCACAAAAAGAGTTGGACATGACCCAGCAACTAAACAACAACATGTCCAAAAAGTTGAAAACAGGGACTCAAACAGATACTTGTATGTCATTGTTTATATGAGCATTCCTCATAATTGCCAAAAGGTGGAGACAACCCAAATGTTTATTGATAGGTGAATGTATAAACAAAATGTGGCTTATCTATGCAAAGAAATACTTTCATTATTCAGTCATTCTGATTCTTTTTGACCCCATAGACTGTAGCCCACCAGGCTCCTCTGTCCATGGGATTCTCCAGGCAAGAATATTGGAGTGGGTTGCCATGCCCTCCTCCAGGGGATCTTCCCATCCCAGGGATGGAACCCATGTATCTTATATCTCTTGCATTGGCAAGAAGGTTTTTTACCACTAGCGCCACCAAGTGAAATAAGCCAGTCACAAAAGGACAAATACTTGTATGATTCCACTTACATGAGACACCTAGAATAGCCAAATTCACAGAAAAAGAAAGTAGTATAGTGGCTGGGGGGAGGAGGAGTGGAAAATTACTGTTTAGTGGGTACAGAATTTCAGATGGGGTTGAAAAAGTTCTGAAGATGGATGGTAGTGATGATTATACAATAAAGTGAACTTAATGCCATTGAATTGTACATTAAAATGGTAAAATTTATATCATGTACATTTTATCATAAGGAACAAATGCACAATTTTAATAATAAAATAGCCATTTTTTACTTTGATTGGAGTTATGTTAAATGCAGGGATTAATTATGAGGAGCTGTATTGCATGAGCCACAACAAAGAACAGCCCTGCCAAAAAAAGGACTCGGTCTCCAACTCTGGGCACTCTCCACGCCAGTTTATCCTGCTCTGCTGACTGGCTCCTGAGGGGTTCACAGTACAGAGCACAGGTGTCAGACTGAGCCAGAACCTGGGGTGGAGGGCAGCTTCCTTTAAGACAGAGAAGAAGAAGGAAGGGACGAGGTGCTCAGTGAGGGTAGAAGCAGAGGAAATTCCCGCCGGACCGTGTAGACGTTCTCCATGACGAATGTTGGAGGGTAGATGAGGGGGCAGTAAAGGTTGGCCTTCGGGGGGAATAACAGTGGGGTCAGACCAGGGATATGTAGACGAATCACCACATTCCACTGAGGAGCCTAGTGAGGCTGGAAATCATAAATGTGCAAACAGAATTTCCCTCCCTTCTGCTTCTTCTCCCTCCCCCAGCAGCAATCTTGAATGGGTTGCAGATCCCTGGTGCTATATAAGTGAGGAGGAGCAGATTCCCCACCCAGACCAGCAACTACTGCAGGCTTCTACTCTCTAACAACGCCAAGCTGGGACTGGTAAGAGGCATCAATTTTAAGTTGCAATGGAAGTTAGGGTTACTACTGGGATGGACATTATCATTACTAAAATCAGACCAAAGATGACTATGATGATCATGTAACTTGTCTAAATTTTATCCAGTGGCAGAGAAAGCTCTAAACATACAGAATAAATTTTGAAAAGCAACCAAAAGCAGAAATCAACTTACTTTCTGATTTTACTCAACGAGCCATGCTTATTTACAATATTATTTCCAGTTATTAATTGAAACGCATGTATCTTGCCTCTCCCCCTAGATTGTAAACTCTCTGAAGTTTACAGCAGGATCCATGTGCTGTTCATCCTCATACTGCCCCCACAGCCTAGCAAAGTCCCTTGCACATACACAGGAGGCACTGAAATGACTGCTGACTGAATTGCTAACCAAGAGAAAAACCCCATATGAGGCAGCAGCAGGTCACTACTATGTAGTATACTTACATAGTACCCTGTACAGAGCAGGTGAGTGACAAGACCTGATCGAGCTGAAATGACTCTTCCTAAAGAGATAGACTGTGTTCTAAGAAGTCTGATATAAAATGTTGTTGCAGGTTGCCCAGACTTCAGGTAAAAGAAGCAGGGGTGAGGGAGATGTGAGTGGTCAATTTCTATTTCTTCGTTAAGGCTGTTCTTGTACTGGATTAAGGTGATGATGGCTAAAACACAAGAGGAGGGTGAGTCAGACCCAGTTCATGACCTATGATACAAGAAGTGAGTATTTCAGTGCCCGATTAAGCCTCAAACCAAGCTGGATTCATTTTTTATTAAGAGAATCTTAGAGGGCCCCGTCCTCAAGATTATATAAAAATCATTCCAGTCATGTATTTTTGAGAAAATAAATCAAAATAAGCACAGAGCCCAGTTCTTTAGAGAGGAAAGTAGATCTTAAGTAGCTCAAGAAGCAATCTTTCCTACAATGAAGGTTGAGAAAAAGAAAGCCAAGGCCAGTTGATTCTGGTTTGGGGAATGGTAACATTGGAGAACACACCCTACTGTTTCTTGTGATGGCATCACTCGTGCTGAAGTTTTCTCCTCTGTTGGCCTGGCCACCATCCCTCTTCACAGAGCAGGGAGGTAAAAGAGACATATGAGTGTCTCCATAATTAAGTCCAAGTACTTGATTACTGCCTCTCTGGGAAAATGAACTTGACTGAAGGGAGAATGAGCAGGCATTCAATCAAGCAACAAGTCACTTATCGAGTGCCTGCAATTGATGGGGAAAGATGACTCTCCTTAGGCTGGACCATCCAAAATCAGTTGGGGGTAAAATAATAAAAATAAGTTGGAGGGGTGAGAGGGAGAAAGACCATAGTTGGTGGGTCTTTAGGAAGGGAGGGATCCTGAGGAAACCCCCCAACTCCTGAGCTCACAGCTCAGTTCCAAATTAGAGAGAGAGGGAAATACACTTCCTCAGGGACAGAAGCACACAGAGCCAAGGGGTACGGATTTCTAAGGCAGAATTTCATCAAGGGCTGGGTGACAATTTGGAAAGCCATCTGATCTCCAGAGGTCCTGATGCACAAGAACAACTTGGCCCGTTCCATCAAGGGAGAGAGATGTGGACTCACCCCTTGGCCCCTCATGCATGCCCTCCTTCTTACCCCCTCAAGAGCCGAAGCAGCAGGTCTGTCATAAAAGGACACCTCCCTTAGGCCTGAAAGCTTAGTTCAAGTGGGGATTTTTATACAAGTCCCATGTTTCCTGGATTCTTAGGAGCCTCCAAAAAAGCTATAAATAATCCTTATTAAACAGGACTGTGCATGAAATAGGCACAGGACCAATCACAGTGACTTCCATGGCTGAAAAGCACGGATTAAAGAGGGGCAGTCAGACCTCCATGCAGAGACTATAACTAGGGGTAGATCTCGGCCCCTTACTGTAGAAGTCCGATGTTGCACAGATGCACACACGCATACATGATCCCTTCTCTGAAGGCAGAGATTGGAGCACAGAAAACAACACTGAACAAACTGGTCATTGTCTTACTTGTCCTTTACTGTGTTGTAATAGATAAAGATTCGGAGAAGGCACTGGTGACCCACTCCAGTATCTTGCGTGGAAAATCCCATGGACAGAGGAGCCTGGTAGGCTGCAGTCCACAGGGTCGCACAGAGTCGGACACGACTGATGCAACTTAGCAGCAGCAGCAATAAATAAAGATTAATTTAAACAATTAGATTGCCCCTTATCTTTGCTCTCTAAGTCTTCCCCAGATCTTTAGCAAAAAGCAATAAAATTCTCACCACAGTGGGCTGGGGATTTCTGCCTAGACTACTCAGTTCATTCACTCACATCCCCAAACCAAAACCTACAACCAAGCTGTAACTCCATATATTTAAAATGCACTCTACTCACCCCCTGTGCAGTGGCCCGCTGCTCCTGGGTCCTTGAATTTAGTCCCTTTAAGGTAGATCTTACCACCTTAGAACCCACCTACCACTCCTTTTCTCTACCTCTGCTACTAAAATAGCCCCTCCTCTATTGCCTCACGAACCAACTATTTTAGAACCAAAAAGCCTTTGTCTATTCATCAACACTATAAAAGTAACGTTCATGTTATGTTTTTTAATCTACTGTCTGTGTCTTCCGTGGTTCTCATCAGCTTATCTAATCGGCGTGTCCTAGGGAGGCCTGTTACTTGCTAGTTTAGCTTGTCCAAGTGCAACAGGACCAGCTGAGGCATTTACTCCAGGAGAATAGGCAGTCCTCGGGAAAGATGTCAGACCTTTGCCCTCTTCTCTCCACAGGACTGAGGTGAAGGAGGATCTTCCACATCCCACTGCCACTGCAGCTCTACAAACCCCAGTTCATGACTCTTTGGAGAAGGATACAGACAAGGAAAACCAAAGAACAAGCCAAACCCTGCAAGAGCAATGTTTCATACTTCCTGATTTTTCTAGTTTTTATGATGATATTTTTCCCTCATCTTATTAATTCCTTTTTTGTATTTAGGAAACATATGATGAGGGAGCAACAAGTGGAGGATAGAAACTTCAGAGAGAAGAGAGACAGTGAAGGGAAGTGAAAAAAAAAGGAGAAAGTTGGAGGCCAGGCATCGGTTGGCTTGGGCGGGGGGGATTGGGGGGGAGTAGGTGGGATGGGGGAGGTGGAAAGCTTGCTGGGAAGTCTCTGACATCTCCAGGTTCCAAGTGCTAGGCTTGCTACTACACACATCTTCCCTTATTTAACTCCCTCAATGGTCCTGCCAGAAGAGCATTTTCATCCCCAATCTTTGTAGACACAGAAACTGAGGCTCAGAGAATGCAATACTTGCCCATGGACTCATAGGAGGACAAGCAGGGGCTGGAAGCTTCATTGGAAAATGAACTCCAATCCTCTTCTTTCACAGGCCCTTCTTATGGATTTTCTGCGTCTTCAGACTTGTATTTCAGGGTTTGCTTCCCTTTCATTTAGGAAATTAATCTGTTGGTTTAGTCTCACTTTATTCTTAGATCATGTGAAGTTTTCTCTCAGTGGAAAAACCACATTCTTTGACCTAGTCCTGCCTGCAAGAGATGATGAAAAAATGTGTTTTGGAGGCCATGGCTGAGCCATCCCTGTAACAGTACATCCTAGTTCTCTTCACAATCCATGGAATGAAAGAGTAGCAAGACTACAGTGACCAAATTATCCTAATTTGCCTGAGACTTTCCTGATTTGAGCACTGAGAGTCTGGTTCCAAAGGAAACAGGCAGGCTTAGGCAGACCAGGAGAGCCTAGCCCAGAAGACACACAGTCTCAAGCCTTAGGGAGTTTCCAGCAGGCCAGAGATTAGACAAATCCACCAGCAGAAGAGTAGGAGGCCCATAAAGGAGCTCAAAGGGAGGAAGGTGTTCAGTAAAAGAGAAACCACATTGTTTGAAGAATTAGTTCATTGCACAAATGGTCATTTCTTGCCTTCTAAGCATATTTGAGACAGAGGGAAGGAGCCATAGAAATGAAGAACTGAGAGGTGGAAGAACACAGTGTACCCTGGGCATATGGAGGTGGTTTCCCTGGCACAGTGCAAGTTTGGGGAGAAAAAGGTTTGGGCCTGTAAGATAGGCTGGGCCATCCCAGAGAGATACATAAACATCAGCAAATGTGTCTGAATTCAAAGGAGTGTGGGACTGGGCTTTGCACAAGAATGGAATAATTGGCTTCCGCATGGATCACAGCACAGGTGGAAAGACCAGTGGAGACATTACTGCCACGCATTCAAGCAAAACCCTTTGGTTTCTACCTGCCCGGGTTTTATTTAGACCATTTGGACATTAGTTCAGGTTATTTTAGCTTCTCATTTTCATTTTTGCCTTTTATTTCATACAGGAATATGAGGGTGAGCTTTATCCGGGGTTGGGGAGGGGACAAGAAGATATGGGATGGGTAGCTTTCCCTCCAGGATACACAAAGGGAACAGGTTTGCCGGCTGCGGAGCCTCGCTGCTGGGATAAAGAGGGAAGGACGCGCCCTGACAGCAAGGCGCTTTCCTCCTCGTGTCTAGGGCCTGCCCAGTTGGCTTGCACTACCTGTGCCCCTGCTGACCCCTAGTGCAATTGAATTTTTGTGAATGTCTCATATCCATGTTTATATTGGGTTATTTCTTTTTCCTTATTTATTTATAGGAATCCTTTATATTGTAAATGTTTTTCTGTTTTTGTCATTTGTCATTCTTTTAAAAATTTTTTATTTATCTATTTTTGGCTGTGCTAGGTCTTCACTGCTGGGCAGGCTTCTCTGGTTGTAGGCGAGTGGGGGGCAGCTACTCTCCCACTGTGGTGCCTTCTCTTGTTGCAACTCCAGGCTCTAGAGCACATGGGCTCAGCAGTTGTAGCACACAGGACTTATTGCCCTGTGACATGTGGGATGTTCCCAGAACAGGGATTGAACCAGTGTCTGCTGCACTGGCAAGTGGATTCTTAACCATGGGAAAGCCCTATTTATCCATATTTTCCTTTAAGGTTCCTAGGTTTGTTGTCAATCTCAGAAATGCTTTAACTATCCCCAAGTTTATGTACACCTACATTTTCTTCTAGCTCTTTTCTGGTTTTGCTTTCTCTGGACTTTAAATTGATATATGTTACAAGATAGGTTTTCACTTTATCATTTTTCTCAAGTGTGACATCACCATTGATCAGACTTTGTACCCTCTACCCACTGGTTCAACTTACTGTCTTTATCACATACTAAATGTTTCTGTGTGCTGAGTCTGTGCTCAGCCAGCCATCCTGATAGTATGTTCTAAACTCAGTTTCCTTTTGCTACTACCTACTCCCTCCCCAAGCCACTGTGTTCTGACTTCTGCCCCCATGGTGTCACAAACATTTCTCTAGCAAATCTCATCATCAGATTACTAATTGCCAGTCTGAATGCTTTTCAGGTCTGTTCTTGTATGGATCTCTCTGTACATTTGATATTGTAGGCATTTCTTTCCTTCTTGAAATCCCTTCTTTCGGGGTGATTTTGTTTCTGTTTGTTTTGGTTAATTTGGGGGATTTCTCAGTCATTGGCTATGTGAATCATCATCTTTGCTAAAATAATGCCGTGGTGTTTTCTAGAGGGGCTTTAGTAGTGTGCTGTGGTCTAACTAGATTTTTTAAATTTTATTTCTCTATTTATTTTTGGTTGTGCTGGTCTTCGCTGCTGTGAGTGCTTTTCCCTGGTTTCAGCGAGCAGGGGCTACTCTCTAGTTGTGGAACGTAGCCTTCTTATTGCACTGGCTTCTCTTGTTGCTGAGCACAGGGTCTAGGGTGCACAGGCTTCAGTACTTATGGCACATAGGTTTAGTTGCTCTGTGGCACATGGGATCGTCCTGGACCAGGGATCAAACCCATGTCGCCTGTATTGGCAGGCAGATTCTTCACCACTGAGCCACCAGGGAAGCCCCTAGTTAAATTATTTAAAGACAAGAGTTGGTAGATCTAGGATGCTCTGGGTCTTAGTTCTCCCTACAAATTTTCTCCTCTCTTCTGTGCATCCTATTGGTGGCCTAAGTGAACCCCACCACCAGCACCACTCTCTCCTGCAACACAAACCAACTGAGAACTTTAAAGACTCACCTTCCTAAAGCCTCATTTTTGTATTTTATTTCCTGTTCCAAAATCAACAGTGGCTTCACAGGAAAGTCAATAAAGTCTGAACTTCTTGGATTCACATCCAAGTCCTTCCCTTGCCTGGCTTCCTCCTTTTTTCCAAGACTTATGTCCCCCCACTTCCAAAGGGGATGACTTGAATCCAACCAAGTGAACTCACACTGCTGGTGGGAGTGTAAACTGATACAGCCACTCTGCAAAAACAATGTGGTAAGGTTTAATAAAGATGAAAATGCATATGTTAAATGACCAAGCAGTTTCACTTGTGTATGTGTGTACCAGGGCACATGAACAAGGACGTTTACATAGCATCATTTGTAGGTGGTCAAAATGGAAGCAACCCAAATGTCCATCAAGAGTAGAATGCATACGTTCCAGCCTCTGCATCCTTCTTCACTCCATCTCCCCAGTGATCTTAGGTCAATGCAGAGGTTTCATTTTCAGACATATGTTCATTTAAAATAGGAGCCCAGGGACTTCCCTGGTGATCCTGTGGTTAAGAATCTGCCTGCCAATGCAAGGGACACAGATTCGATCCCTGCTCCAGGAAGAGCCCACATGTCCCGAGATGCCACAACCAAGTTGTAGCCATTAGCCACAGCTACTGAGCCCACACTCTAGAGCCCATGTTCCCCAACAAGAGATGCCACCACAGTGAGAAGCCCATGCACCACAGCGAGAGAGTAGCCCCTGTTCACCGCAGCTAGGGAAAGACCAAGCACAGCAACGAAGACCCAGAGCAGCCAAAAATATAAATAATTTTTTTTTTTTTTTACAAATTACTTACTTTCCAAAATAGAAAGTTAGGATTTTTTTCCCGCTGAAAACTAGATTTCCAATATCATAGTGTTAATACACAGAAAAATTCTAACAAGTTGTGGTCATGTTTTATCATTATATTAATCTAAGTACTCCTTTTCTTTTTAAAATTAACTTTTAAAAGTGTATACACATTGAATGAAAAAATGAAGTATAATCTACAAAAGTATTGAATCTATGTTGTACACTTGAAACTAACATAGTATTGTAAATGGACTATAGTTCAATAAGTAAATAAATAAAATAGCATAATATAAAAATAATAAAATAAAATTTATATAAAGTAAAATCCATTCTCTTTTGGGGTTCAGTTCTTTAAGTGTTAACTAATACATACATATCCTTTGCTTTTTATTTTTTCAAGATGGGTTTAAAGGAACTTATCTTAGACACTGTTCACTGGGGCTTTGGAAAACAAAGTTTGACTTCACAACTGAGTAGGCCTGTTGAGTTCACAGAAATGCAGTTCCATCTATTGATCCTCCCTCAATTGTCTAAGTCCTGATTGTCTTCCAGGACAGCCAGTTCTGAGCGGACACTTTCCACTAAGATGAGAAGGATTTCTTCTGACAAAACAGGCCTGAATTTATCTCCATGGAAAATTAACAAGATGTTACTGCAGATGAAGGATCTTTTTAAACCAGCTGCCCCTGGCTGCCAAGTACAAAGATGACCTAAAACTCCAGAGGAAGGTTTGCCATATCTGAGCTCTCTTGTCTTCTAGAAAGTGTCAAGATTTGATGACTTATGCTTTGAGGGAGAGTGAACACTTGTCCCCTCACTTCTACAAGAAAGGCAGGGAACACTGAACTATTAGTAATCATAGTTTTTCATGTATATTAAATGAGCTAAACTAACTGTTTAACCATAAGCCCACAATTCTACTCCACTTGCTCTGACATTAAGCAGGAAAAAAAAAAAAAATCAGAATTCTCATTATTAGTAAAAAAAAAAACAACTAGAAATCCTAACCTATTTGTAGACCAGCCACTACCTTGCCCACTCTGTTCATCCCTTCCCACTCGGGTTGTTTCGACTTTTCTACTTCAGTGGTTGACTTCACAAAAATGGGATGCTAGGCCTCACCGAGATGGTGATCTTGGTAGCCAGCCTCTCTGGATGGGTAAGATTTAGCATCTCCTACAAATCCCCAGGGGATGCTAATGTTGGTCAGGTGACCAAACTTGGATATCACTGCTGTAAATCTCATTAATAATTCATAGGAAATATGAAAGGTAGGGGAACCTATTAATACCATGAGGATACATTGAAAACAGACTCTGAGAAATAGTCCCTTCAACAAATAAATTATAAGGGAAAAGTGAGCAAGAACGAATCTAGAGATTAAAACAATAGGCATAAAGAAGAGGGCCAAGATAGCAGCCTAGTCAGAACACAAGCCTTGTTCTGCACATGAAGTTGGGTGTCAACGTCTCCAAGCTTCTGCCCCAGGCCTCCGATGGTACCTACAGGCTGGAATTCAGGCAGTCTGCTTAGACTGTTCCCACTCAACTCATCTTAAAAGGAAGGCCTGCCTATATCAATTTGAATATAAAGCATCAGGGGAGTTCTTCACTCAGGCACCAGAACAGTATCCTGGCTGAGGAAACAATGACAAGCAACAAATTCCAGGTCTTATTTTGAAATCTAACTCCAGGATGTCACCGTTCATACAGCTCTCATTTGCTGCATAGACCAGGGTGATGTCCTTGATTTTAATATTCCTTTGCAAAAATCACTCCAGGTGGGTAAAGCAGGAGGTATCTGAGATATCCAAAGAGACTTAGGAAATGGCTGCTCATCCCAATTGAATCTGGGCTGCAGAAAGAACGAGATCATTAAGTAATGGGAAGATTATGACCAAAAGAGGACTTGTTTCTAAGCCCAGGACTGCAAGGGGCTGGAGTTCTAAGTTTACTCCCAACCCCCTCCTAGGCATAAAGTCACTATTCTCCCTCCATCCTCCAAGACTGCCATCAGCAGTCACGTTGCCCCACCACCCATCCACGCTTAACCACAGAAGCAGGGATGCAGCTTTCCCTTTAGGGGGGATTCTCTTGCTCTTGTCGCTGAGCCATGACTTTGGGAATCTTTGGCACTGCATCCAGCTCTGTTCCAAACCTGACACGCCAGCCATCCGACCGAATCCAGGTCTGAATGGCACTAGCAGGACTTCAAGGACATACCTGAAGAATAAAAATACCCTTGAGAAGATAGGGGAAAGAAAACCCCACCTTTGAGGAAGAAAATGAAGTGTTTTGGAGGAGGTACAGAATGCAGACCTAGTAAAAGAAATTTGTTTCTAAAGAATTACAGGAAAGATGTATGGGTTTGGGGATGGTTAGAATCCTTATACTGAGCCAGGGGATATTCTTGAAGATCTCATCATAGATCTCATCGTTGAAATGATTTAAGGAAATGTCAACTGGAAGACAAGGTCAAATGCAAATTGAAGGTATCTTGATTTGAAAGGATCTAGGGAAGTTTGCTGAGGTTAGAAGACTTGCTTACTATGAATGAAGAACTGAAGCTTCTTTTTTAATTTTAAAATTCTGATGTTTCATTGTTTTCTGGGCAGCTATAAATAGTAATGTTTATTTTGTACAGTAATGTTCTGATATCTAACTATGTAAATGAAAGATGAAGAAAAATGAAGATTTTCATGTCTTTGATTTTAGAGTGATATTTGAGATTTTAATTGCCTGCCTTTATATTACCATTCTCAAATTCTCACTGGGTTTTAATGACCACACAAAAGCTAAAGTATCTTAGAAACCATGTTGCTCCTTTTGACTATCTGAAGTATTATGTGTTTTTATTCCATTGTAGGCTATACTATAACTGTTCAATATGTGAAACCTAAATGTCACCTTGGACCCTATGATAGTTGAAAATACATTTCATGTATTCTTATTTCTAGACAACAGTAATCTAACAGATTATTAAGGACAGTGAGTTAATTTGTGGTTCTTTTAAGTAAAAGATGATTTGTAAGAATGTTTATCTGCTTCAAACGATAACTTGTTTTAATACTTTCTTCAGATAGCAAGTGGTTTTGTTTTTTTTTTCTTTAGAAACAAGTTTCACATGAATACTTCAGTGTTGGAAGGGTTTTTATTTAAAAGCTTTGAGACTTATACATACTATTTGTCAAGTTGTAGAAGAACCCACTTTCCCAGATCAGATTAAAGCTTCTAAAATAAACGCTTTCAGCAGTAGCTAGAATGGCATTGCTTAACAAGTTGAGGAAGAATAAGCATTTGGCATAGTGTTTTATTAATGTATTTGTTAGTACTTGTTCATTGTGGAAAAGTGTTATTGACTAAAATCAAATATAGCTACAGAAACCACTTGCTCAACTTCCTGCAGTTCAGGATACGCAGATTTTGTGTATACTTTGCTATAATATTACACTTAAGAATTGAAATTGCATTTCAAAGGACCAATGGATATTATTATTTGTGAAACTGAACATATTATGTGCTGCTTGTAAGCATTATCTACAAATCAGTACTTGGGAAAGTTGTACTTTCTTAACCTATGAATACCAGGAATAAAATATGAAAAATTAAACATAGAACAAATTACCCTGGGAGCACAAATCTTTGAGAAGTTGGAAATACCTCCCTCCTCCAGGGAAAATTACTGGGCAATCTTTTCCTTAGCTTCCCCACTGCACGCATGCTGATCTATGCCATCCCTTTTGTTGTTGTGCAGCGGTCATTAATGAGATGGAAATAGTGGGCTGTACATTCCATACGCACGGCAGACTCTGAAGGGCTCAGCAAAGCAGGGAGAAATGACCTCTAACATATGTAAAATTCTCCACTTTTCAAATTCTTCAACTTATTTCAGAGTCATCTCATGACCCTCCTATTTAGCAATTTCAGGGGACAAAAAAACTTGCCACGTCCTTCTCCACTAAGCCAGTTCTCTGAAAATGGATAGACAGACAGACTGGCCTCAGTGTTTATAAATAATTTTGACAGTAATATGGATAGAGAGGCTTCCCTGGTGGCTCAGCTGATAAAGAATCTGCCTGCAATGCGGGAGACCTGGGTTCCATCTCTGGATTCGATCCCTGGGTTGGGAAGATCCCCTGGAGAAGGGAACGGATATCCACTCCAGTATTCTTGCCTGGAGAATTCCGTGGACTGTATAGTCCATACGATCACAAAGAGTTGGACACGACTGAGCAACTTTCACTTTCACTTTTCACTTTGGGATAGAGAGTTGTCTCTCCTGGTCACTGCTCTATACTCTTCCTCACTGCATGCAGTGCTGACTGCACCTCCATCACTTTCTTGCACATTTGCATGCCTCTTCCTGTGATCAAAGGGTTGTGCCTGTGGCACTTCAACCATTCCATTTGTTCTGAAAGTGGAACACCTTTGGCCAATTTGGTATGGCTTGAATGAAGAAAGTTCCAAGGGCTCTTCTAAGTTATCTTCTATGGAAGTGTTTCTTACAACAATCCAGTTGCTGCATTTGAAGAAAAGCTTTACTTGGTATTTGCCCCACATTTAATCTAAAGTCAGAGGATTTAGAATTTTGAAACTGACCTATGGAGCAGAGGTTGAAAGCACTTTACTCTTGTTCAATACCCAGGTTCTCTTACTGCCTGGGTATCTACCTGATCCCTTTCTATAAACATGTTTTTTAACCCTTTCAAATCTTCAGTTTAAATTTATTACCTCTACCATCATTTGTAAAGTTGGAAAATCACCCCTTCAGCTATTTGATAGGCTTCCCAAAGTGAAGGATTTGATATCCATCAACTAGAGCAACTCAGAAGCAAGTTACTCTTCCATCCCTTTCCTTTCTTCACTCCCCAGTCCTTCCACACACACGCTGGGAGGAGAGCACTCCTTCTCAGGTGACGGGCACCATCTACCTGGCACATTACTGGGTAATTTGAGGCAGAAACAAGAGGATATAATTTCTTTCCTCAGGGCACATTTGGATGCCCTTATAGACTGAATGTTTGTGTCCCCCCACATTCATTTATTGAACTCTAATTCCCAATGTGATGGTATTTTACCAAGTAAAGCTTTGAGAGGTAATTGGGTCAGAAAGGCAGAGCCCTTGTGAATGGGATTAATACCTTTACACAAAAGGCCAGTTCTTGCTGCTGTTCAGACGCTCGGTCTGACTCTTTGCAACCCCATGGACTGCAGCACACCAGGCTTCCTTGTCCTTCACGATCTCCTGGAGTTGGCTCAGATTCATGTCCACTGAGGTGGTGATGCTTTCTATCTCGTCCTCTGCTGCCCCCTTCTCCTTTTACCCTCAATCTTTCCCTTCATCAGGGTCTTTTCCAAAGAGTCGGCTCTTCACATCAGGTGGCCAGAGTATTGGAGCTTCAGCTTCAGCATCAGTCCTTCCAATGAATATTCAGGGTTGGTTTCCTTTATGATTGACTGGTTTGATCTCCTTGCAGTCAGACTCTCAAGAGTCATCTCCAGTACCAAAATTTGAAAACATCAATCCTTTGGCACTCAGCCTTATTTATGGTCCAACTCTCACATCTATACACGACTACGAAAAAAACCATTGCTTTGACTATATGGACCTTTGTTGACAAAGTAATGTCTTTGCTTTTAATATGCTGTCTGGGTCTGCCATAGCTTTTCTTCCAAGGAGCCATCCTCTTTTAATTTCATGGCTGTAGTCACCATGGCTGCAGTGATTTTGGAGCCCAAGTAAAAAGGCCAGAGAACTAGCTTACTCTCTTTCTGCCATGTGAGAATACAGTCAGCCACCTGTAACCAAAAGGGAACTCTCTCCAGAACCTGACCATGCTAGCACCCTGATCTCAGACTTCCAGCCTCCAGAACTGTGAGAAATCAATCTTGGTTGTTGATAAGCAACCCAGTTTGTGGTATTTTGTTATAGCAGTCAAAGTTAATACAGATGCTAACACTCTGAATGAAAGAAATCCTTATATTTCGTTTCAAAACATACTCTCTCTTTGACTTCCATCTTCAATCTCTTCCTAACAACCCTGGGTCTTTTTCTTTTTTTTCATTGTACTCTCCTTCTGGCAACTCTATTCTTGCAAAGCCATGGCAGGACATCTTTACATTAATTTTTTACATAGAAAACACTAAAAGGAAAATCTCTACCACCATTAGTGACTAAGTATTGAGAACCTATGTTCTCAGTCCTCCTCCATGTTACATTCTTTGTATTCTGGGATGATAACATTCAATATATTTGAATTGTTGACATATTGAAAATAAAGCTTAAGATATATTCATATATGTATATGTTATATTGGTATAACAATAGCAATTTAGAATATGGAACTCAAGAGACAACTATTATATATATATATAATATATATATAGTTATATATAAATAGTATACCATATACTATTTATATAATATGAAAATTAAAGTCACGCAGTTGTGTCCGACTCTTTTATGACCCCATGGACTGTCCATGGAATTCTCCAGGCCAGAATACTGGAGTGGGTAGCCTTTCCCTTCCCCAGGGGATCTTCCCAACCCAGGGATCAAACCCAGGTCTCCTGCATTGCAGGCAGATTCTTTACCAGCTGAGCCACAAGGGAAGCCCAAGAACACTGGGGTGGGTAGCCTATCCCTTCTCCAGCGGATCTTTCTGACCCAGGAATCGAACCGGGGTCTCCTGCATTGCAGGCGGATTCTTTACCTACTGAGTTATCAGGGAAACCCATTTATATAATATATATACAGTATATTATCTTTTTCTTGAAAGTTACCCAAATACACATACTATAAAATAAAACATTTATTAAGACAATCAGGGAAATCTGGACACTGGATATTTGATAAAATTTATTTTAGTTGCAATATTGGTACTGTAGTTTTTCTTTTTTTTGTACAGTCCAGGTCTTTATTTTTACACCCTTCAGGCCATGAATTCATAGGGAATGGGCTCCAACAGTTTGGGTTCCTTTCCACTGGTCCTCACAAAGTGTGCTTCTCTAGGTGGAGCAGGCTGGCGCTTCAGCTGAACCCAAGTCCCTTTCTCTTTGGCTTCCTTCTTTTTCTGATCATTTTCCCTCACACGTTTTAGGAAGCTATCTTGGCTCTTAGGGTGCTTACTATGCTCGATACGCACATTAATTCTCTTGGCAAGAATCTTGCCCTTGTTTGTTTACAATGATGCCAACAGCATGCTGGGTACCATTGTAGACTCTCCCAGTTTTGCCATGGTAACATTTGTGGGGCATTCCTTTTTGAACAGTACCCATTCCCTTGATATCTACAGCATCACCCTTCTTGTAGATTCGCGTGTATGTGGCCAAAGGAACAACTCCATGTTTTCTAAAAGGCCTAGAGAACATGTAGCGGGTGCCCCTCCTCTTTCCCTTTGTGTTGGTCATTTTGGCGAATTAGCCTGAGGGGCTGGGGAAGAGACAGAGGCGGCAGGAGCCGCGAGCTGGACTTTTCTTTCTTTTTTTCATTTATTTTTATTAGTTGGAGGCTAATTACTTTACAGTATTGTAGTGGTGTTTGTCATACACTGACATGAATCAGCCATGGATTTACATGTGTTCCCCATCCTGAACCCCCCTCCCACCTCCCTCCCCATCCCCTCCTTCTGGGTCTTCCCAGTGCACCAGCCCTGAGCACTTGTCTCATGCATCCAACCTGGGCTGGTGATCTGTTTTACACTTGATAATATACATGTTTCGATGCGACACAGATGTATAGAACAGACTTTTGGACTCTATGGGAGAAGGTGAGGGTGGGATGATCTGAGAGAATAGCGCTGGCCTTTTCTGTAGTTTTTCTTTAACTACTCTGTCTTTTAGGGATACTAAAATACTTTTGCATGAAATGATAAACTGTCTGGGACTTGCTTCAAAATAATCTGGAGGCAGAGGTGAGTGAAGAGCCTCATGGAGGAAACAGGATCACTACATGCTACTTCTTTTCATCTGTACGCTAAAATTTCCCACAATAAAAAGTAAGAAAACACAGAGAGACAGACATATATTTACTCGGGCACCAGTTACTTGAGTGAGAAGAGTCCAGGTCTCATTCCCAAACTCCCCGGCCGTCTGCAGAGAGATGGAGGCCCAGCGTCCCAGACCACAGTTCTGAGCGCCTCAGCAATAGGGGCCATCTGCCCCTGGGAGCAGCACTGCCAGTTTCAGCTGGCTCGTGTGGGAGAGATGAAGAAGGCCCAAGTGAATGGACATGTGTCCCAATACATACAGAGGAGGAGAGGGCAGCACGGAGGTTAACATACGCAGGGAAGCAGGAGAGGCCGCTTACCCTCAGAGTCCAGGTCCTCTCGGTGATCTGGGCCCACTGGGTTCGAGGTATTCAGTGCTAGGAAGCCCCCCCAGGGAGGCACCTGGGTGCGGCAGCGCTCAGGCTCCTGGCTCACGCTCAGCCTCGAGGCTGAGGAGGGCAGGACTGGCCTGGAGCCTGACATACTCTCTATGGTGAGCCAGCAGAGACTCAGATCTCTGTATTGCCTCCACTCCTGCTTCTCACTGCAGGATAGCACAGAAGATGGAAACGAAAAAGGTAAATTCAAACTGGGGTGAGGTAGGAGCACCACAAACATTTAACTCTTCCCCAGCCTTGGCTAGGAGTAGGAGCAAACAGTGCCTGGATGGTAGAAAGAGGATGGCAATCACTCATGGAGACAAGCCAAAAACTGGGGGCCTGGGGACTGCCTGGCCTTTGAAACCCAAAATACAATTATTTGTGTCACAAGTGTATGTCTTCGGAACGTGGCTGCTTGTACTTCATTTCCTTTTCATTTGTCCAATATCAGCCTCCCCCAGTATCACTTTTTATTGAATACCTGTGTCAAACATGTTATCTCCTTTAATCTTCCCCCAAAGGTTACCTGAAGGAAAAAACGCCACCTGAGGAAGGTGCCATCAGCCTCACATTATAGATACAGAAACTGAGGCTGGAAAGTTAAGCAACTTCCCGGAGTTCATATAGGTTGTAAGTGGAAGAGCTGTGACACAAGCCTTGTATAACTTCATTAAGTTGTCTCTACACTGGGGAAGGTAATGTTGACCCTGGAAATCTGCCCAAGATCCCCCAAAAGAGAGGGGCTCCTAGGAGACAAAATTTGAGACTGTATTCTCCTATCACAACTGGCAGTTCTAGGTTTAGATGGATAAGAGAAGGCTGTTCGCATGCTCTGCACCATCCTTGGTATACCGAGTGCCTCACAAAGCCTCCCTACCCACCATCACATCCTATCCCAGGTCCCAGAAATCTCTTGGGATCCATGAGCAGCTCCCGTTATCATCTGCAGACAACAATGCTTGCGTCAGCCGTCTGCCAACCCCCTGGCCACTGAGCATTGGGACACAGTAGCGCACGCACTGCTCTCTCTCCCCTTTCTCACCACCACAGACCGGTTTCTTTTCCCTCTCTTCCATCAGTGCAGGGAGCTCTGGCCAGCTCACCAGGCATCTCAGAATCAGATGCCACTTTCTGAACTCAAGCACATTTGACCTCGGCTACCAGAACTATCAGCTCTCCCTCTCTCTCCCCTGGCCCTGTGACACATCCTCTGGGGCCTCTGGTCTAGCGGGTGACCCCCCGGCCTCTGCTGTGGGTTGACTCTCAGAACTGCCCAGGGCTCCACCCTCCTCCTGCCCTGGCCTCTCTTCTCAGCTGATCTGCAGCTTCACCTGATCCCTGGGCCTCTGGCCGCTTACTCTGCCCTGATCACGTCCTACTGGCCAGTGGCCTCCTGTTCGCCTCGCCACTTCAGGACCTGGATGCAATGAACGCCATGCTGCAGGGCGTGGGATCTGGCTTTTCTGGTGGCCGACTAACACAACCCCAGCAAGTGATGAGGAGCAAACACCCAACGGGGCAAACCTGGGGCAACGAAAGACAGGAGACAGAGCAGAGAGGAGGCTGAGTCAGCTCTCCACCCCCCTGTCAGCCCAAACACAGTGTTTCTGCATCGTCTATCCAGAGACCACGCACGGACAAGAGGCCAGCTGTGTACTGGTGAAGCAGTGGCCAACTCGTTAAAACAGGTTTGTGCTTCCTTCACCTTCCCTGCCTAGCTTTCCTCACCCTCACTGCTTGGGTAGTGGATCTACCAATAAAGCACCAGCGCTTCAGCTCTGCCTCAGCTTCAGTGTTCTAAGTAACCTGAATTAAAACAACACACCTCATCCCAACCATGCCTTCAGCCACCACTGACACACTCCCACCCCATTCCCCAAACTGCATCTGCAATCCAGACTTCTCTGCTGAGCTGGATCCAACCACAATGGACATCTCTACCAGGACACTCTCACAGGCACCTCAAACTCATTCCTAAAATGAAACCGCAGTGCTCCTTCTCGAACATGTGCCCGTCTCCTGTGTTTTGGGGGAGGCAGAGATGAAAGACATTTAAAAAGAACTCTCAGTCTGGCTAAAGGGGGAGACAGATGGGCTAACTCACAATTAGTATGAAAGAGAAGCTTACTGGCATAAAGGAATGCCAAAGGATTGTGTACTAAAAAAGAGAAGGTGGCCTGCTGCGTGCCACCCTTGCATGCATTAACTCTTTCAGCCTTCACCACAGCCCTGTAAGGTATTGTTATTTCTATTTTGCAGTTGAGAAAGCAGACCAAGAGGTGAGAAATCTCGACAATGTCACAAAGCAACTAAATCCAAGCATACCTGAAAAAAAAAGGTTCAGGTTTTTGGCTGCTCCAGAAGAGGAGCACCTAAGAGGTTACTGGGATTGGCATTTTTCTAAGGTAGCAAAGCCAGAACTGTCTTGATAAATGACCAGGATGTCAGCTATGATGGGCTGGGGTGGGGGCAGAGAGGTAGGAAGAAAGAAAGGAGGTAACGGGCATTCTGGGCAGTGGGAAGAGGCTGAGCAATCACAGGGTGGCAGACAACTGCAGGCAGACACTAATGCTAGACCCGAAGGCGCAGAAGAGGCTGGAGAAGTGGGCAGGAGCCAAGTCCCGGACGCGTGCCCTGCTAACCTCTAGACACTTGGAGGAACCCTTTCAGGATTCTGTTTAACTTTTAAATTCTACTTGGAAAAACCATTTCAGGATTTAAACAGAGAAGGACATGGCCCAGGGTGTATTTTGGGAAGGTGTCCCTCGGGCCTCTGTGAGAACTGAGAGAGAGGCAATGGAGGTAGGATGACCACTCTAAAGACTGCTGAAACACCCACAGCAAAAAACCACACACCAAGTGAGCCGTACGGGGGGTGGGGGGAAGTGGACAGATCTGAGAGACGGTAATGAAGGAGAAGCTGAACTGAACTGAGTAGCTAAATTAGCTCAGGAGCGGGGAAAGGACATCAGACCTGGGGTGTGCCTTGTCGTACACAGGACATGGAGAAGATGATTTCCATTTTAGACACAGGTACACACGGCAACTGAATAAATCTAAGTGTGGCATTCGGGGAGCAGTAACGGTGAGGAACCACCTCCAAGGAAAAAGAACAGAACAAGAAAGACCCGTCCTCTTCTCACGCCCCCAGGAGTTGCCTAGTCATGGCCCTTGGAATCTTAACCACCGAGGGGAAGGCAGGTCAGCCAATTAGGTTGACAGGACAGGAACACAATCCAATCCCAGGGAAAAAACAGTGTGGTCTGCAATTTCCTCAGCACTAGGGCAGCCCAGTGTGGAGAGGTGAGGTAAAAACTCTGTGATATCAAAACACAGCCACCCTTTTCAATCGGATCTAGAAGAATTAAGCCCGAACACCCTAAGGTATCCCTTGTATATAAAGAATTATTCTCGATGCATCTAGAATGGTATCAGCTACGTGTAATCCTTGAGAGTATTGAGGAAAGTCACACAAATCATTTTCTCTTGAACCTCAGTAGAAAGAAGCTAAGGTACAGAGCAGGTATCAAACACGGTATTCCACGGACCTTCCCAGAGGGTGCGTCAACTGGGGACGTGCCTGCCTGGAGCCCCCCCGTCCTGCGTGATCTCTTCCCACAAGGCGGAGGACACGACAGCAGCCGGAGCTGCTCCTCAGCACCAAGGGTGTCTCCACCCATCTGGGTCCGAGACCTCCGGCAGCCGGGGCAGGATGTCCCCGAGGAGGGAATAAAGAGAGTGGGAGGGAATCCCCTGGCAGTCCAATGGCTAGGGGGCTGTGCTTCCACTACAGGGAGTGCTGGTGTGCAACACAGCCAAAAAAAAAAAAAAGAGTGAGTATCAAGAAACTGAACTAAACTGGGGCTAAGCTCTAAAACACCGAGGCACTGCTCATTGGCACAACGGGCCCCAAATCTGAGCCAAAGCCCATGCGTGCTAAGTCGCTTCAGTCCGACTCTATAAAACCCTATGGACTATATAGCCCGCCAGGTTCCTCTGTCCATGGGGTTCTCCAGGCAAGAATACTGGAATGGGTAGCCATTTCCTCCTCCAGGGGATCTTCCCGACCCAAGGATCGAACCCACGTCTCTTACATCTCCTGCATTGGCATGCAGGTTCTTTACCACTAGCACCACCTGAGCCAAAGCCCAGAAATGTGCAAACTTTTTCAAAGGAACACCCCAGGTGATCTTAGTCTGTAGTGAGACTTGGGAGCTGCTTTAGTAACATCTATCCTTTCTTACCAGTCCATGACTTTGGTCTTCCGTTGCTTAGTAAATATTCCCTCTGAGAGACGTCAGATCTTACAGGGAGACTAACAGCACCTCAGAAAGTTGGCTGGAGTGGCAATCATACCATTAGGCGAACTCTAAACACTGCTGGCCTGAAGAGCAGTGAAAGATCCAGAAAACAGAGGCCGGGCCGCAGAGGCGACATACTCCCTAGCCTCCTAACTCCATAAGAGGAACTCAGGAGCCAAGCCCTTGGTTGAGCCCTTTCCCCCTGCTCAGAGAAACTTAACTGCACACAAATTTGACGGACATAGCATTCCACTGGTCACAAAAGAGGGAGATCTTCAAATCTGGCACAGCCAGAGCCTTCTCAGCATCCCTTCTGCTCTACCCCTGCTCTGAGTCAAGTGGCCCAATTCCCACTCCCAACATCACACAGACAATACTGAAGCAGAAGCGGCTTTAATCAAGGAGTGAAGTCCTCAGTCGGAGAGACCTCATTCAACCTGCAGTTGCGGGGT
The DNA here is from genome assembly GCF_963930625.1 of Muntiacus reevesi. Taxonomy (NCBI): domain Eukaryota; kingdom Metazoa; phylum Chordata; class Mammalia; order Artiodactyla; family Cervidae; genus Muntiacus; species Muntiacus reevesi. The sequence continues at coordinate 91,502,217 of NC_089251.1, forward strand.
CTCAACCTACCTGCCCCCTAGAGCCCCTGAAGCTCCTCGGGAAGAAGGGAGCCACGGAACAGCGAACCCTGGCAGAGGCCAGGGGCGGGAGCCAGGGGAACCCGGGTCAAGGGGCAGGGGCGGGGCTCCGAGGGGGGGCGTGACGCCGAGCGGGGCAGGAAGGGCTTACACACGCGGTTCTCCCCGGGCCGCCTGGTGGCCACGCAGCAGGAGGAGCGGCTCCAGGAGGGCTGCGGGCGGCAGCGGGCAGTGAGGGAAGAAGCATTTAGGAGATGAGGCGATCGTGAAGCTGGTGCAGCTGCTCCTGGGTGAGCACCAGCCGGTGCCGCTGCCCGAGGCCAGCCGCGCACGAGAAGGTCACTTTGCCCATGTACACAGTGTCATCCTGCTGCTCTTCCTTGGCCTGGGAATTGGGAAGGAGAGCGGCCGCCAGGTCAGGGGCTCACTCCAGCTGTGTGCCGCTGACAAGGTCCCTGGGCATTGAGACCCTGGAGGCGGAGGCTTTGAGGCTCCTAGGCTGTAATGACCACATCTTCCAAACCAGAACTGAGGCACATAGCCTGACAAGGGAGTTTTGAGTCTCTCCTGGTGTCAGAAATCACAGATGATGTTTAACTGCTAAAATACTGGAATTTCGGAAAGCACTGCAAGCACTGTTAAGTTACTTGCAAGTTAAAACTTGGCCAGATGACTCAAGAAGTTCAGTCGTTGGACCTGAGGCCCTTGAAGCCTCTTCAAATTCTGGAGGAGAGGGGAAGGACTGGTCTGAGCCTTCCACACTGCCCACCCCCTCCCCACGCTCCCTCTTACCCTGAGGAAGGCTGATGAAGGGAAGGTGGCAAAGTCAGTGGGGACTGTGGCTCCAGGGCGCTGAGATACAGTCTCCTTAAGAACCTCATCCTGGCAGATGGGAGGAACAGGAGTCATTTAGGGGACCCTCCACAGGTTAGCCCAGTATCTCCCTGGCTTCAGAGGAATACTAATGCCAAGGACAGGGATCCAGTCCTCTTTTATCACCATACCTTTGCTCTCAACTCCAATCCCACCCCTACCCAACATCCTCACTTTATAGATATTTGTCCTTCAGGGTTCAGCTCAGATTCTGTAACTTCTGGGAAGCCATTCTCAACCATTCTACTCTGCAGTGATCTCAGATCTGACAGAAGCTGCACTACACTAAAGATGACCCTAGCTCAACCCATTTTGTTGGTAAGACTCTCTTACCTATTGAGAGGATCTGTGTGGGAGTGAACTCCCAAGGCAGGAACCCCATCTTCCCTCCCTGCTACATGTCACCTAGCGCAGGGCTGGATCCCAGGAACCCTGGGGTTCCTGGGGGAAATGACCATGCTAGGGTCTCCAGCACAGAATGCTCTGAAGAGGGCACTCCTGGGTGAGAAAAGGCAGGTCTAAACTAACCTTGAGCTTCTCAATGGTGTCGCTTAGGGACTTGAGCTGAGCCACCTGCTCCAGGAGCTGGGCCGATGGGCTCTTGGCAGCTGTGGGGAGAGAAGGCTAGTGAGGCCCGCCAAGGTACAGGCAGGCAGCTGGACTAGTGATGCTTCATCCAGTCCAGCTGCCTGCCTCACGCAAACTGAACACGGAGATCAAAGAACAGGGCTAGGAAGAGCCTCTCTGGTGTGGGAAGTGCCTAGGCAGGGACTATATGAGGCAAGGGGAGGGGCTGTGGTTTTCATCTCAGGAGTTGGTACGTCCATACCAGGGTTGGAGCGAGTGATGTCCACGACGTGGGTGCGTGCGCTCAACTGATTCAACGTCTCCAGCAGCTGGTTGGTCTTACGATACAGCGCTCCAGCAGCAAGCTCACTGCCAGGGCCCTCATGGGGCGGGAGAGAGAGTTTGGCCACGTGCAGAGGGGGCAGGGCTGCTAAGGATGCCTTCATCTTGGCTCCCTGTGAGCGAAGTGGGAAGAGTGGCGGTAAGCAGTGACAGACAGCCCTACCATCTATCATCAGTGAAGCAGTTACATCTACCCTCTCTGTGACCTCCTCACCTTGAGGATGTTGTTCTCATGCTGGAGCTGGGAGATGTGCAGCCTCATGGCCGAGATCTGCTGAAGCAGCAGGGGCGAGTCCTTCACCAGCCCTGGGCCAGGCACAGACCCCGGAGCCTGCCCAGGGGCACCTCCTATGGGGACAACAAACGTCATGAGCCCCAGGTGGGAAGGGTTGAAGATGGGTTCCATTCCTACCCATCCCCCTTCCTTATCCCCTGCTACCTCCAGTCTTGATTGCTCCCAAGGGGGCAGTCTCGCCCTGCTCCCCCAGCCCCAATTCCCACCAACCCCGTTAACGTCCCCAGCAGGTTGGCGCTCTACCTCGCTGTTGTTCTTCTGCGCTCAGGACAGCCCATGGGGGAGCAGGAAAAGAGGAGAGAGGAATTAGATGGTATAATGATGAGGGGGACACACCAGAAGAATCCTGGTCATGCAGGAAAACCTTTTTCCTGATCACCATACCTTCTCTAACAAGATCCTGCTTTTACTTTTGGGGAAAGAGCAAATATGTGTGAAAGAAAGATAGAAAAGGGAAGTCAGGCCACAATACAAGCTGCAACATGTGAGGAAGAGTGGCAGCAGCAGTGTGCGCTGGAGGAAACACCTGAGGCCCAAGACTGTTCCTGCCTCCCTGCCCCACATTCTATCTCCCAGAAGGGCAGATGGACTGCTCCTGAGACCCTGATATGTCTGCACCCTTAGAGCTCCCCACCAGCAAAACTTAACTGAGCATGAAGACACATACCCATTTCTTCAGGTTCCCCATTGCTCTGAGACAAAAGTCACCCTTTTTTGGTGCAAAGTTTCAGAAATTAAAAAGCGGTATTTGGGGCTTCCCTGGTGGCTCAGTGACAAAGAATCCACCTGCCAATGCAGGAGACACGGGTTCGATCCCTGGTCTGGGAAGATCCCACATGCAGAGCAGCTAAGCCCGTGTGCCACAACAACTGGTCTGTGCTCTGGAGCCTGGGAAATGCAACTACTGAGCCCATGTGTTGCAAACAGTGAAGCCCGAGCGCCCTACAGCCCATGCTGAACAAGAGAAGCCACTGCTATGAGAAGCTGTGCACTGCAACGAAAAGTAGCTCCCGCTCACTAGAGGGAGTCTGTGCAGCAACGAAGACCCAGCACAGCTGAAAATAAATAAGTAAAATTATTAAAAAAAAAAAAAAAGAACCAGTATCTGTTTAAAGAGCCTATGCTAGGATTCCCCTGGTGGTCCAGTGGTTAAGAATCTGCCTTCCAACGCAGCAAACGCATGTTTAATTCCTTGTCAAAGAACAAAGATCCCACATGCTGCAAGGCTACTGAACCTACACACCACAACTAGAGAAGCCTGTCCATCGCTACAAAGACCCAGTGCAACTGAAGAAAAAAAAAAAGCCTATGCTAAAACAACACAATGTGGTAATTCTGTCCCCTCCCAAGGAACATGGAACCATCTGACTCACAGGAGTCTAAAGACAAGAAAATACTTGGTCACTTTTCAGAGTCAAGCAGCACCAGTGATGGGGGCTTTGACGAGGACAAGACCCCAGGTGAGGCCAACTGACAAGACAGGCACAGCAGGGGAGTTCTAGAGATCCTGCAGGCTTAATTCCATTTCAAGGAGTTTGTCTTCTGGAGGTGAGAAGGGGAAGTAAGAAACTAAAGATAGAAAAAAAAAACCATACTACACAGTAGATGAGAACCAAGATAGCAGTGGCCACCTCCTTGGTCAGGAAACTGGGGAGACTAGGCCTGGAAGCCAGAAAAACTCCAGGTAAGGAGCCCTGACCACACTAAGAGACCAGGCAAAGGTCAGAACATAAGCCCCAAGTGTAACTGGGAGGATTCAGCACTGGAGGAGAGAACCACACTATAGGGAGAAGCGACACAAACTCTGCAGAGAATGCAGTGCCCCCCGCAGAGGAGGAATCAAGGGCAGAGCAGCCACAACTGGACACCACAGCAGACACCCCGGTCTGCTGCAGGCTGACGGCCTTCTGGAATACAGGGCTGGGACAGAAAGGCCAGACAGCAGACCCAGGAGGGACGTCTACTGGAATTCTTGAGTTTCACTGGCACCTTGGTAAGGCCCCACTGCCCCACCTTGGTAAAAGGAACTCCGCACGTATCTTCAGAAGTAAAAACCTGGTGAAAGCTGCCACAGAGTGAAACTGGGCAAGTGTGTTCCTGGCTGAACATCCAGCTGTGGGCAGTGGTGGCGGAAGAGAAAAGTCAAACGGAGGCCAAGGACAGGAGTGGGGACATTCAATCTCCTCTGGGCTGGTGCTGCCTGCTCCACGGCACTCACCCCCAGCAATGCCAGAGACCAGCGTGGCAATACCCGAGGGAGGGGGCCCCCGGAGCCCCTCAATCGTGCGCTTGGACTGGCTGTTCAATCGCTGCTTTAACTCAGCCTTCTCTGCCTCCAGCTGGTCGATGTCGGCCTGAAGTGCATCCATGGTCTCCTCAAACTCTCTGTGAAAGAGAACCTGGGTGTGGGCAGTATCCCTTCCCCCAGGGCCCCGCCACCGTTTCTCAGCCCTGACAGGTCCTGAGGGCAGCCCTGCTGGCCAGGAGCCAGGGGCGGAAGAGGCTCCGATCGGGATGAGACAATGGTGCTGTCAGCTGGGAAGGAGATGGCCTCTGTCCCCCTGGGGAGGCTCACTCCAAGAGGGCCTGGGTTAGGAGGCAGGGAACTGCTCGAAGGAGGGAGGGTGGCGTGAACAGGGACCGGGGAGGTGCCTGACTTCTCCTTCTTCCGCAGCAGCGTCTGGGTCTCCTCCAGCCGAGTCTGGACTTTCTCAATGCGCTCATCTGCATCCTTGGCAGCACTGTCCAGCTTCTTCTCCAGGAGGCTCAGCCGCACATTGGCCTCACTGAGCTCTTCCCCCTAGACGAGGATGGAGCGTGTCCAGCTGCCTTACTTCCCATGACCACCCCCAACCCGAGCCCTCGGACAGACCATGAGACAGCAAGCTCCCACAAGAACTCCCACTGATCGAAGCTGCTACTTCCTCCCCTCAGTCCTCAACCCCTCTCAGTTACAATCCACACTCACTGCCTCCCTGTGCCCCCCGCTACTTCCTGGCCTCTCAGATCCTGAGCCTCCCCTATCCTCACCTTGATTTTCAGTGACTTCTTCAGCTCCTTAATAACTGTCTCTCGATCCTCAAGCTTCAAACCCAGGCCTTCAGCATCCGTGATCTCTGCACGAAGAGCCGCAGCCCGCAGCTCAACTGGGGGAGGCTAAGGAGCAGAGCAAGGGGCAGTGGGCAAGGTTATCAATGCTCTCCTTTCAGAGGGATCCAGCCAGAGAGAAAATCTTCCCCCTTGCCTTTTAAGCAAGAGGAAGGTGCTCCCCAAATTCCTGCCTCCCAGCCCTCCCACAAGGAGCAGCAGCTCTCCCCAAGTCCTGCTCCTCCGGGCTCCTGCAATTCCCCCCAAAGAGTTACCCACCTTGCTAGGGGGCCGCTCGGCATCGTACTCTCCCTCCTGCATGGCTGTGGCCAGCTTGTTCATCGTGCTGATGAGGAGGCTGCATGACTGGCGCAGACACTCATAGGGGTTGCTGGAGGGGGTCCCGTAGATCTGCAGGTGTCAACGGCAGTAGTGAAAACCCCACACCAGCCACCTGACTCTCCCATCACCACCTTCCGCCCAGCCAACCCAGCCCACCTGCTCGCTTGCTTTGAAAGCCAGCTCCTCCAAGGCAGCCACAGGCAGCCCCTCGTTCTCTGCCAGTGGGGCAATGAGCTGGGCAGCAGCTGCTGCCACCTCCTGGAGCACCGCCACCACCCACGTCAAGTGTTTTCTGCAGTCGAGGAGTGTGTCGGATACCTGTGCAACGGGCCAGAGTCAGGAGCCCACTCTGGGCTCAACACCACAACGCCCAGCTACCTCAAAACCATCCCTGTCCCCTGACCGGATCCAGATCTCGACACGCTGCGCCCCTCCTGGTTCTGCTCACAGTTTCCTTCCCGTCCCCCTTCACAGCCCTAAACCTGTGATCCAAAGGCCAGTGCAGCTGGGATCCCAGGCGCATCCGTCCCTGGCATCCGCCGCCGGATCTTCTTGCAGAACTGGCGGGTATCACTGCACGAAGTTTCCAGGTCCCGGAGCAGGAGGGCAATATCTGAAGCCTCCTGCCCACCCTACTCAGAACAGGAGACAGACGGGAAGCCAAGTCAGAATTAGGGCTGGGGGCAAGGAGGTGAGGACTACGAAGGAAGAGGAACTCCAACAGATCTGGTTGTGCTCTCACCTGCAAGAAGGCCCGTAGCCGTCCCACCTCCACACTCATGCAGTCCAGGGCACTCTGGGTAAACTGTGAAGACAGAAGCAGGTGGCTGTCAGCCTCCAACAGGGCCCTTCTGCCCCATTAACATCTCTAAAGAAGTCTCCACCCTTGGCCGACCCCATCCATGAGCTCTCTGGCTTCCCTGATCTGGCCTTAGTGACCCTGCTCCACCCTTTGAGGGTGTGATCTGATGTCTTTCATTTCTGATCTCTACAAGCGGCTCAACCATTGGCCCAAACACCTCACCTTAATGTGGTCAGCCAGCTGCATGGTACTGTCCTCAGGTTGTTCAGCAAGGTGGATGCTGTATAGATGCTGAGAGGGATGGCAAATGAACAGTCTTTAGGCCTTGGAAGAACGGAGCATTCTTCCCAAACTGCAGTTTGAGCCCCAGTCATCATGGGACTCCAGAGGTATGAAAGAATCCAAAACCCTCAAGGAGCTGCATCCTAAGGTGAGTTCATCTAAGAGTTTCAAGCCTTCAGCCTGGGACATACAACCTTGGCCACACTGGCAACAGCCCCAGAAGAAACCCTCCCTCCTCCTGGGCTAAGCCTCAATTCTTGCCCCAGACCTGGTAGTACTTGATGGCCTTGGTGAGAGGCTCTACGTTGACAGTCTCATCCAGCTGATCCTTGTGGAGGAGCTCGATGAGGAAGTCCAAGGAGCGTTCGTGGGCACTCATCTCAGGGTAGAGGCTGCCAACCTTCTTATACACGTCCACACTGCACTGGGAGAGGGCGCTGGAGACCAGAGGAGGGCCCGTGAGGCCAGAATCTACAAGGCAGTCTCAGCTCCAGCCGATCTGGGACCCACGGCCCTGCAGTGGGGGTCAGGGATCACTTACTGCTCGTAACGATGGAGTGTGGCCTGCAGCAGGCTCAGTGAATACACCAGCCCAGCAGCAAAGCTGAGCTGCTCCCCTGCAGCTCCTCGAAGTCCTGGCCGCTCTGAACAGCTCTCACTTAGTTCAAACTTTTCCTGGGCCTGCTTCCGGATTAGCTCTGCCTGTGGGAAGAAGCACCAGAGACATGGGGCTCAGAGCAGAGGATGGAGAACACAGACTCAGGAATACAGAGAGCTGAGCAACTATGTAGGGGGCACGAACACACGGGAGAAAAGCAGAAACAGCTCTTAGATGGGCAGGGAGCCGCACGTGGGGAAAGAGTGATGTGATTGCTGGTGCTGATGAAGATTTGGATGTGGGGCTGAAAGGGCAGCAGGACCAGTGGGACCAGCTCTTTCCCACCTTAAAGTTTCTGCACCTGCTACCTTTCCAACTAGAATGCGATCCTGACAGTTATCCCTCCACTAACTCCTAGTCATCTTTTGGGTCTCACCTCAAATGTTATTCCTTCAGTAATATCCCACTATCTCCATCAGCTCCCCAGCCGTGGTCTCTCTCAGACACTACCTCCACTTCACAACCTGCATCTCCCCTTCATAAAACGTCATCTGTAACATACATCTGTCTGTGATTCTGTGTTCCTATTCACCAAAACCCTGAGAGCAAGGACAATGACCACTGTCTTCGCTTGGCATCCCCAATGCCTGGCTCACGGCAAGCTCAGCAGACCCCTGCTGGGAACGTGGCTGACAGACCGTACCTTGCAAATGAGACGAGGCATGAGCAGCAGCACCAAAACGCAGTCATGGTCCCCACCTGGCCGAAGGAAACTGTCGGGCATGAAGGCTGTCAACAGGGACATGTGCCGGTTGGCCTGGGCCACCTCCATCTGCCTCAATTCCATTTCAATTGCCTGTGAGGTAGACAGGGAGGCGGGTTCTCAGCTAGGCCGAGGAGAACCTCCTAACCTCCACGCCACGTTCCAACGTGTCTCCTGCTTCTGGGACAGGCCCAGGCCAGGAGTCTCCCAAACCACCACAGAAAGCACTCCCAACTCCAGTAACCTGAAGGCCAGAACCCCACAGCAGATCAGCCCATGGCCACACCCAGGCTGGGGTCTCCAACACCCAACCCTCTCCAGCTCACCCACTTTCCTGACCTTAGCATGAGCCTTAGTCTCGGCAAACTTGATCTTGAAGTCAAAAGTCTCGGGAGGTGGCTGCTGCTGCCTTTCCACAGACGCCTCCTGCTGGTTTGTCAGAGCCCGATTCACATCCTGGGAGCAAGGATGGAAGACAAGACACAGCTGAGCCTTGGGGGAAGCCCTGGGGTGACTGTGGGCGGAAAGCGGTGGGTGTGCAGTCACCTGTAGGTGGGCGGTCAGCTGGCGGTACTTCTTGATGGTTTGCTGATAGTCTGCGACGGTCTCCTGGGCTGCTTCCACACGCTTCTGGGCATCCCGGACCTGTGCACCGGCCATATCTAGCTGCTCCCGCAGCTCCAGTTCTGTCTCACGTGCGTTCTCCTGCAGTTCATCGTTCATTTCATTTATTGCTTCCTGGGAGACCACAAAGGAGTTGGGGCGAAGAAAAGTCAGAGTCAGGGTACCGGGCCAGGGCGTGTTCACTCACTACACACCCTACTCAAAGATCAGGGAGCACGTCAATCCTTCTCACGGCAAGTCTCTTCCAAATACCCTCCATCAAGGGTGTGAGTCAGGAGTCTGCTCTTCTCTTACCAAGTCCCCCACCGTTTCCTTCAATTTGCGCACTTTCTCTTCCAGATCCAGGTTCCGGTCTGTCAGCGTCTCCACCATCTCCTCCGCCCCCAGAGCAGCATCGACCTGTGTCGGACAGAGCGAACAAAGAGAAGGACTGAAAGGCGCCTAGACAGAAGAGACACCAGAAGGTGTGCAGCGCGCTGCTCTGCACCAGGGGCGGGGCTGCCCGCACCTGCTCCTTGAGCTCATCAATGGTGCGCTCTGCCTGGCTCAGCTCCTCCTGCAGACGCTCCCGCTGTTGCCTCACAACTTCCAGCTCTTGGTTCTTCTTTTCCATAAGCTTCTGGAGTTTCACGTGCTCCTGCTTCTCTGAGGAAGAAAGGTCCCGCATTCTGTGGGAAAATGGCAAGAGAGAAGGAGAAAGACCATGTGTCAAGAGTCAGGCGCAGATCTGAAGACAGGAGAGTGAAACTGGCAACGAGAGGCCCCTACCTCACCAGGGCATCCTTTAAGCGGGCATTCTGCTCCTCAAGCTGCTTGAGCTGATAACTGGATGCAGCACCATCTGAGCCTGGGGAAGACCATGAACACTTTCAGACAGGGTTCCAACCCCATCATTTGGCCCCCAGCAGCTCCTGGCCCCTTACCCTTCTCTTCAATCTCGGCTTTGAGGATTTCCAAGTCAGTAGTGAGCTCTTCCACACGTTCCCTCAGCACCTCGGCCTCCTGCTGTAGGGACTCGGCCCGCTCTTCGGCCATCTCCTTGTCCAGAGTGGCCATCTCGATGGCGTCAGCGGTGTCAGCCATCTCCTCCATGTAGCGCTCCTTTGCCTCCAGGGCCTCCTTGGCTTCCTGAAGAGAAGCGGGGGTTGGGGGTACACTCACAGAGATGCCTCGCATACCCCTTTTCACAGGACAGTCCAGGCCCCAGTTCCAGCTTCCTGCACGTCCTCGGGCCCCGTGCCCCCCAGACCCTCTCCGCCCCAAGTCGCACCTTGCGAGCCTCCTTGAGGCGCCGCTGCAGGTCTGCCTGCTGCTCCTGCATTTTGCTTTTCCATTCCTGCACCTGCTCCAGCTGGATCTTGTGCTTCTCCAGCTCCTTCAGTTTTGCCTTGTCTTCTGCACGTTTCAGCCGCAGGGTCTCCAGCTTCTCCTCCAGGTCCCGCACCTGGGCCCTCAGCCCCTCCTCTTCCTGCAAAGGAGAGACCCTTCAGTCCGGGCACTGCCTCCCCGCTTTCCCCACCGAGACTGAGCTGGAGAGGAAGGACAGCAATGGTGTGGATGTCATTCCAGGTCCAGGGCCAAAGCAAGTGTCATACAAATATCTGTGAAGAACCCAATCCATATGGGGGAAGTATGGAAGAAGGGCAGAGGGGAAAGGGTGGCTTAGTCATAATGGGATACTTATATGCTGAGACCCCACCCTCCTAATCCAAGGTTCTGGGTCTCCCCCAATCCGGGGAAACTTCTAAGACCCTGTCAGGGGTCACAGGCCCTTTGTATCTTGATTCTTCTTTGCTCCACCCCCAGACCTTACCTTAGAGGGGGAAGGAAGTGGGAGTGCTGCTCCAGGAGAGGTGAGGGCCGGCGTGGGGATGATGGGCGCTGCCAGCGGAGTCTGAGCTGGGGTGCTGGGCTCACTGCTGCTCAGCTCACCTGCTGATGCTGAGCCGGAGGGGCCCAGGGAGCCACTGGCCCCGGCCACCCCAGTGCTGGCTGGGCGGGTGGGCTATTCCGAGAGGGCAGGGGCAGACCAGAAAAAGTGTAGGGGACAGGGGTGGTAAAAGAGAGTGAGACAGAATACGAGAATACGGCGAAGGAAGTGACAGAGAAGGAAAAAGGCAGAGAGTATCACAGGACAATGAGAACAGAAAAACAGTGAAGGGCAGAGGGAAAGTGACACAGTCAGAGGCAGTGACAAAGGGCCGGGCGGGATTTGGTCGGGGTGGGGGGGGGGGGGATGGCAGGAGAGGGAGGGACGGAAAAAGACATAAGATTACAAGGAACTCCTCCCTTAGCACTGACCCCACATTCCTCCAGGCTCTAGCGCTACCCTGCTAGGGCAGAAGCCCTCACTCCCCTGATCATTTCTTTTGTGACCCACTTGTAATCATTGTAGCAATTTCTTAATACTCCCAATGCTACTGTTGCTCTGAGCCTGAACCCACCTCCCCCCACAGGGATAAAGCGCCTCAGTGTCATTCCCAGAAAGAAAGAACAGACTGATCTCTAATTTCCATGTTCCCAGAGAAGGCTGGGCTAAAACTGGGGGTCCTGGGTTCTACACTTTGATAAACCGTCAAGCTCATCCTCCTCCCCCTGGTCTATTTCAGGGGATCCTGCAAGTAAAAGGGCCAGGGTGAAAGTTGCAATCCTTGGCTCTCCTCTGAAACAAGGTCAGTACTGCCAACCCATCTGTCACCTCCTTCCTCCAAGACAGAGGGGCTCTAATCAGGCGACAGTACCCAGGTCCCTGCGGAGCTGAGGTGCTAGAGCAGACAGGCCTGCCCCGTGCTCCTCCCAGTAGCGCTGAGCCCTGAAGCCCTCCCAGTGGGCTGACGCCCAGAGACCACACGCAATCCACGGACGCCCCCACCCAAGGCCTTCCACAGTCACACCCACCTCCGCAGCCCCTGACATTCACATTCCAAGTTCTTTCTCACGTTTCTTCTAATTCTCCGCCCCTTCCCCAACAACACACACACACCCCCCCTCCCAAAGCGGGTCAAAAGCAGCTGGAAGAAGATGCCCTTCTTCAAGAAAGTGTGCCTTCATTAACCACAACCATTCTCGTTTCTCTAATACACTCAAGCTACTGGCTCAGACATACTCCTAAGAGCTGGAAGTTGCTTTCCCAGGAGGGGCCTGTCATCACCCTCAGCACCCCCACTCCTCTTAAGAGAACCCAGGACACACTGTGACCAACTTACACTTGCTCACACAAATGCCCACATGCATGCACATGCCTAAGGTATCTGTGTCCACTCAGCAGTGGCTTGTACAGAGGCCTGTTTCTTCCTCACCTTGGGCCGCCGAGTTGTAGTCTGGACAGGCAACAGCAGCCAGAGGAGGAGTAGTCAGGAAAGAAAGGGTGACGGCAGAGAGACAGACAGCAGAGGGGACAGCAATGAGAGCACAAGCGACAGACATGAGGCTGCAGTCAGCAGCCCCGTCCCTCCTCCCAGCCCGGTCCCGGCCCTCCTCCCAGCCCGGTCCCGTCCCTCCTTCCAGTGAAGCGCCTCGATACTGCTCCAGGAGCTCAGGACTCCTGGTTCCCACTGGCTCCTTCTCCCACTCTTGTCCTACCCTTGTAGGCCTCACCCCTTCGGACACCCTGGAAGCTCTGTCCCCGTCTCCCAGGTTGAGCCCCAGGAGACCGAAGCCAGCAGCTAGTAGAGAAGGTCTCCAGAGACCAGAGAGGAGTCCTCCCACAACCACCTCTCCCACTCCAGCCCAGAGCCCCGCCCACCCACCACTCCCAAGGACTTTCCCAGGCCAGCCCCTTCCTTTGAGTGCTAGATTCCGTATAGGACTCCTGAGAAATACCACATGACAAGAACGATGATACAAGCCTGGACGTGAGTGATACGAAACCAGCAGGGGGAGACCAGGCCCCCAAGGGAGCACATTGCGGTCAAGTGCCCCACCCCCAACCCCTCCCCAGGATCAATCCCTGCAGCACTCCCCATCCCCAGGGCAGAGGGCTCAGGTGTCAGGGCCATGAATATTGCATTAGCCAGAAGCCCAGAGCTCAGCAAAGTGACCCCACCCGGCTGCAAGAAAGGAGGTGGGGGTGGGCAGCAGCATAGGGAAACTACTGCCCCACACCAGATCTGAAACCAACCACCCCAGATTATTGCAAAGTGATAAACAGATGATGAACTCCAACTCCCGAACAGTATTCTTGATGACCAGGGTCTCAGAGCTCTGGCAAACACAAGATTTGGCCTGGGCCCTTCTTCTAGGTCTCCCAAGGAGACCAACTCCTACCTCTGCTACCGTGGGCTAAGCCTCCATAACTGTGTCACAAACTGTTCTAGAGAAAGCCCCTGATACAGACCCCAGTCGAGGAGGGATGCTAGTATTACAACCAAGTGTCATTCTAGCAAAGGTCGAGTGAGGTAGGCTTGCTAGAGGCACAAAGACATCTGGACCTGCTTCCCCAGATTCTGTCCTAGGAAACACAGCCAGAGCCAGTTTGCAGCAAAAGCTGCCTGAAGCTCAAGCTGGTGAGGCCACTGGGTACAAGGCCCAAAACACAGATTCAGAGCCAAAAGCAGGAAGGCTAGGGAGCAAACGCCCAGGGTGTGGGGCATGGCAGTGACACACACTCTCCCTGCCCCCCACCTTCATCCCCATCCTGTCCCCCAACCAGACAGAGCAAGTCAATCGGCCGCCACCCCCACCCCAGCCACCATCGCGCTGGCAAGCTGGCAGCAGGACCAGAGCAAGCAAGAGTACCTTTCGGGCTGTCGGTGCCTGTCTCATCATTGCAGAAAACCAAAGAAAGCCAGGAGAGGAAAGAGAAGGCAGGACAGACCAAGGGAGGGGGGGAAAGACCGAACAGAGGGGAAGGCGGCGGAGACAGCAGATTAGTGTATCAAATCCCAACAATGCAGCCTCAGCTCCCCGGCCCGGAGGCTCCCCGGCTGGCCAACCGCTGTAGCTCAGATGCAGAAGGCCCCACCGGTGCACGGTGGGGACGGCCAGGCTCCGGCGGGCACTGGAGACGCGCTCGGGAGGCACCCGGCCTAGTTCGCCAGCCTAGGCTGACGGCAGCCTCAGTGGCCGCCGCACCAGCTCCACCTGACGTCATGCGTCCACCCTCCTCTGCTCCACGAGGGGCGGAGTCACTGCTCCTCGGTCACCTAGCAACCACCGGGCTCTGGCGGCTCCTCCTCCTCCTCCCCAGGACTGGACAAAGTCCTCTGCTAAACCCACCCTGCTTCCTCCTCCAAAGAACAAGTCCTGGCTGGCTCCTCCCTCTCCCACATCCCCACGGATTTGCTCAAAGAAACGGGGCTGGGGGCGGTCCCATTTCTGTGATGACCTCTCTGGAACCAGGGTATCACTGCACAGGGACAAGGGACCTCACTGCTTCATCAGGCCTCTCTCATACTCACACTCCCCTCGGTCTACAACCCCGTCAACTCTACCTCTGTCTCTTATACACACAGATGAGACCCTGATGGTGGCTCGTCAGGCGGACACACACTCAGCACTCCTGCATCGTCTCTGCGGGGCACACTAAGAAACCCGGAGAACATTCCATCTGGGCAGCAGCAGCTCTAACGACAGCAGCTGGCTCCTGTCCCGACTCTCCCTGGGTTGTGGGCAGGTTAGAGTCTGTCTCTAAAGAGCTTCCAGAAAGGACTGGGCACCTTGCAGAGACATCTGGGTCCTCTCTTCCACCCTGCCCCTCAGAGTTCCTTCTTTTGTTGTGGTGCTAGCTCCCTGTTTGCTGAGTTAAGTGATGTGCCGCGAGAGAAGCCCTGGAGAGAAAGAACTAGGGAAGGACTTGACCACTTGACCGACACTCTGCACCAGGAGCCAAGGAGGTGCCTTACCCCAGCGCAGGCAGCCTAGGCTAGGCTTTGCCACCTTTCCCTAGTCAGCCGCCAAAAACACCAAGATTTGGGCACGGCTCACATCCCACCCATGGTCAGGTCAGACTGCAGCCAGAACCCCTCCATAGACAGTAGACTGCAGGTCCATGCTCTTCTCTCTTTGGGGCCTGATGTAAGATGGGAGCCCCAACCAGGAGCCAATAATCAAGGGAAGAAGCCAAGCTTCTGGAATGGGTCCAGCATCCTTTAGAGAATTATTTTCCTTCTTATATCCCCATTCCCTCCCAAGCCAGGACCCCAAAGCAAATACCATCATGTTGTCTCTTCCAAGGCAAGACTCCAACATGAGGACCCACCACCAACCAGAAATCAAAATAGAGAAGTTTTACTCTCCCCTCCCACTGCCCCCATCTAACAGCTCTCCATGCAGTCAGAAGGTCCTGACACAAATGCGCGACAGGAAATCACAGAACTTCACACACACAGCACAGCACATACAGGTCAGACAGGCACGTGCAGGTCAGAGACGGCTTGGGCACAGCCCGGAGGCATGAACGGGTGTGAGGAAGCGGTCATGGCAGCAACTTCAGACTAAAAGAGTCTCAGGGGTGGCAGCCCCACCCCAACGATGGTTGATGGAAGGCTGTAAGGTGTGGGAGGTAGGCCTCGGGCACAACACCAGAGGAAGGAGGAGGCAGGGAAAGAAGGATGGAACAGAGCAAAGGTGCGTATTCATGGCCACATCACCCAGAGGCAGGTACCACTCAGGCCTGCTCTTCTGTGCTCGGTTCCTTGACCTCCCGCCTACTTACCTAACCACCTCCCTGGGCACCTTCCTCACCTCCAAACCCCCAGTCTCTCCTCCCACTGACCCTAAGCTCAGGATAAGTGAGGATCCTCCGTAACCCAGTAGATGCTCTCTTCCATGCTGCTGCCATTCACAGTCAAATGCTTCGAGTCTCTGACCAGAAGTCCCAAGGCGATGGGCAGGGGTGTGAGGATCATCCCTATGCGTACTACCTGGGCCTGGACACTGAGCCTGATGTCCTCACACCCCTCAAAGGAACTCTGAAAGCCAAGGCTGCCATTTCCTCTGGCCATCCCAGCCCCAAGGTCACACATACATGCAAGTAGCAGCCCAAGGACATGCAGGACAGCTGGGGAGGGGGCGCATGGCCCTCACCCACCCAGGCACAAACAGTAAACACACCACCTTCTTAGGCTTCAGTCCCCGCTGCATGAGGAGTTGAAAGGGGAGAGTTAGAGAAGCGTTAAACACCACACTGGGCTAGCCGGTCAGACTTCTTGGATGCAGGTATTAAGACCCACAGGCGAACACAGGTATCAGGGGGCAGGTCATGGTCCAGGCCAGGGTAAGTGAAGTGCGGCCTCCCTCAAGATCAGCTTCCAGGAGGTCCACTCCCTGCCGGGAGGGGCTGGAGAGCTGGGAGCCCCACCTCACACACCCTGTACAGAGCCGAGGAGGGCAGCCACGTGGGCCCTCCACGCACAAACTAAAAAGGTGCCAGAGGGCCAGCTCCTTTCCACTTGCTTGTGAGAGCGCCTTCCTCCTCCAGTCTTTATCTCGCCCCTACCCTACACCCACCAGATGACGGCAGCCTCGGGGACCAAAAGGTGGGAAGTTGGCAACAACACTATCAGGGGCAGATCTGTCCTCCCTTTCACCCCCAGCCTCAGTTCCAACTGATCCAGAACTTCTGGGCATTGGTAGCTTTTCCCTGCTAGCACCTTTACACCTAAAGCGGCAACTCACACTCAGAAAGTCTCCTTCTCAGAGAGGATGGAGCCTGGAAAGGTTAACTCAGTTTACCACCTCAGGTGGAAGCAGCAGACGAGTAAGACCCTGCATGGCCTCCCTCCTTTCCTTTTCCTTTCCCTCTTTCCTCCATCACTCCCCACGCCCATCCCTAACTACTTACCAGTTTGCTGGTCTTGGGATTTGCATCAGTTCCCTCTGTGGAATGCAAACAGAAACAAAGTGTGTGTTTGTGTAGACGGATAGGAGCAGAGAACGTCACGGCAGGGGAGGCAAGATGTTAACAACAGAATGTGGTGGTGATAGGAAATCTCAGGATCCAATGCGGCCCCTTGTTCTGGGGAGAAGTCCTGGGGACGCCTGCGTGTGAGGAGGCAACTTAAGTGGGTGGTTGTTACCTCTTCTGAGGACCTTTGAGGCAGAAGAATCAGGTGTCTCTGGTGAAGTAGTATCCGCTCCATCTTCAAATACCTGTATCTGAGGCCACAGAATAGACTCAATATAGCTAGATCAAGGCTGGAGGTAACATGGGCCCCTCTTCAGGCCCTAAGCAAGCCTAGAGTACAGGGTAGATTCCCTAAGGATAGCTCTGGATCTTCCCTCCCTTGTTGCCTCCCACTCTCCCAACCAGAGACTTAGGTGCATGTCCAGGAAAAGAGAGCACCAACACACCAGCTGTACACACAACAGAGCACGTGCACACACATGCACACACAGCAGCCGGAAGTGGGTACCTGGGACTGGCGCACAAAGATGCCGTGTCCTTCATCGCAAGTGAAGTACTTCCTGCCTTGGACGGTTCCGTCATTCTTGCCTTTGGCTTCATCCAGGATCACACCTACCCATTTGCCAGTAGCAAAGAGGGTGGCCCCAACATAGGCCACGGTGCCACGGTGGCCTTTTCCAATCACCTCCACGCGGGAGCCCACTCGCAGAGGCCGGGCACTTGCCTCAGCACTCATTCTGCTGCCGCTGGGAGTCTGAAAGACACAAGCAAACATGCGGAGTTAAAAGCCTCAAGGTAAGGGTGTCATCCTAATATACAAGAGAGGCCCCAGCCAGGATCCTGGCCTAAAGAAGGACCAGAAGTCACTTTCCTGAATCCCATTCTCAAATTAGTGACCCCCCCCAACACCTACCAAATTTCCTTTGGAAAAATGCCAGTGTTATGTTCTAGAACTTCTTCAAACTCCCCTGGAATCTGCCAGAACTTTTAAGAGTTTATATTTAACTTTAATAAATCAGAATTCATTGATAGATCTGTGAATGTCACTCCACATGGCTACTTTCTCAGGAGCACTGTCCCCTAGGAGGGGAATGAAGCTCAAGCAACTAACTCAGTTTACAGCGGTTCCCCACAACCCAGTGCCTGACAGAGGTCTGAGCTGGGAAGACAGGTGAGTCAGTGAGTGTTCCCGCAGAATCCTGTCCTCCCTACTCTGCCTGTCCTCCCTGAGGTTCACACAGCTCTCCCAGACCTCTCCCGTTCACTGGCACACAACTGTGCCTCCTTCACGACCTGACCTCCCCCAGCCCACCACGACACCCCGAGATGCCTCACCAAGCCCAATCAACCATTTAACTCCCTTCTTCCAGGCCTCAGCTCTGGCCAATCAACTCTATCTGTAAGCTCTGGAGATCCTTCACTCACACTATCTTGCTATGAATAAATAAATATATAAGGGCCAGGCAAATCTGGTATCTCAGATCTGTCCTGCGAACTGTCCCCCGACTCTGTCCAGTGGTCCAATTGAATGGACAAGCCAAGGGAATAGACTAAACATTGTCCTTGGGAAGCTCTCGGCTTCTGACATACTCGTGATGACAAGACAACATGAAATTAGGTCCCAAATAGGCCCATGGCTTAGAAGAAAATCACACCTAAGCCATTTTTAGTGACAGCAGCTCCATGAACCAGGGGCCTTGCAACAGAGAATGAGGCATGAAGAAGTGAGAGCATGGACCTGAAGACCTCACAGGGCTCCCTTCTGATGCTCCCGCTTGGCTTCATAAGGAAGCTCTGCCAGAGCCAGTCACTCCCCAACTCTCTTCCCCAAAAAACTCATCCAAGAAGGTAAGGATGCCATTCCCAGGGGCCCTGAGAGGCCAAATCATACCTGGGACAGTTGAGCGGCTATCACGGACCTGAAAATAAAAGGAGCTGACAGGCATATCAGAGCTGGCCCCAAAGTCAGAGACTGTCACCACCGTCCTAACCCTAATAAACCTCAGAACGAGGTGGACACAACAGTGGCTACAGAGCCAATCTGAGCCAGAAGAGCAAGAGAGCAAGTGACAGGCAACAAAGCAGCTCTAAAGAAAGGCTTCACCAAAAGGCCAGTCCAACCCACCGACCCCATCTGAAATCCCCAGGACAGTCCGGCCCCCAGGAACCTCTGGCCTGAGGTCCAGCTAGAGTCAAAGGTCAGGGCTCCCCAGCACCCACAAAGGGCCCAACTCTGGGAAGGGACGCCTATGCGGTCTAACCCCACCAGGGCTGCGAGTGGCCCAGCGAGCTCCAGCCTTGTCTCCCAGCCCCCACAGCACCCAGGCCTTGCCCAGAAGCCCTCCCACGGCCATCCCAGATCAGGGCCACTTACCCGGCTATACACGTGCCTCTTGCTCTGGGCCATGTTGCTCACTCGGCCCCCACCCCCTCCCCCAGCTGACCAAAGACAGAGAGAAAGGCAGAAACCTAGGCAGGAGGGCTAGGGCTCCAGGCCCTCATGGACACACACAGAAGCCGGCAGGCGGGGCCCGCCCCCGTCCATGGACCTCACTGGGTGGCCTGCTGGGGTCGGGGAGGGGACGGAGAACGGGGCTGAGGAGCAAGCCCCCTCTGCTGCTGGAGGATTCCTGAGCCCAGAGACACCGATCCCGCTCGCCAGCTGATGAGTCTCACTCTGCGCTAGTGCTGCTCTAGACTTGTCAGGGACCGAGCTAGCCTCTGGGTCCTAGTGCCCCCCTGCCGCACCCGGGCCAGTCCAGACAGGGAAGGCGCGAGGGCCCAGGCACAGACTCTCAACACTCACCTCTAGAGGACACTGTCCGACGCTGGGAGCACAGCCCTGATGACTCTCCCGGTCTGCACCCCTCTCCATCTCTGCCACCCGCCCACCCCCACCACGAGAACGGGCAGCAGACCTGCGAGCATCAAGTGACACTCCAAAACAATCAGCTACCCAGGGCCTCCTCCCAGCCAGAAGGGTCTCTCACCCCCTTCTCCCTCCCCTTTCTAAACTTGGGACTCAAACCACACTAGCAGGGTTTAAATCTCAATCTCACCCTGGGCCAGAGCAGCCAGGCCCCCTGCCCAATACATAGCAAAGGAACAGCAGCAATGGAGGCAACTCCACACACACACACACACACACACACACACGCACACACACGCACACATACACACACATGCACACACGCAACATACACATGTGCGCACATACACATGCACATACACGCACATGTACAAACACATGCACACATGCACACACACCCCACACATACATACATACACACATACACAAACACACATACACACACATGCACGTACACATGCACATGCGCGCGCACAGATACACATACACACATGCACACACACACATGCACATACACACACACCACACACACACCCCACACATACACACACATATACACACATACACACATGCACGTGCACACACACATATATACACACACACATAAACATACACATACACACACATACACACATGCACATGCGCACACATACACACATATACACACACAACAAAGCAAGTCAAGTACTCCAGCTTCCCCCAAACTGGCAAAGGTTGCCATGCCCCCAAGTAGCTGTCCTAGGGTCTGACCTATGGCTCCACCAGGTTGGTATGGATGTGGATCCCCTGGGCCGAGGGCTACTTGTCTTGTCCATGCTGGGCTTCACTGGCCGAACAGGGTCTTCCTCCATTCCACTCTTTCTAAGGAAAACCAGATACCCAATAGTAGAATGACAGCCAACAGCCAGATCTAGGGCCCCTAAAACACCTCTCCATATCTCCAATGCTGGTCAGACCCCCTAGGAAGCCATTTCTCTCCTCTCCTGAAAAATATCCATGCTGCCCCCTCCTTTCCCTATTCACCATTATGCAGGGCCATGCAGTTCCTTGCAAACTGGACTTCTGCATGTTCAGAGCACCTTACAGTGTACAGAGTGCCTTAAAAAAACAATCATTAGTACTATGGTTCAGAGAACCAGTTCTAGACTCAGAATGCTTACATTCAATTCATGGTTTCATCATTTGATAGCTACAAAAGCTTGGTCCAGCTACTTAACATCTTAGTGCCTCAATCTGCTCACCTGTCAACTGCGAGCAAAGAACATCTCAGAGCTGCTGTGAGAATTAGCTAGCTGAGACAATCCATGTATAACATTTAGGACAGCGCCTGGTATTCAGAGTACTCAACAAAAGTTAGCTAATAACAAAAGTTATTATCAAATCTGGACATCAAAATAATCCCACAGAGGCAGGCTAGGAACAATGCTAACAAGAAATTGCAGCTTGGACAACTGAGCAACTTCTCTGAAGTTACACACAAGACAAGCAGAGGAGCCAAAACTAGAGCCAGAGCCTGAATCAGAACCCTGTGTCCTTCCACTCTCCTGTTACCACACACAGTTCTAGGCCTCCCAAAATATGTTCTTCCTCTGGACTGCATTACCTTCAAAGATTCAAAAGAAGACACATCTAAGGACATCACAGAGTTCACTAGCAACACAAGTATACACAGTCATCTAACTTCTTGGATGCTGTTTCTTCTATAAAATGGGACTACTACCTGGCATATCTACATTAATACTCAAATAAGATAAAGCATATAAAAGTGCTCTATAAAAAGTGCAGAAGCTGTACAGGTCTTAAAATGTCTAGGCAATACATATTACAAAGAACTACAGCGAGCAGAAAGGTGAGCTAGAAAGAAAAGGAGTACTTGATTATGCCTTATACGAGGTTTTTTTTTGGGGGGGGGCAGAATATATGGAAAGGAAAGGCCTACAAACATAATTTGTGACTACAGTATGAGTGTAGAGAAAGAATAATTCTGCTTGACTGGGGAAAATTAAAGATGCCTAGCTTGGCTGAAGTAAAGAATTCTAGATGAGTTCTCCTGTCAATTTGTAAGCCTGTTAAAGCAGACTCCACAACTTTTCCTCTTTATGATTTCATCACTCTTGGCACATGGTGTCAAATATTATTGAATGTACTAACACTGATGTTGAGATGTATTAGAAGGTAAATATGGATAGATTCAGGGAGTTTAACAACAGGTAGAGATAGATGAATTGGATCCAATAACAACAGAAAGCCAGATTCTTCCTGAGCAGGAGACTGGCATAATGAAAACTATTTTAGGAACATCAAACAGGTGGTGGACAGAGGGATGGAGTTGAGGCAGAGCAACTTGATAAAGACAGAGATGACAGCAAGGAAGCTAACGGCAATAATAAGCAAGGGTTTGAGGGGGTCTGAACTAGTAGGCTCATAAGAGAAAAAGAAAGGGAAGAGACAGTACCAAAAAAAAAAAAAAAAAACAACCAACTCTGAGAAGGACCTATGATAGATCAAACACGGGGAAAGGAGCAGCAGGCCTGTATGGGCTCTGGAGATGAACAGATCTGGGTACAGCTTTGGTTCTCCCACTTCCTCACCGGTATGACTCTAGGTAACATATTTTAGGAGCCCTCGTTACCTTACCCGAAAAAAGGGGGAAATAATACTTACCTCACAGGGATGTTACGAAGATTAACTAAGAGAGAAGTAAAGCATTTAGCACAGTACTTAGCATAGAATACGTGTTCAACAAATTGTAGATACGTCTTCATCATCACTGAGAGGGTACATCAATGACAACTGCACACAGAAGGAACTCAGAGGTTGCACGAATAAGTGGATGGAAGGATGAGTGCATGGATAAGTAAAGGAATGAATAAACCTGGGATGTCTCAAGCAGGAGCAATGAGAATGATGATAACAGAGTTGAGAAGGGAAACTCAACATGTTAAGAGAGGAAATAAGTCACAAGGCCTTCTCAGGGACAAATTTAACTGTGACCACTAACACATGAATTTCACGATCTCCTTCCAGCACGAACCTGTGATGAAGACGACACGGATTCTGTTATTTCCATTTTACAGGTGACAGAACCAAGTCTCAAAAGTCAAACGACTCATCTAAGTCTCATAGCCAGTGGGGAAGACTTGACTAGCTGGAAATGGCAACCCAGTCCAGTACTCTTGCCTGGGAAATCGCACGGACAGAGGAGCCTGGCAGGCTACAGTCCATGGGGTCGCAGAGAGTCAGACACGACTGAAGTGACTAAACAACAACAACAGGTAGGTGATCCTTCACCAGCATCTTTGGGACCCACCCCAAGTCACACAGAACAATTGTAAGTTATGTGTTACCTCAACCAGAAGACAGATACTCCCTGATTTCTAATCCATTTTCCTCCCCAATGACATTAAAAATTGCTAAAAAGTCTAGGAAAATGGGAAGAGACAAGGGACACAAATCTAAGTCTGATAAACAGGTTACCAGTGGACTTGGTGAACATTTCAGAAATGACAGGAAAAGAAGTAGATGATTGGGAATTAAGGAGGAACTGGTAAGGAGGAAAAGTCTCTTTGGCACCCAGTCTGCATCATTTCCACCTTGCTTTTTACTGGTATACCAGTATCCTGTGAGCCCCTGACCTTTTCTTGTCTCACCTTACCAACCTTGATCCTGGGCTAACCCAATCGTTTGCTTTCTCTGATTCCACCTGTAGAGGTTTGAAATTCAGGCAGTCTGACAGCAGGGTCCACACACTTGAACTGAACTGCATTAGGCACTGGGTACTTTGATTTGGTTGCAAAGAGATAAAATGAAACATAAAGGTAATCAGCAAGATACAGATTTTCTTAAAACTAGGGTGAAGTTGTACATCTCTAAAAGCACTAGTAGATGAGGGATATGTGTGGATATAAGTCCCTTAAGAGTCAGGAAAGGAGAGGGGAACAGAAGCTTAGGGACTGGAAGCTTGGAGGGCTGGGTAACCAGAAAGAAAATACATGGAGCCTTTTGCCTTGCAAATCTCACAGAGACAGGACCTAGGCCCTAAACAGACTTCTTTTTTTTTTAACCTCTCCAAGCTCTTCCTTTATCCCCAGAAATTTCTGTAGCCCACTCCCAAACTGAATACAGGTCTACTCCCTCCCAGGATATTCCCCTCTAGAAATACCCAGTGACCACCAGACCCACTTCCAAAGGGCCCAGACCTCCAGCAAGGAAAGCTACACAATACGCCTCACTTATACTCAAGAAAGGCGCTTTTGCAGGAAGGCAACAGGCACTTGAGTGCAGCCCTGTATTAGAGAATCAGAACCCTCCCAGAGCTAGTGGGAGTCCTACTTAACAGACTATTCAAAGTTCCTGCTGCTTGCTCCCCTCGATCAACCAACAAGTCCCTGGCACTAGGACCCTGCGGACGGGGAACCCCGAGCCTGCGCTGTAGAGCCAGAGATGCACCATTTCACAACTTCAGCAAAAGCCAAAGCAGCCAGCAAAGCCACAGCCGCCTCGGCTCTGCCTGGCTCTGCCTTTCCAGCAGCGCACCAGCCACTCCTCAGAAGCAGAGCATTCTGTCCTTTCTCTTTCTAAAGCCACGTCATCAACTGATCATAACGGAAATCAATCTCCTCAAGTCACCAAGCAAAGGCGTATCCATGGCAACCTCAAGAGGAAGGACACAGAGATGATGCTCCAGTGGCTGCAGCAGGAAAAGGTAAGTCCGTTCTCTTCCATCCATGCCATCTCATCATTCTCCTCTTTCATTCAAGTCGGGTGTGCACCTTACCGACAAACTGTATCACACCAATGCGGAAAACACCAAAATTGAGTGTTAATACTGTATGTTATTATGAAAGGTTATAGATCTGCCTAGTCCCATAACTGGCAGAAAAAAAAATTTTCTTCTGGCTGACTGAGACAAGATCTCTTTTCTTATTCACCATCTCAAGTGACACAGTCTCAGCCTGCAGTACCTAACAAACCATTACAGTCACTTGTCCTTTAAGTCAGGCTGCTGGCAAATCACATAAGGATTTCAGAATTCCATATGTAGTTGTAAAAAGATAGCAGCGCCACTGACCCCACCACCCTGCCCACCCATCCACTATCATACCCACAGACTGGCCTGGTAAGGCTTCCTCCTTATCAGCCCTAAACTCCAGCCCCTCAAGACCAGAAACTGGGTCTTGGGAGTAAATTTCTGCCTTTCTCTGATGCCTCAGAGAAGGAATGCCATTTCTGCAGAAGTAAGAGATTCATCAAACATAAATACTACTGTTCCACGCCTCAATTTCTTCTTCTGTAAAACACAGGTAATAACAATACCTTTCTAACAGGGCTGGAAAGCACTTGTAAGAGTGCCTGGTATGACACATTCAATAAATGACAGCCATAATTATTATGAAGAAGAGGAAAGAGAGACCTCAGTGCAGGATTCAAGTTCAGAGGGTATTCAGTGTTCTCGGAGCTATCTTGAGTCTGCTCTCTTCCCCTTTCCTCTCTGGACAGTTGTTGCAAGCCTTCCCTTACCACTCTCAAGCCCCCGTTCCTATCTGAGCCCACGCCAGAACCCCTCCCCATCAAAGAACGTTGCTGAGAAAGGAAATGGACCCTCTTTGCAAATTTAGGTGTATCCATCATTGCCTTTCTTCCTACATTCTTTCCCCTTCTTCAGTCATTCCTCTTCAAAAGAAATGATGTCTTCTTTTCAGAGATAACCCTCCACCCTCCTTGGCAATCATCTTTTCCTCTGTGCCTTCAAATGTGGCCTCTCATCAGATAACCCATGCTCAAGACTTCTAGAAAAACCTGACTCTTGTCTCTGCTATTCCTCCACAAGCTACCACCATCTTCCTTCCTTCTTTCCTTGCCAAACTACTCAGAGTACACCCTTCTTATCCTCACTTTCCATCCACTCTTCAATTCACTTGGCTTCTGTCCTTATGACTCCACTAAAGCTGCTCACACTAAAAAAAAAAAACAAAAAAAAAGAGTCCTGGTAACCATAATCTCTTTACTGCCCAATCTCAACACACATTTTCCAAGCTCATCCTACTCAACTTCCCTATAGCAACAGAGCCTGCTGATTCTCTTCCTGTAACTTTTCCCTCTGTAGCTCCCTGGACAACATTCTCTCTTACCTTGCCCACTAAGCCTTGTCATTTCCTCTGTCATCTTCAGCCTTCTGCAAGCATGACTGGGATCATCCATTCCAAGAGCATTATCATCCACCACCCCAAGGCACAAACTCTCTTCTGAACTCCAGACCCACATTTCCACCTATTTGCTAAGCGCCACAGATCCCCAAACTCAACGTGACCCAAAACACATGGAATCTTCACCCAGCAAATTTTCCTCTTCTATATTCTCCTTTTTACTGGTACCACCATCCATCCAGAATAGAAAACTGAGTTATCCTGGACAATTCCCTCTCTTGTTCTCAACAACCAATTAATTAGTCATTACATCAGGGAATCTCTGTCTCTACAATCTCTCTGATTCCCCTCCTTCTTCCCATCTGCACTAATCCTTAATTCAGCCAGAAGCCAAGTCCAGGTTATTACAAGATTCTCCTGATGTTCCTGATCCAGATCAGTCTGATCCCTTTCAGTCTATTTCCACAATTAGCTTCCCAAAATATAACCACATCACCTCCCTGCCCGAAAACCTCCAGAGACTTGCCTCCCACAAAAGTGCATCTTAGAACAAAACTACAGGTCATTAAAAACCTGGCCTCATTATGAATCTAATCTCACCAATCACCCCTTCTTTGATCCCCAAATCCTCTTAGATTCCAGAAACTTGGATCCACCTATCTTATGCTTCTGCAAATATTGCAAACATCAGCATGTCCTTTCTCTCTCTTCATCGTCAAGGCTCAACTTACTCATCACCTCTTTCCTGAAGATTCTCTTGATGTCTCCGTGTGGAGCTGTCATTCTCTCTTCTGCACTCACACAGATCTTCAGAAATATCTCTATTACAAGATCACAATTTCCTTACAATACTGTCTTCCTTATCCCATCATGAATCCCTCCAGGGCAGAGTTTTTATTCATCTGTTATCCTAAGAACTGAACAGAGAAGATACTCAATGTTGAATAGAAGCCTGTAGAAGCCTAGGGATATAAGTTGGCTCTGACAGGTTTCCCAGAGACACCATGGGGGAAATACAACATACATCCCAGCAAAAGTAGCTCTTTCTTCTCCAGTAAGGAGCCTAAGAAACTAAAACTGCAGGGATAGCTCCAGTTCCTATGGAATTCAGTAGTGACAATAAATCTCAATTTCATATGCTTCTAAGGTAAAAGGACAAGAGAAAGAAAGACCCCTAGACTCTAGAGGAAGTGTAGATCTGGGAAAATAACTTTAGTAAGGTTTTAGGAGTGACAAGGGTCCAGCCCTCAGTGGATACGTCAGAACTTAGGGAGGTCAGACTGGATAACCAATTTGTCAGCCAAGTACAACCAATATGAGCTGGAACTTCGAAAGAAAAATTATGTAAAACCAAATCCAGAGACTTCAGGATGGCAAGGACCCTAAGATAGACTTGAATCAGTCAACTGCTCAACACCTACCTTATCAGGGGACACTGAATACCCTGTTCTCGTTTCCCTTGGCATGGGACAGATAACCCAAGCCCCCACACACCACCTGGTATCTGTAGACAGGTTAAACCTAGGAATGCTCTACAATACCTTCTGACCTATAACTCCAAAGAGCTACTAACAATGTCAGATCTGTCAGAGTACAAGCTATGGCAGTCATCAGTCATGTACTATGATTTTCCCAACTATTTTGACTCCTCCCTAACAACTTCTTTTCCTCTGCACTCTCATGTTCAGTCAGGCCCAACTTATCAATTCTTTCTCAGTATTGTCTCTTGCATTCTTCCTTTCTCCTCCGCTACCACCACCATCACTTTGGTCTGCCATGTAATAGCTTTGAGAATTAAGACAAATCGTTTACCCTCTTTGGTGCCTTGTCTATAAAACAGGGTTGCCTACCTTGCAGGAAAGGTTGTCTGTGAAAAGTTCTGTAAAGTGTTACATAAACAGAAGGCATTACTATTATCATCATCCCAGGCCATCTTTACTGGTATGTGAAGTCTATCTGGCTCCCTGCCTCTCTCCTTCCTCATTTCCAACCACATTATACACTACAGGAGGACTCCTACACACTCTAAAATATTGCTTTGCCCCAAATCTTTCAGTGACATAACATTTCTTGCTTGAGTCAAACTGTTCTGGATCTGACATACGCAGTGTCATCTCCGCACCACTGTCAAATGCTTAGGATGCCTCCCCTGGTTCTGCAAGTCCCACTCGTCCTTCAAAGTCCTGCTACAAGCCCACTACCCTCCACCCAGGAGGAAGAGATTTTAAGAGACAGGAATCTGAAACAATGCCAGGGAAGAATAAAGGACAATTCAGTTTGGGGAAAACATAGTAGACACACTGTCATCTCACACTTTAAGAATCTTTTTTTTTTTTTTTTTTTTGGCCATGCCACACAGCTTGTGGGATCTTAGTTCCCTGAGCAGGGATTGAATCTGACCCTTGGCAGTGAAAGAACGGTCCTAACCACTGGACTGCCAGGGAATTCCCAAGGCTCATCTTTTAAAGAGGATTATATTTTTTATTTCTTTGATTCTAAAAGATAAGCTAGGATCAACAAGATGGAAGTTATAGAGATGTATTTTAGCAACATGAAAAACTTCTGTATTGAGCTATCTCGTGATGAAACGGGATGCCTTACATGCAGTAAATTCCCCATTACTAGAAATGTTCAAGCCCAAACTGGCCATTGGGCAAGAATATTTTAGAAGGAATTCAACTATCACAAGGTCTGAAAGAAACAGTAGCGCTCTTCTAGTCCAGTCTCCTATTTTATAGGCCAGACAGGGGAAGAGATTATTCAAGGCAGCACAGCTTGTTCTGGAGGGCAAGGAATAGAACATGGTCTCTTTCAACCCAGAGACCTACACCCTTGTACTCAAAGTGTATGTGGTCCATGGACCATCAGCATCACCTAAGAACTTGTTTAAAATGTAGAACCAACCAAAGCACGTACTTTAACAAGACCCCTAGAAGTACGCACCATTCAAGTTCAAAAAGCACTGACCTAAACTG
Source organism: Muntiacus reevesi (assembly GCF_963930625.1). NCBI lineage: Eukaryota > Metazoa > Chordata > Mammalia > Artiodactyla > Cervidae > Muntiacus > Muntiacus reevesi. Next base: position 91,530,646 of record NC_089251.1, read on the forward strand.
CCCCTTCCAAATCTTGAGTTTCCAATTCTGGAACTCCATTTCCCAAATTGTCTTATATGCTAAAGAGGCTATACCCAAGAAAAACAGCATTTTCCACCCAAATTTGGGAAACTCCATACTATACTTCCAGTGGGAAATTCTTGGTAAAAATGCTATCAGCATATTGAAAGCTGAAGTTTCTAAACATACTCATGCTGCATGCTAAGTTCCTTCATTTAAGCCGGACTCTTTTGTGACTCCACGGACTATAAGCCTGCCAGACTCCTCTGTCTATGAGATTCTCCAGGCAAGATACTGGAGTGGGTTGCCATGCCCTCCTCCACAGGATCTGCCCCACCCAAGGATAGAACCTGTCTCCAGCATTGGTAGGGGAGTTCTTTACCACTAGCGCCACCTGGGAAGAGAAAATTTGAACCATGAAGTTTCTAAACATATTTGAGCACAAAAAGCCTTTTGGGAAAAAAGTCATCATCTACTACTATCGTTAACAGCCCCGTGCCATGGGCTTCGGCCGTAATCTAGGTAAAGGACGTCAACCTTCGCCTCATTGTTCCCTGACTCAGTGCTTTAAGCATACTGGACTGCCAAGGGGTCAAGATGAGCTTGCTGGTCTCCACACCGTAACAAAAGACGGTAAATTTCTAAATCACCGTCTCTTTAAAAACAGCGGAACTCCTCATCTGTGTGATTTAGTGAGGGATGCGCAACATGACTGCTCAAGAGTCACCCTGCCAGTTAAGGCGGACCCCAGGAATGGGAGACAGACACACCAAACGCATATCGGCCTCCAGCTTTAGTCCTCTATTTTCTTTTTTCTGTTTGACACAACTTTTCAACCATGTGCCCCACTGGAAACCTGTAGCTTGGAATAGGTTCAGGGGTGCCTTGCACGTTCCCAGGAAAGGAGGGGAACCCCTGCAGTTCCGGAAGAACTGGGAGACGCAATCACTCTGACCCCGCCAGGCTGAAGAGCTCACATGGGTCAGACCAGGCCAGACCCAGGCGGGTGCCCACCCCCACCGCGGCCCACCCCTGCCGACCCCTGCCCGGCACACCGGGCTCCCGGCCGCGCCCAGGCGAGCGCCGGGCCCCCAGACCACAGCCAAGAGCCTTGCGAACTCGGCAGGGGAGGAGGCAGTTGCCATGGTCGCCGCCTCCGTACCTGTACTGTCAGGGGCTCCGCGCCCGGCTCCGGGCCCCACTGGCGACCGACGCCCAAGCCTTAGCGGGGTCCCACCCCGCCCGCACGGGCTGCCCGCCGTGCCGCCAGACCCCTGGAGCCCCACTCCAGGACCTCTAGTCTCTGAGGCCCAGAGGTGTTCTGGGTCGGGGGGAACACGCTACTCTTCCCGGAAGACCAGCCCCGGTTAAACCCTGCGCGCTGAGCGCAGCCGGGGAGACTTCGATCAGGCACAAAGCTGGACACCTGGAGCGAAATTTGCGCGTGCGTACTGGACGGGCAGCCGATGAGGACCACGGGGGAGGCCGCGCGGCGGCCAGCGCCCTCTGCCGGCAGACTGTAGACGACGTAGAGACGGCCTGGAGGACTCTTGCTTTGGTCCAAGTTCCCCCAGAGACTCGCTACGCTTTTGAGTGCTGGGCTATTAATTCAAACAATAGTGGTAAGTGTAAAATAATGAAAATTTACATGATAGACTATGGTAGTTTTTTCTTAAAAACAAACAAACAAACAAACACTTGGGCCGGGGGGTGCGGCAGCGGCTGGGCACTTCAGCTTCGCGAAGGCTTGCGGCGCGCGCCCCGACCCGCAGGCACCTGGCGCCGTCCCGCCAGGCCGCCACGGCTCCCCGGATGAAGGTCAGCTCCGCGGTCCCGGAGCCTGAGAAAGAGCCCAAGTGGAGATCTGCGAGATTGCCAGCTAAATCGGCTCCTGCAAAAGTGGAAACGAAGCCGAAGAAGGCGGCAGGAAAGGAGAAATCTTCAGAGAAAAGTCAAACAAAAGGGAACAGCGGGAAAACAAGCCGAAGTGGCTAGCCCAGCCTCTCAAGCAGAGGAAGCCAAATCTGATTAATATCACACCCTATCCTATCAGTGGTCCGTCTCCCTTCTTGTACAATCCAGACGATTGTTTTTATCAACTATTTTGTAAATGCAAGTTTTTTGACAGCTCTAAAAACACTTTTTTTAAAAAAGAAAGAATCCTCCCTCATTCCACTTTTTAAGTGTAAGTGCTTTTTTTTTTTTTTTTTTTAAGAGGTGCAATCATTTGCTGGTTCTTTATTTTTTGGTTCAACCAGAAAATAGTGGGATATTGAATATGGGAGGTTTTGATTGTCATGGGTGTCAGCTTAACATTCCATAAATTGAGGTGAACTTTTATACTGTATAATACAAAGCACAGTAAATGGCACTTTGGAGTCAATTGTGCATTCAGTGTCTTGGATACTAAATTACTTCTCTTCCCATGTTTTTAGTAGAATTGTTTCCTACAACAAACCACTGCTTGATCTTGGCTATTCTGGTCAGAATTTTGTGCACTCTGTAACAACTTTAGTCGTGGTAATTCAGTTCTCCTAGTAACATTGTTAATGTGCTGTGTAGGACTGAAAATTTGAGTATGTAGTATGACTTTAAATTGTGACTGGTGGAACTTTTGATCTTGTACTGGATATCCTGTTAAGGAAAATTTGCCTCCAAATTTAAGCTGTAAAGTTGTAGAAAAACTATTCAGAAAAGAATCAAAACTACATGATTTTTTTAGATTTTTGGTATGACTGTTAAGAATTATGTACAAATTGAAATGTCTGTGTACTGATCCTCAAAACAACCAATAAAATCTGTTATAAAAAAAAAAAGAAAACATTAGAAAGTACAAATTCCCTGACACAATGAATACACTTCTAATTATGCCAAAGAAATGAAAAAAAAAAAAAAAAATAGAACAAGTGTTCAGACATTTGTACAAGGATGTTGGAAGAGTCAGGGATCTGATAGATAGTGGGTTCAAATTCGGTTTACCCACTGTCTCAGACCTTGGGTTGGTTACTTAACCTCTCCCAACCTCTGTTTCCTCTTTCATAAAATGAGAATGTTAAGGATAGAACCTACAGTATTTGGTTGTTTGTAAGTTTGAGTGGATTCATGTAAAGAGCCTGAACTGTAACTATTGCAATATTATGTTTGTCTCAGTTAATCTCAGATTGAAAAATAACCTGAAAAATCCCTAAAATTGTTGGTGGGGTGGAAGTGGGGGTGGTAAATGGTAGAAAGGATGAACTGGGCAATCTCCCCACTACTGCCCCTCTTTTCCCATTTCATCGTCTAAGTATTTCTGGAGAGGACTCTTGAAAGTCCCTTGGACAGCATGGAGGTCAAACCAGTCAATTCTAAAGAAAATCAACCCTGAATATTCATTGGAAGGACTGATGCTGAAGCTGAAGCTCCAATACTTTGGCCACCTGACTCGAAGAACCGACTCATTGGAAAAGTCCCTGATGCTGGGAAAGATTGAAGGCAGAAGGAGAAGTGGGTGACAGAGGATGAGATGGTTGGATGGCATCACCGACTCAGTGGACATGAGTTTCAGCAAACTCCAGGAGATAGTGAAGGACAGGAAAGCCTGATGTGCTGCTGTCCATGGGGTCACAAAGAGTCAGACATGAATAAACAGCAAGTATTTCTTGTTATTATTCTAAATAGATAATGCACTAGTGTGATTCAAAAAAGCAAAACAATATTAAAAGTATGCACTGAGAAAGCTCACTGCAACCCCTCCCCTATCCACTCCTTCCTCCTTGCACTCTGCACTTAACCCTTGGTGTCAGTTTCTCTATTAGCAAATTGCTCAGCAAGTTGCTCAATTTCTTACTCCTCCCACTTCTTATGTGCAAGACAGCATACTATATACACGTGCACCTTACTTCTTCACTTAACAATATATCCTGGAGACCTTTCTAAATCAGTAAATAGAGGATCTTCCTCATTCATTTTTTGAGCTGCACAGTACTCTGTTGCATGGAAACGTGATTTGTTAACCACCCTCTTCTAGTGTGATACCAATTTTTGCTATTGCAAATGATGCTACAATGAATCACCTTGTACATATGACATTCCATATGTGAGCAGGTTTATCGTAGGATACATCTGGGCCAAATATTAAATGTAGCTATGATTTTAATAGAAATGGTCTTTATCCCCTGCGGTTAAAAAGAAATGGTATAAAATATAAAGGCTTTTAAAGGCACAGTATACATGTATTTTTTTACTGTGGTAAAACATACATAAAATGTACCATTTTAACTATTTTTAAGTGTACAGTTCAGTGGCACTAAGTACATTTACCTTATTTTGCAACTATCTCCAGTATCCGTCTCTACAATTTTCTCATCTTTCCATATGGAAACTGTATCCATTAGACGCTAATTCCCCTTTCTCCCCTCAGCCTAGTCTCTGGTAACAAGCATTCTACTTTCTGTCTCTATAAATTTTACTTTTTTAAGTACTCCATATAAATAAAATCATACAACATTTTTCCTTTTGTGTCTGGCTTATGTCTTCAAAATGTGTTCATGTTGTAGTATGTGTCAACATCTCTTTCCCTTTTAAAGCTGAAGAACATTCATTACATGTGTGTGTGTGTGTGTGTGTGTGTGTGTGTGTGTGTGTACACACACACACCACATTTTGTTCATCCATTCACCTGTAATGGATTTGATGGATTTGGGAGTTGTTTCTAGCTTTTGGCTATTGTAAATAAGCACCTTTAAAAAAAAAAAAAAAGTACATACCTCATTGGAGAAGGAAATAGCAACCCACTCCAGTGTTCTTGCCTGGAGAATCCCAGGGACCGGGGAGCCTGGTGGGCTGCCATCTATGGGATAACACAGAGTCGGACACGACTGAAGCGACTCAGCAGCAGCAGCAGCTCATACCTCATTTATCCCATCCCCAAGATCCTTACTCAAAGTAACTTGATGCCATTTTTTGTTTTTGGATCCAGAGTCAGCCTGACTCTGAAATTGCAAGCATTGTAGATGCAAAGAGCAACTTTGTATACATACTGTTCTAAACCTTGGTTTTTTTTTATTGAAGTATAGTTTATTTTACAATGTTATGTTTCTGGTGTATGGCAAAGTGATTCAGATATATGTATATATGCATATATACATATATAGATATTCTTTTTCAGATTCTTTTCTATTGTAGGTTAATACAAGATATTAAATATAGTTTCCTGTGCTGAACCTTGTTTTTATCTCCATGGGACACTACATCTTGGAGGTTTTCTGTATTAATACATCTTGATCTGCTTTGAATTTGTTTTTAAATATGTATTTTTAAATTGAACTGGAGCCATCTCTCTGAGTGCTTTAACAACCTTTAACAGATATGCTGAGTTTTCATGTGAAGATGCCAAACCTTGGTTAGAAGCGGGGTAGTGATACAAGAAAGACCCAAATCCTTTTCAACATCGTGAAAAGGGGTCTGAAGACATGACATACAAACAGGAGACATATTGTTTCTTTTATATTGAATTGGACTGAGTGGTCTTCGAAGAAAATTAATACTGTCTCTGTCTTATGTGTATTTTCACAGGTGGCCTGTGAAACCTGAGGCCCTCTCTGATAGGGACCATGAACAAGACTCCAGAGATCCTAAAACTCCAATTTGTATAACTAGAGCCCATCCTTCCAATCCCTGATACTGAACAGAGAAGAATATCTGTGCTTATTTGGGTAGACTTCTGGGCACTTCAGAAAATGGGCAGGAACCAAGAGGGAAAAAAACTCCCCTTGAAAAAAGTTCAAAGGACTCATTTGAAAAGACCCTGACACTGGGAAAGATTGAAGGCAGGAGGAGAAGGAGACAACAGAGGATGAGATGGTTGGATGGCATCACCAACTCAGTGGACATGAGTTTGAGTAAACACCGGGAGTTGGTGATGGACAAGGGGGCCTGGTGTGCTGCAGTCCATGGGGTCACAAAGAGTCGGACACAACCGAGCGACTGAACTGAACTGAAAAAAGCAATGCTGTTTCCAGGAGGGAAGAAGTGGTTTTTCAGGCAGAGACATGGAGAAGGGATTAGATAAAGGCAGAGAGCATATCAAAGGTGGCAAAGCCAGGTATGGCAGAGGACAGATGCAGGGAAGAGAAGCATCTACATTAGTTATACTGGTGCTGTCCAAAAGAAATAAAATGTAAATTTAAAAATTGTCTTTAATTGATAAATAGGCTAATAACTTTTTAAAAATTTCTGGCTGCTCTGGGTTCATTGCTGTGCATGTGGGCTTTTTTCCTAGTTGCAGTGAGTGGGAGCTACTCTCTAGTTGCAATGTGCAGTCTTCTCATTGTCGTGGCTTCTCTTGTTGTGGAGTATAGTCTCTAGGGTGCATAGGCTTCAGTAGTTTAGAACATGGGCTCAGCAGTTGGCAGCTCCCAGGCTCTAGAGCACAGGCTCAATAGTTGCGGCACATGGGCCAAGTTGTTCCACGGCATGTGGGATCTTCCCAGATCAGGGATCCAACCTGTATCTCGCATTGGCATGCAGATTTTTTTTAAACCACTGAACTAAAGCCCCCACTAATAACTTTTTAACAATTGGGGACTGGGGGACATCCCTGGTGGTCCAGTGGTTAAGACTCCATGCTTCCACTGCAGAAGACATAGCAATCAGAGAAGAAAAAGAAATAAAAGGAATTCAGATTAGAAAGGAAGAAGTGAATGACATGATCCTATACACAGAAAATCCTAAGGCAGCCACCAGAAAACTGCTAGAACTCATCCATGAATTTGGTAAAGTTGCAAGATATAAAATTAATATAAAGAAATCTGTTGCACTTCTATACACTAACAATGAAATATCAAAAAGAAATTAAGGAAACAATCTCATTTACCATTGCAACAAAAAGAATAACATACTTAAGAATAAACCTACCTAAGGAGGCAAAAGACTTGTACTCAAAATAGTCTAAGATGCTTATGAAAGAAATTGAAGAGGATACAAACAGATGAATTGAAGAGGATACAAACCATGTTCTTGGACTGGAAGAAGCATACTGTTAAAATGACCATACTACCCAAGTCAAGCTATAGATTCAATGCAATCTCTATCAAATTACCAATGGCATTTTCACAAAACTGGAACAAAAAAAGTTTTTTTTAAATTTATATAGAAACATAAAAGACCCTGAATAGCCAAAACAATCTTGAGAAAGAATGGAACTGGAAGAATCATATATCCTGAGCTCAGACTATCCTGCAAAATTACAGTAATCAAAACAGTATGGTACTGGCACAAAAACAGAAATATAGATCAATGAACAGGATAGAAAGCCCAGAAATGAGCCCACACACTTATTGTCAATTAATTTACAACAAAGGAGGCAAGAATGTACAACAGAGAAAAGACAGTCTCTTCAATAATTGGTGCTGGGGAACCTGGACCACTACATGTAAAAGCATGAAATTAGAACATTCTCTAATAACATATATAAAATAAACTCAACATGCATTAAAGATGTAAATGTAGGGAGTTCCTTGGTAGCCTAGTGATTTGAATTTTGGGCTTTCACGGAACTGAAATCCTGCAAGAGGTGTGACCAAATAGAAAGACCTAGATGCAAGACTGAATACTATAAAACTCCTAAGGGGAAACAAGCAGAACACTCTGGCATAAATTGCAACAATATTTTTTTGGATACATCTCCTAGTAATGGATAATGAAAACAAAAGCAAAAGTAAACAAGTGGTACCTAATTAAAAGCTTTTGCACAGAAAGGGAAACATAAATAAAACAAAAAGACAACCTATAGAATATATAAATAGCTTACATAGCTCAATATAAAAAAACAAACAACCCAATTAAAAAATGGGCAGAAGACCTAAACAGACATTTCTCCGAAGAAGATATAACCAACAGGCACGTGAAAAGATGCTTGACATGGAGAAGGAACTGGCAACCCACTCCAGTATTCTTGCCTGGAGAATCCCATGATCGGAGAAGCCTGGTGGGCTACAGTCCATGGGGTCGCAAAGAGTCAGACACAACTGAGTGACTTCACTCACTTCAAAGGATCGGTAGGTTTCTAATAGCTGTCAGAGGGAGGATGTTCCAAGTGGAGTGAATACTGAGCAAAGACTCAAAGATGTAAAAACATAGACTACCTGATGGAGACTGATAGTTTGACTGGAAGATTTATTTAGGGAAGAAGTGGGAGATAATACAGGGATGAAGTACTTAGATATTTAATTTTTTTGTAGAATTTTATTTTTCAGTTGATGAGCTAACTGTAAAATTATCTTAGATTGTTTAATCTTGAATATTTGTATTGCAAACTCCTTCGAAACAAGTCTTATTTGCAGAATGAGTGAGTGAATGAATGAATGCTGACCTATAGCTTTTAAGGAAAACCTTGAATATATTCAATATATGTTTTAAACCACAGTGAAGTATGTGATTTTTGAGAGATTTTTATTTGAATGGTTAAATCGAAAGGTTTTGATTTTAAACAGATAAGCTCCAGTTATCTAGAAAATTCACTTGTATATGTCACTTCATTTCCAAACAATATTTGTTAAATGAAGTGTTACTCATTTTGGTAATTGAAATGTTTTTCCTATTCCAGTGAAATGAATAACATAAGTGCATTTGTTTCCCTTATTGTCTAATTTAATCACATTCATGGATATACTGACATTTTCTTTATGAGCTCCAAACTTTTGCTTTTTTGTTATTTGAATGTGCTCATTTTCTAGTTGTAAAAGAGGTACCTGAATGTTTGCTAATTATATTATATTGTGATTTGTAAATGTCTTGGAGATAGTTCTCTTTTGCTTCAAAAATGAAAAATATCTCCCTGTGATGTACGCTAACCATTGAAGATTGCAAAGTTGGTTTGAGTTGAGTAACTGTTATAATTACTCACTCTATCTTGCTTTTGAAAAATGCAAGTTAAAATGTAATCTATTCTTTCCATTTATTCTGCATGTTTGTATCAATAAATGTGGTCCAATAAAAAAAAAAGAAAAGAAAGGATGCTTGACATCACTAATTATTAGAGAACTGCAAATGAAGACTGCAGTGAGGTATCACCTCACACTAGTCAGAATGTCCATCATCAAAAAGTCTGCAAATAATAAATGCTGGGGAGAATTTCCTGCTGGTCTAGTGGTTAGGCCTCTGTACTTACACTGCAGGGGGCACAGTTTCAGTCCCTGGTCAAAGAACTAAGATCCTGCAAGCCAGGCAGTGTGCTAAAATTTTTTTTTTAAATATGTGCTAGGGAAGGTATGGAGAAAAGAGAACCCCCCTATACTGTTGGTGGGAATGTAAATTGGTACAGCCAATTTATGGAACTATGGAAATTATGGAAAACAATATGGAAATTGCTTAAAAAACCAAAAATACATTTATCATATGATCCAGCAATTTCATTCCTGGACATATATCTGGAAAAAATTAAAACTCTAATTCAAAAAGATACATGCACCTCAGTGTTCATTGCAGCACTATTTATAATAGGCAAGACATGGAAGCAACCTAAATGTCTATCAACAGATTAATGGATAAAGAATATATATATATACATAATGGAATATTAATCAACTATAAAAAGGATGAAATACTACCATTTGCAGCAACATGAATGGCCCTAGAGATTATCATACTAAGTGAAGTAGGTCAGAAAGAGAAAAATAAATGTCATATGATATCACTTATATGTAGAATATTTTTTTAATGATATAAATGAACTTATTTACAAAACAGAAGCAAACTTCAAAAACAAATTTATGGTTACTGAAAGGGAAAAGTTGAGGGGGAAGTATAAATTAAGAGTTTTGGATTAATATATGCATATTACTGTATAAAAAATAGATAATCTAGATCTAATAGAAGATCTACTGCACAGGGAACTCTGCTCAATATTCTGTAATAAACTTTGTAGGAAAAGAATCTGAAAAAGAATGGATATGTGTATACATATAGCTGTATTATTTTGCTGAAACTAACACAACATTGTAAATCAATTTTGTTCCAAAGTAAAATTTAAAATTTTAATTAAATAAATAACAAGGACCTACTGTATAGCATAGGAAACTATTCAATATCTGTAATAACCTATAATTAAAAAGAATTTTAAAAATAATATTAAAATGTATATGTAACTGAATCACTTTGCAGTACACCTAAAAAATTTTAAATCAACTATACTTCTCTTGAAGTTTAAAACAATGAAGGTAAAATAAAGAAATATTCAAACAAATAAAATTAAAGAAGTTTGTTATCACTAGATCCTGTATTAGTGGTCTATTGCTGCATAATGAATTATTACAAACTCAGTAGCTTAAAACACTTATTATCTCACATAGTTCTTCAGGCATTCTATCAGATCTAATCCCTTGAATCTATTTGTCAGCTCCATTGCATAATCATAAGATCATCATATGATTTAGGTCATACTTGAATGACCTAGCAGTTTTCCCTACTTTCTTCAATTTAAGCCTGAATTGTGCAATAAGGAGCTGATGATCTGAGTCACAGTCAACTCCAGGTCTTGTTTTTGCTGCAAAGAGCTTCTCCATTTTCAACTGTGTAGAGTCATCTCTCATGTTGTTGGAAGAGAGTGTTTGCTATGACCACTGTGTTCTCTTGGAAAAACTCTGTTAGCATTTGCCCTCCTTCATTTTGTACTTTAAGGCAAACTTGCCTGTTACTCCAGGTATCTCTTGACTTCCTACTTTTGCATTCCAATCCCCTATGATGAAAAGGACATCTTTTTCTGGTGTTAGCTCTAGAAGGTCTTGTAGGTCTTCACAGAGCCATTCAACTTCAGTTTCTTTGGCATTAGTGGTTGGGGCACAGACTTGGATTACTGTGATGTTGAATGGCTTGCCTTGGAAATGAATTGATATCATTCTGTCCTTTTTGAGATTACGCAAGTACTGCATTTCAGACTCTTTTGTTGGCTATGGGGGCTACTCCATTTCTTCTAAAGGTTTCTTGCCCACAGTAGTAGATATAATGGTCATCTGAATTAAATTCACCCCTTTCTGTCCATTTTAGTTCATTGATTCCTAAAATGAAGCTTCAAACTACCATATAATGCACTCATTTCTTAATGAATTTTCAAACTACCATATAATTATACTCATTTCCCATGCTAGCAAGATAATGCTCAAAATCCTTCAAGCTAGGCTTCAACAGCATGTAAACCAAGAACTTCCAGATCTACAAGCTGGATTAAGAAAAGGCAAAGGAACCAGAAATCAAATTGCCAGCATCTGCTGGATCATAGAAAAAGCAAGCTAAATCCAAAAATATGTCTACTTCTGCTTCATTAACTAGGCTAAAACTTTTGACTGTGTGGATCACAACAAACTGGAAAATTCTTAAAGAGATGGGAATACCAGTCCACTTTACCTGTCTCCTGAGATTAGAAACAGATATGGAACAATGAACTGGCTCAAAATTGGGAAAGGAGAGTACATCATGGGAAATGCCGGACTGAATGAATCACAATCTGGACTCAAGATTGCCAGGAGAAATATCAACAACTTCAAATATGCAGATTATACCACCCTAGTGGCAGAAATCAAAGGGCAACTAAACAGCCTCATTTTTTTTTAAGAGCCTCTTGATGAAGATGAAAGAGGAATGGGAAAAGCTGGCTTAAATTTCAACATTCAAAATACAAAGATCATGGCATCTGGCCCCATTGCTCCATGGCAAATAAATGGGGAAAAAAAGAAACATGGAATATTTTATTCTCTTGGGCTCCAAAGTCACTGTGGATGGTGATCTCAGCCATGAAATTAAAAGAAACTTGCTCCTTGGAAGGAAAGCTATGACAAACCTAGACAGCATATTAAAAGCAGAGACATCAGTTTTGCCAACATAGGTCCGTATAGTCAAAGCTGTTTTTTCCAGTAGTCATGTACGGAAGTGGGAGTTGGACCACAAAGAAGGCTAAGCACCAAAGAATTGATGCTTTTGAAATGTGGTACTAGAGAAGACTCTTGAGAGTCCCTTGGGCAGTAAGGAGGTCAAACCAGTCAATCCTAAAGGAAATCAACCCTGAAATTCATTGGAAGGACTAATGCTGAAGCTGAAGCTCCAATACTTTAGCCACCTGGTACAAACAGCTGATTCGTTGGAAAAGACCCTGATCCTGGGAAAGATTGAGGGCAGGAGGAGAAGGGTGTGACAGCAGATGAGATGATTGGATGGCTTCACCAACTCAATGGACATGACTTTGAGCAAACTCCAGGAGATAGTGAGGGACAGGGAAGCCTGGTGTGCTGCAGTCTGTGGGGTCGCAAAGAGCCAGACACGACTCAGGGACTGAACAACATTATCTCACAGTTTCTATGAGTCAGGAGTCTGGGTACAGTTTAGCTTGGTCCTCTGCTCAGGACCTCCCCAGGCTGAAATCAAGGTGCTATCCAGGGCTGCAATCTTATCTGGGCCCCAGGTCCTCTTCCAAGGTCACTGGTCACTGGCAAAATTCAGCTCCTTGTAACTATAGAACCAAAGCCTCAACTTCTAGAGGCCTTGTGGTTTTCTCCACAATACGGCAGTTTATTTCTACATGGTTGTATTGCAGATCCTGTTCGTGATGCCAGTTGTCTTGCTGTTCACACTGTTTGCTGAACCCAGGGTGAGCCAGGCACAGGTTAAGAGGCTGGAAGATAACTCAAGGAGCCACAGGAACTGCAGACACACTTTCTCTTTCCTGACTGGCACGGCAGCCATAACCCAGCCCCTCTCCTGGCTGACGCAGCAGCGGTAACATAGCCATAACATAACCATATGTAGCCATGACATAGCCATAACATAACCATATGTAGCCATGACATAGCCATAACATAACCATATGTAGCCATGACATAGCCATAACATAACCATGATTCACTCTGAAGTAGTTTCAGTGCAGCAGCGGCCAGGGCTTCCACGGTGAAGCTCATATAGGTATGATGCACAAAGTAGCCCATGACCCAGTGAGTACCTCATGATGCTCATACGCAGTGCTATAAGTAATCTCAGCTACATAACTGTGCAAAGCCTTTGTTTACAGAACATGGGGCCAGAGAGCATGAGAGGGCAGTGCTATAAGTAATCTCAGCTACATAACTGTGCAAAGTCTTTGTTTACAGAACATGGGGCCAGAGAGCATGAGAGGGCAGTGCTATAAGTAATCTCAGCTACATAACTGTGCAAAGCCTTTGTTTACAGAACATGGGGCCAGAGAGCATGAGAGGGTGGGGCAAGAGAGTCTGACTGGAGCCATCTTGTTGAATCTCTCTGCTAAGACTAAGCCCTTTTAAAGAGCTCGTCTACTTAGGCTAGGTTTCCCTGGTGGCTAAGATTGTAAAGAATCTGCTTGCAATGCAATAGACCTGGGTTCAGTCCCTGGGTTGCAAAAATTCTCTAGAGAAGGAAATGGCAACCTACTCCAGTATTCTTGCCTGGAAAATTCCATGGACAGAGGAGCCTGGCGGGCTACAATGGGGTTGCAAAGAGTCAGGCTTGACTGAGCAACTAACACACCCAAAATAAAGTCCCTTTTGATTATCTCAAAGTCAACAGGTTACTTGAATCTTTCACTGACCAAACTATTTAAAATTTTTACCCAGGCCCCTTATCATGACACTCCTTTTCTTTCTTGCTTCATTTATGTCCATAGCACTCATTGCTGTTGCTTCTGTTCAGTCACCCAGTCGTGTTCAACTCTTTGGGTCCCCATGGACTGCAGCACACCAGGCCTCCCTGTCCATCACCACCTCCTGGAGTTTGCCCAAGTTCATGTCCATTGATTTGTGATGCCATCCAGCCATCTCATCCTCTGATGCCCTCTTCTCCTTCTTCCCTCAATCTTTCCCAGCATCACAGACTTTTCCAATGAGTTGGCTGTTCACATCTGATGACCAAAATACTGGAGCTTCAGCTTCAGCATCAGTCCTTCCAAAGAATATTCAGGGTTGATTTCCCTTAAGATTGACTAGTTTGATCTCCTTGCTGTGCAAGGGACTTTTAGGAGTCTTCTCCAGCACCACAGTTTGAAGGCATCAATACTTTGGCACTCTTCTCTCTTCATGGTCCAGTTCTCACAACTGTACATGACCACTGGGAAGACCATAGCCTTGACTATATGAACCTTTGTTGACAGAGTAATGTCTCCGCTTTTTAACATGCTATCTCTGTTTATCATAACTTTTCTGCCAAGAAGCACCCATATCTATGTAATTTTACCACATATTTTTGTTTACTATCTCTTACTCCACTAGAATATATAACTGCTTGAATTCATGAATGTTTATCTATTTTACTTATTACTGTAGAACAATAACATATAGAATAATGCCTGGATCAATTGACACTCCATTAATTCATTTAATGAATAAATGAATGAATGGCACAAACTATGGAAAGCTTTGAGGAACTCAAATGTAGAAAGATGTAATAAAAATATGATAGACATGAATATTGTGCAATCACACACAGCACATACACAAAGCCAAATGGTCACAGACTTTAATTACCTCAGTAAATCCCATGTAATCCCTTATATACAACATAATCACAAGAGTATAATTCCATCATGTTCATGAGATCTGCTCACACCCCAGGAGAAGTGATTATAGAGAATGTATACACAAGGCAGGAGGGCGTGCAGATCTTGGGAGCCACCTTAGAATTTTGTCTACCACAAACCCTCATGAAAAGAACTTCTAAAGTGTGCATGTACTTCAGGGTAGAAGAAAAATAATCCCCGAGAGAGGATCTGAGACACAAGAAAGAAGAATGAACTAAGAAAATACTAGGCATATGAGTAAATCCATATAAATGTCAACTATTTAAAATAAGAAAATACCTGATTTGTGAAATTAATGAGATAACAATATAATTAAATATTGGATTATAAAAGCATATGAATCTAAAGAGAATGATTAATGTTAAAGAACATTAAAGACCTCTAAGATCTATGTATTGTTTGAAAGAAGAATAAAGATAAAAAAGATAATGTTAAATGCAGAGATGGAACTTCCCTAGTGGTCCAGTGGTTAAGAATCAGCCTTCCAAAAAAAAAAAAAAAGAATCAGCCTTCCAATGGAGGGGATATGGGTTTGATCCCTGGTCAGCAAACTAAGACCTCACATGCCTTAGAGCAATTAAGCCTATATGTGGAAAACCACAGACCCCAAAGGCCACAGAGTTAAGATTTCAGGTTTTTAAAATGCAGGGACTTCCCTGGTAGTCCTGTGATTAAGATTCTATGCTCCCATTGGAGGGGGCACAGGTTTGACCCCTGGTGGGGTAACAAAGATCCTGCATTCAGCGTGGCCAATAAAATAAAATTTTTAGACTAATCACTAAAGAACAGAAATAGATTGTATACAAGAGGGACTTTTAAAAAGGAAAAACTGGGATTTTTTGGTTGTCCACTGGTTAAGACTCTGTACTTTCACTGGCAGAGGCTGCGGGTTTGATCCTTGGTAGAGGAAGTAAGATACATTATGCAACATGGCCCCCCAAAAAGGAAAAATCATTCCACTGCACTCTAAGATGCTTCCAACCAACCTTCTCTCTGGGTCAGACTTGTATCACGATCCGATGTATCTCTTAGCTTTCTCTCCCCACTTCTCTCACAGCCACTTCCCCTAGCACGTTTCTTTCACATTTAATCTTCAATTAATTGGCATCTGCTTTTTATATAAGGGCTTCCCTGGTAGTTTAGACAGTAAAGAATTCGCCTGTAATGTAGGTAACCTGGGTTCAATCCCTGGGTTGGGAAGATCCCATGGAGAAGAGAATGTCAACCCACTCCAGTACTCTTGCCTGGAGAATTCCATGGACAGAGTGGCCTGGTGGACTACAGTCCATGGGGTCTTAAAGAGTCAGACACAACTGAGCAATTAACACTTTCTTATACAATGTCCCTACACTAATGTGAATTCCAAATTCATTCTATAAAATGAATCTATCCATGACAGCAAAGCTAGACAATGGCAGTATAAGTAAGGAAAAGTACAGTACAGGTCAGTCTCATTTATGAATAAATAGTTCCAAACAAAAACATGAGCATACTAAATTTAGCCATGTATACAAAATTATATACTAGTGACTTCACTAGTGGCCCAGTTGGTAAAGAATCTGCCTACAATACAGGAGACCCAGGTTCGATTCCTGTGTTGGGAAGATCCTCTGGAGAAAGAAATGGCAACCCACTCCAGTAAACTTGCCTGGAGAATTCCATGGACAGAGTATCTGGGCAGGCTACAGTTCACAGGATCGAAAAGAGTCAGACACAACTGTGTAACTAACTTCCACTTTTTTTCAGACAAAATTAGCACTCTGACAAAGTTGGTTTAAATTCAAGTTTGGTTTAATTGTAGAAAATCAGTTAAGGTCTAGGGAAAAAAATAAAATTTATATTAATTGAAAAAGGAGAAATAAGTGTTATCATTCCCAGATGGTGTGATTTTCCACATGCAAAAACCAAAAGAATGTACAGATGACTTATCACAATTAGATAACAATAAAGTTGCTCAATGATATACAATTAATATACAAATTTTAAAATATCATTTGCAATAGCATAAAAAGTAAGGTATCTGAAATTAAATATAGTAAAACTTGTGTAAGATCTTTATTCAAAATTTTACAAAGATATTAAAAAGATTTAGATAGATAAAAGTATACACTGTTCATGTTTGGAACAACTCATTGTCATAAAAACTTCAATCCTCCCAAGTAGATACATACACATACAGGCTTTGTGTATGTGAAATTTGAAAAGTTTATTTCAAAATTCACTTAGATTTTGAAAGAAACAATGGTGTCTCACCCTCAGAATTCACTATCTTTATTGCAGGACTCAGCACTCAGGAGCAACTGACTTGATAGCAAGGTGGAAGGGTTACCTATAGGCTGTCACAGCAGAGCCTGGAGACAGCACCCTGTGGAGTTGGAGTGTGGCCCGGCAGGACGCGGCACACACCTTGATCCAGAGGACGCAGTGTGGCGCTGCCTCTCCCAAGGCCAGGAACCAAGGGCTATAGGTAGAAGTTTCCCCTCTTACTGGCACGTCTAATACCCACTGAAAGGAGTCTTATTCCCTGTCCCTGCAATGTGGGACTCAGTAGGTTTGGAGGTCCCAGTGCCTAAGACATGAATACTTCTATCAGACAACTAGCAATAAAGTAGAAGCTGCAACTATTCCCTGGCTGATCTGAGGTCTCACGTCCCTGAACCAACAGGGAGAGGGAGTGGTCACTCTACTAGACAAAAGAGATTGATCCTTGGAGCTGGCAGACAGAAGGCATAAGGGAGTCAGAGGGAGGGTGGCTAGTTAGGGCAGGGGTCACAGAAGATCAGTCCACCTTGTCTAGGTTTGTTAGTCGGACTGAGGTATTCCAGAGGCTTTGGGCCACGTGAGGATCCTGAGCAGCTTCCGGGGGAAGAGTTATCACACAGGAACTGCTAAAATGTTTCCCAGAAATGCCGTCCAGCTCCTTTGCTAAGCTCAGGTAGAGGACTGGGACTGCGCCTTGCTTGCTATCCTGCAGAGACACCGAGGAAGTGGAAGAGTAACGCCAGGCAAGCTCTGACTTACCGGGACGCCGACCAGCAGAGCCCTGACCCACCCTCTTCAGGCAGCGCCAGCTTCTCCACCACCCACCTTAAAGAAGAAGCTGAGGAGCCAGAAGAGGGTGCGATATGACCAGGAGAAGTGCTTCATGATTTTCGTGTACACAACACCTGGGTCCACGGAGTTCACAGTCACACCTGAGAAGCGTAGTGCACAGTGAAGTGAGAGGAGGGTGGAGGGAAGGGAGGGCTAAGTGTGGCTCTGCGGTGTGCAGTTCAGGAAGGAGCCCACCAGTTCTGTCAGGCAGAGGTGACCAGAGACTTGGGGGTGCTGCCAGAGAAGTCCGTGTTTCGTAACTTACATGAATGGCAATACCCAAGCCAGTAAGGAGATAGAAGGATTAGAAAGCATTGGGTGATCTTGAGGGGGAATATGATGGATGGTGTTGGAGGAGAGGGATGTTGTGGATGATGAGAAAGTTGGAAAAGAATGAAAAGGAGGTAGGAAGATGGGGTTGAGTGAGATATTGGGTGCACAGATGATAAATGGAGGAGATTAACAGCTGGCTTGGGGATATTGGGAGTATTTTAGAGCCAGAATATGGTGGAATGAGATGGGAAGGGTTGGGAGGCAGTGTTGGGAGCGGACGAGTAGGGAGTGGCAGTGGCACTTACCTGTCCCTTGAAGTCTCTGGGCAAGCTTCCCAGTGAACGAGGCCAAGAGCAGTTTGCTGCAATCATAGTTCTGGTTGAAGGCCAAAGGTCTACCGGCCCCTACCAGATGATCCTCATCAATGTACCCATGTGATTGCCGGAAGGAGGATACATTCACCACCCGGGCTGACCCTGCCCGCTGAAGGGCCCCTAGGTGGAGAGAAGACCACATACCTTTAATCCAAGTCATGGAGTCAACGCCCATGCCCACTCCCCAGCCTGCTTCTCCATGAGACTACAAGAGAGCAGAGTCCTTCCCAGGCTTTCAGGAGATCAGTGGGCCCTGTGCGTACTGTAATGTGAACTGTGACTGTTTTCATTAGCTGCTTGCCTAGTGTTCTTCTTGTTTTATTTTAGTGTGGTCTTTTTTTTTTCTTTTTTTCTTTTTTTTTGCCTAAAGTAAAAGTGGAGTTGTCCCTTTTCTGCCACTTGCCAGCTGAAGCTAATTTAATTCTTGTTTATATTTTTATTTTGCTGATGACTAAGAATGGGGAGGAGAGGCTGGAAATGCTGTGAAAATTTTCTTTCACACATTCATACATTCATTCATTCACTTATTCATCCCACAAATATTCACTGTGCCCCTGAGTTATGGCAGACACCATGCTAGGCACTAAAGACATATGGGTGCTAGGTTTAGGGGGAAAGAAATATGTGCAGAGATTCTTGGGAAAGAGTTTTATTAAAAAATTTTTTTAATTAAAAAAAGATTTTGGAATTTATCTTCCAAAAGAATGAACGTAAAATTACTATCAATAGAAGAGGTGTAAGCAAATCTCTGGGGGGAAAAAAGAGTTTCCTAACTATACAAAAAAAAGTCTGGATTATATAAAGTACAGAAAATTATAGTTATCACATATAAGTTTACTTATTGTTTCAAAATACTAAAGCTATTTTGAACCCTCCATTTAAATGAAGAAACACAAATGAAAAATTGAGTGGAGGTATTCAGCCATAATTTGCCGAAGAGAAAATTATTCTTAAAGAGCACAGTTGAACTCCAGACTTTCAAACATAGTGACGTAAAGACCAAAGGGACTCACAGCCTAGTTGGGCACTGATCTTCATGCATCAGCACCTTCACAGGAACAGAGCTGTTTACAGCGGCTCAGCTGGTGGTGTTGGTTTAGTCACTAAGTCGTGTCCAGCTCTGCGACCGCATGGACTGCCTGCCAGGCTTCTCTGTTCATGGGATTCTCCAGGCAAGAATCCTGGAGTGGGTTGCCATTCCCTTCTCCAGGGGATCTTCCCAACCCAGGAATTAAACCCAGGTCTCCTGCCATTCCCTTCTCCAGGGGATCTTCCCAACCCAGGAATTAAACCCAGGTCTCCTGCACTGTAGGCAGATTCTTTATCAACTGAGCTATGCGGTAAATGGGGACACCTCGTGGGAGGCAGAGGTGTCAGGACAGGATCCACAGCATGAGTGGTATCTGTGCTGAGTGCTGGAAGCTGAATTAAGTTAGCCAGCCTAAAAGGATGGGAAAGGATATTCCAAATAGAGGGAAACACATGTGCAAATTACAGCCAGGATTTAGAAGACAGAGTGTGGCCTAAGAGAGAAAAAATTTTAACTGAGGATGAGGGTGTGGGTTTGGGAAAGGCTAAGGTGAGGCTCTCAGCCTGCAGAAGGTTTTTTAAGTGGAGATAAACAGCTTAGTCCAATACTTTGGCTACCTGATGCGAACAGTTGACTCATTGGAAAAGACCCTGATGCTGGAAGGGATTGGGGGCAGGAGGAGAAGGGGATGACAGAGAATGAGATTGCTGGATGGCATCACTGACTCAGTGGACATGAGTCTGAGTAAACTCTGGGAGTTGGTGAAGGACAAGAAGGCCTGGCATGCTGTGATTCATGGGGTCACAGAGTTGGACATGACTGAGTGACTGAACTGAACTGAACTGAACTGAAACAGCTTAGTTACTTTATAAAGGTCAGAATACCTTCCAAGAATTTGAACCAAGAAAGTGATATAATGAAATGTGATTTCTTATAAGACACAGAAGGAAGAATAGATTAGACAGGGGAGATAGGAGAGAATGAAACAGACCAAGACCATAAGTCCTTGCCCCTCCTCCCCACCCCATGTCCTCTGCCTGCCGTTTGTTTGTAGAAAACTTTAGTCAAAGAATAAGTTTAATCAGAAAAGTGAAAAACACTGAAACAAAGGAAAACAGTCTAAAGAGACTAAATAATAGTAATTTAGTCATTAAGCATGGTCAAGGACCTTTAGTTCTTTCTCAAGGGTTATAGATAATATTTTGAGCCATATCCTGTGAGCTGTCTTATAGATACCAAAATATCAGGTGGAAAAGTTAACTACATAGTGACCAGACTCTTCCCAGGATATGAGCTGCCACGATTCTGAAAACTGACCACAAAGAAATGGGAACAAACAGACCCTGGAACTGAAGATTAGCACTACCTAAAACAATCAAGATGATGTTAGTCAGACTACTGATAACCAGTTGAAGATGCTTGTTAGAGATAAATGTGCTGTTTCACATGTAATCTCCCCACTACACACACTCTATCAAAGCTCTCACCCCCTTCTTGTCAGGTGGTGGAGTTAGCCTTTGAACAGATGTCCACCACCCTCCCTACCACTAGTTGCCAGAATCTGAAATAAAGCAAACTTTCCTTTCCATCAACCTGGCCTATTTACTGGCTTTTGAATGGCGAGCAGCAAGACCCCCCCCACACACACACTTTTCAGTAACAAGAAGACAGTTCAAGAAATTATTACTAAGCAAGACACAGGGTATTATAGCATGTTACAATTTTTGGAAAGGGGAAAAACATATATTAATACATTACAGACCCATAGAACTTGGCCTTGCTCTTTGTTCACTTTCCAGTCAGGACTAATTTAATTGCCCACTAAAGGGTACATGAGACCTGTCAATAGGAGTTGCCTCCCAGGAAGGGAATGGGCAGCTGAGGAGAGGAGAGGAGGAGAGTTTTTCTTTTCTTTCTTTCTTTTTCTATATACCCTTTTGTACTTTGGACATATATTCATTACCTGACCAAAAAATTAATTTTCTTTTAAAGAGGCTATTAGAGGGTTTTCTAGATGGCTCAGTGGTAAAGAATCTGCCTGCCAGTACAGGAGACACGAGTTCAATCCCTGACCCAGGAGGATCCCACGTGCCACAGAGCAGCTGGGTCCATGCACCACGACCTCTGAGCCCCAGCACAGTTGAGCTGCAACTACTGAGCCTGCATGCCAGAACTACTGAAGCCCGCGCACCCTAGAGCCTGTGCCCCATGAAAAGAGAGGCCACTGCAATGAGAAGCCTATGCAGGGCAGCTAGAGAAAGCCCATGCAGCAAGGAAGACCCAGCACAGCCAAAAATAAATAAATAAAATTATAAAGAGGCTATTAGACAATCCAGAGAAAATGTTAGGGAGAATGTGTCTGCTGCTTAACTCCTCCCTTCCCTAGGAGAACACAGCCTCCTTAAACCTAGTAGCCTGATGCCACCTTCAAGAAGCTTTTGTTGAGATGACTGACTCTACCAGTTTGGCTAGAACTCAGACCTGAGATGACTGACTCTACTGGTCTGGCTAGAACTCAGACCTGAGGGAAAGAGAAGTGTGGTGTAGATCTTATATCCTCTTACTGGTTGTATTGATGTATGGGGGCTAACTGATTCCATTACCAGTCTCCTAATCATGACTGATGCCAGGTATGAAAAGTAAAAATGTATTGGGTTATTACTCAGCATGCATCTGGGTGCCAAGGGAAAGGAGATGACCATGATAGACAGTAAGCCATGAAAATGCTAGAGGAATGGAAAAGCAGGGGTCACACAGAAGGTAAGTACCCATCCTTCCTTACCTTGGAGCAGATTTGTGAGCAGAAAGGGCCCAGTGTAGTTGGTAGCAAAGGTGAGATCAAGGCCCTCTGAGGTAAGTGTTGTAGGGAACCCTGAGAGAGATAAAACATAGGTGGTGGGTGATGGAGTGAGAATCCTGAGGGAGACAGAGTCTAGGGAGGATATATTGGATCTAGTAGAAATGCCCTGGTGGCTCAGACAGTAAAGAATTCACCTGCAAGGTGGGGGACCTGGATTGGATCCCTTGTTTGGGAAGATCCCCTGGAGGAGGGCATGGTAACCACTCCAGTATTCTTGCCTACAGAGTTCCACGGGCAGACGAGCCTGGGGGGCTACAGTCCATGGGGTCACAAAGAGTCGGACACGACTGAGTGACTAAACCCAGCACAGAACCACCACAGGAGCACGGGTGTGTTGAGATGGGGCAATGATGTTTGAGACTATAATTTAGGTTTTTCAAGATAGTGTCTGAATTAGAGAGTTTCCATGGGATGTACAGGTTAGGCTTGAAGGATGCCTGTTTTGAGGTCCCTGAGAAATGAAACTCTGGAAATGTGTTTAGGGGAAGCAAGTCAAGGCACATACCACAGACTGCAGCATTGTTAACCAACAGATGAATCTCAGGACACTCCTGCAGCAGGCGCTGAGCAAAGCTCCGGATGGAGGCCATAGAGCTCAGGTCCACCTCACCAAGTAGGAGACGGCTGCTCTTAGATGCTGCTTGTATCTCGGCCAGGGCTTGCTGTCCACGCTCTCGGCTACGGCAGGCCAGGATCACACGGGCCCCGCGGCGGGCCAGCTCCTGGGACACAGCCTTTCCAATGCCTATGGGAGGGCAGCTTCAGATTATACTAGTCTGGAGAGTGACTAGAGGCCAATGGAGCAAGTAGGGCGGGAAACAAGTGTTCTGACAGTAGGAGCTGGTCCTCCTCTCTGCCCTCCCTGATGAGGCAGTTGGAGGCTGTGGTTGTGACAGGTCAGGAGGAACACTCACCACTGTTGGCCCCAGTCACCACTGCTGTCTTCCCAGTCAAATCTGTGGAGCAGTGCTGGAGGTCCCAGAGGTAAAACTTATGCCAGATCTGCACACTTAGTCTAAGCAGGAGGACCAGAATGAGGAGGACAGAGCCAGCACCCCACACTGGGCTGCTGAGTACAGACGACAGCGACATGGCAGAGAAGACTGGCCTGCCACCGGGAAGTGCTGCCCACAGGAGGGAGGCAGGGACTGGTCAAAGCTGAGTAGGACCAACCAGCAAGTTGGTATGGAGCATAAAGCACAAAATTTAAGGAGGCACTCACTCTTGGATGTGTTAGAATATCCCATTTGAACCTGAGAGTGAGTTCCTCCTTAAATCATTTTCACTAGCTATCTGATTGCCTCATTCCAATGCTGGTCCAAGTCAAAGATCAAGAGAGTCAGAGTTTCCCTAAATCCTGCATAGCCTCAAATTTGTCTCCAAAGGAAACTTGGATTTGCACCCTAAGGTGAATTGATAGAGCTCCAGGGACTGAAAATAAAATTCCTCATGTCTTGAATCACTCTGTGCTTAAACAGAGCCATCCCCTTCTTCCCCTACTGGAAGATTTTAAGTTCTCCCAACTGAGGCAGATCCCTCTTGCAACCCTTGTGTGCTCCTTTGTGGAAATGGGGATGGTTCTCCAGAATGCCTCTGCTGGAGAGCCACCTTGACCCTAAAGCAGGGTCTCCTAAGGGTGTAACCTAATTATGTTCTGTGTTCTTATAGACCTCTCCAGTTCAGTGAGAGCACACATTTGGAAGGAACTGATAGACATCAGGCCAATTCTTAAGGCAACTCAGCTGTTTATTTCTGGCAAGCAAACAGAAGGAAGGTAGAATTCCCACTGCCTAGGGCTTAGAATGGGGCAGGCGCTTGGAGGGGAGTGACCACAATTTGACGGCTGAGTTCGTCAGCTGTGCCACAGTCACCTGGGGCTTCGGGGCATCTGTATGGATGGGAGGAGAGGCGCTGCCTTCTCTGTCGTCCCGTTGAGGCTCAGCGGAGCTGACCAGCACCTGCGTACTTGGGTTCCACATGCTCACACCAGGAGCCAGCTTCAGTGCTCCCGGCAGCAAGACAGGTTTCCACATCACCTGGGACGTGGCCTCCAGAACTTGGGGCACGGGATGAAAGCACTGGTGAGGATCCTCGCTCTCCCGGTCCCCAGGGTCCAGGCCCTGCGGAGGTACACGGGTGCGGCCGGCCCAGAGCTCACCCAGCAGTTCGGCCTCCCCCTCCCAGCCGCTGGGCCACTTAGCACCCGGCCACAGTTTGGGGCTGGGGCTGCGTGCCATGTCCGGGCGCGCCCGGTGTGTGGCGAGAAAACGGAGCCCGGGCCTGGGGAAAGGAAGCTTTGAACCAAAGCCTGGCGACGGTAGGCCCAAGCTTAGAGTAGGGAACTGGAGGCTGAGACCGGGGCCCAAAGCTCGGACAGGAACGCCAGGTGGGAAAGGGAAGAGCTCTGACTGGGAGACGTAGGCTTGCGGTCCGCCTGGGGCCTCGGTCTTCTCGCCCTGCTGGCGCTCCCGGTAGGCCTCCAGCGGGCGGCCCTTCGAGTCTGGGACCAGGATCTCCGACAGCGGGCGCACCCAGGGGCGCGGCAGCCGCGCGGGGTCCAGACGCGCCGTCGCCCTCTTACGGCCAATTCTGGAGTGAAGTGCTCTGGGCCGCTCGTCAGCCAGCCGCGGCGGCTGCGGCTGGAATCCCGCCGAGGGGCTGAGCGTGGTGGAGCCGCCCGCGGAGGGATCGGACACCAACACCCGCGAGGAGATGAGGGGCACCTTCTCCTCTCTGAGCTCCGGCCCGTCTCCAGCCGCGTGCGGCTGGGGCGTGCAATCGTAGAGGTCCTCGAGGGAGAACTGAGAGCTGATGGGCTGTGCCCGCTCGACAGAGGCCTGAGGGCTGGCTACCAAGGACAGCTCCAGAGAAGCGTGGGTACTGCCTGCCGGCACCATCTCCATCGACCGTTGGCTGCTGGAGTTCCAGGATCCGGTTGCAAACAGGTCAGTCTGGTCGCCCCTCGATTGGTCACCCAGTTTCTCTAAAGGACCTCGGGGCCCTGTCTCCTGAAGCAACTCGGACGTGACTGGGAGCTCCCAAGATTCCATCCGCTCCTGAGAGCCTGAATCCGTCCACGATCCTTCTAAAGGGATCTGGTCCACGCTCTCTTGGTCCTGGGGAAATGCACAGGGGTGGAGGTCAGGGGCGAGTAATGGGTCCGGGGCAGCGGTGAGAGGTGGGCGGCAGCTGGAGGCTGGGCTTACTTCGCCTTGAAACGTCTCCTCCAGCCCCACCGAGGCCCGGGCGTGCAGCACCGGTACGGATCCCTGAGCCCAGGCATCCGTCGTGCAAGCCAAGGGCTCCTCATCCTCGCCCCATGTGGGGTCCTCTGCCACTGCAGATTCTCCCTCGTCCCGAGCCAAAAAGCGCCACTCGGTGATTTGCAGCATGGCCTCCCGTGCCTGACTGATGGTGAATGGAATGCACTGCGGAGGCAGGAAAGGGTCTCAGTCCAGCAGGGAGGGGTCAGGGAGAGCGGAGGTATGTCTGAAGGACAAGGATCCAGGCCTACCTGCTGGGTCAGATAGACTTTAAAGGCGGACTCCATGACTCGGGCCACCAGATCGGCCAAGATGTCGCCCACCACGTCCTCGCCCTCTTCAAGAGCCGTGAACGCTATCCATTCAGCCTCAGTGAGCCGCCCAGGCACGATATCCACCTGCGGCACCGGAACCGTAGGTGGCCGCACCTTTTCCGCCTTGGATCGGGTCACCCCGCGGTCTCGGACCTGCCTCTGTGGGAAAGGAACAAGGCAATCAGGGCAGGAAACCGAGGAGTGGAGCAGCAGTTATGGGTTAGGAGGAAGCTTCCTTAGGTTGTCTAGGACGAAGGAAGGGCCTTTAGAAAGGGACGATTTACTACTAAGAGCCTCCTATGTGACAGATGTTTCTCAGGTGACCCAGCCGATTTAATTTTTCAAACAGCTCACTCAGTCCCTTTCACAGACAAAGGAGCTGAAACCTGAGGGCAGTTTACCTCCACTTACTTGGGATTACACAGTGAACCCAGGCTATATATAGCTCTAACTGCACGGTCCCTGCTATTTGCGCTAGTTCAAAGTATTCAAAATTCTTCAGAGTTCAAGAATTTTTAAAAAGTCAATAAACAGTACAGGAATTATTGATGTGTTTCCCATCTCCTCCCATCCCCCAAATCAACTTAGATCCTCATTTCACAATATATATCTAAATAAATTCCAGATGAATTAAAGCACGCACACAAACAAAACAAACCTAAAACAAAAGATAAAATGTAGGGAAAATAGTTTAAATTGTCATATAATCTCTGGGTGAGAAAGAGCTGCCTAAGCATAAAAGTAATGCAAGAAATAATAAAGAAATGGGTAGGTAACTGTATATATATTTATATACACACACACACACATATATATATATTATATATGTCAAATTTTCCTGTGCTTTTTTAAAAAATTCCTAATTACAAGCTGATAATAGTAGTTATCATTTACTGGCACTTAAAGTATATCAGTCACATACATGGATTCAGTTCCTACATTTTTTAGACTACATACTATTTTTATCCCCAATTTACAGAATTTGCCCAAGATCACAGAGTAAGGAAGTAGTAGAGTCATAATTCATATGCAGGTCTGTCTGACTCCAGAGTTTGGCTTCATTCTGCTTCCTAAACAAAAAATACATGCAACAAATTTTTTAAAAGAGAAATATTCCCAAATACATTAAAAATGCATATAAATTTTTATAACCATAAGATCTCCAAGGATAATAAGCAAAGAACATAATATTTCACAAAAGTGGAACTATTGATGACTAATAAACATTTGAAAAGATGTTCAACCTTCAAAAGTACCAATTCCAGTTTTATAAATACACAAAGGCATACTCTGAAATGAAAATAGGTGACTAATTGTGTGCTACCTATATGATGAAATATTATGTGATGATTAAAGGCAGTCTTTAGGAAGAATTTACAATAGCATAAGAAAATACTTATGATGTAATGTTAAATGAAAGAAATGATATAAAATTACATATCAAGTATGATCTCAGTATGTAAACCAATATGTGTTGAAGAAAAGGAAAGCACCATGCATATGTTTCTTTCCTACACTCTTCTCCATTTTATAAGTTCTCTACAATGACTTTATATCCTTTTATAATCAAGAAAAATCCACTGAAAAAGAAAAGTCTAGTCTCCCAAAAACCCATTTTAGGGACATATGAATTTACTAGTAAATTATGGGGAGCCTCTTAATTTCCCCCACGAAAGCCTCCCTGAATCTGATTCCTTCTAAAATTTACCTCCCAACACAATTTCCCTAACTTTTGTCTCCCCAGCCCCAACATTATTGCTTCATACATGGTGTTCTCCAAAATTAATTCTCCCCCAACTCTGGTGTTTCCTAAACCTCACACTGAACTCAAAATCCCTTAAGTTTCGTTTCCCCTCTCTGCTAGTGAGAACAGTTCTGTTGGCAAGCCTAAGGAATGGTCCAAAGCCCCGTTCAGGCTTGGCCAGAGCACGGGTAGGTAGGGCTGGGAGAGGAGAGTTGATTCCTTAGACAACCCCGCCCAGGCTCTCATTACACCCGCGCTAATGGCTATACCTAGAAATGGACTGACCAGAGGGGTTGGAGATATTACTGCATGAATGCTCTTCAGTCTGTTTATTTTAGAGTTTCTTGGCTTTTAAACAATTAACTTTCAAGTGCAGCCTCAGAATTGTTGTTTAATCCATTTCTTCCTCCCGAAATTCTCCAAATGAATCCTATCTAGCAACACCCTCTCCCCAGTGCCTGACTAATTCTGGTTTATCCATTTAAATGAGTACCTCAATATAAGAGACTCATTAAATGCGTTAACTGTTGCCAAAGTCACTTCTTGTTTTTGGGCTCTTCATCACCCATTTAACCCCCTTCCCTCAGGCTCCAAGTGTGACAGTGCTTGTGAGCGCGCGTGGTGCAGGTGCAGGTTTTCTATTCTAGTGCACCGACATGGCTTTCTCGGTCATCTTGAACGCCCGCGTGAAGGGCGGATGCCAGGTGGCACAGAGCCGGTCCACGGTTCCGGACACAGATCTTAACGGTCTTAACCCCGCTCTGGGCCACCCTCAGCTGAGCTAAAGCTCACCGAGCCTTCGTGCGCCATCGCCTCAACTGTAACTTCAACCACCAGGCTCCAGCAGCTTTCCTGTCCAGCGGTAGCTGCTGCTGAAGCCCATCGGTCTCCTAGGCAACCGCGCCGCCGGGAGGCTCGCCCCGCCCACAGTTGCCCCGGCAGCCGCGCCGGCCGCGCGTCGCACGTTAGGGTAGTTCACCCCACCCAACGGCCGTGCGTACGTGCGTCGTCTCTATGGTGGCGGCGGATTCGGAGAGATCGAACGCTTCTGGAGTCTCGGAGCTGCTGGTGTGAACTCTGACCTGGTCCGGGGGCTTCGGGGAGCCAGGTTGAGGGAGGAAGAGCCGAGGGGCTACCCTGTTTCATCCTGCCTTGACTCGGGCTCTTGGGGCCACTGGGTCCTGGGCCATCACCATTCCTCCTCTGGGGTTCCCCCCCATCACCTCATGACTCAGCCCTAGGGTTCCCCTCGCCAGCTCCGCGATACCCTCCCCACACCATGTGACCACCAACCCCCATCACCATCCCCGAGGCCCCCATTCATTCACATCACGACCCAGTCGCCGTAGGCTTTCCCAGTGCCTAATGTCAGCACCACCCCACCCCCAAGCCCCCATAGGAATCTCGGCTGTCTTCTGCTTTCCGCGCGCCTGGGATAGAACGTCTCTCCCCAAGAATGTTCCGCCGGGAGCGCTCCATCCCGCTTCGAGGCTCGGCGGCCGCCCTGTGCAACAACCTCAGTGTGCTGCCGCTGCCCACCCGCACCCTCACTCATTTTGGAGTAGTCCATGGACCCAGCGCCCAGCTGCTCAGCGCTGCTCCTGACGGTGTGCCCTTGGCCCAGCGCCAGCTCCACGCTAAGGAGGGCGCTGGAGTGAGCCCCCCACTTATCACCCAGGTGAGGTGTGGAGTTGGGAGTGGTGTTGCTGAACCCTGCCCTACCTAGAACCCGGTACTTCCTCTCCAAACCTCAAGGAATAGGCCTTCCCTGACCATCTGAATTTCCCCACTTCCGAGTCTTCATGACCTCAGCTCTGACTGCTTCTTACTCTGATTCATCTCCCTCTAGATCCACTGGTGTGTGCTCCCTTTCCGAGTATTGCTGGTACTCACCTCTCATCGAGGAATACAAGTAAGAAGAGGACCTTCCTATCCTCCCCCGCTAGAGTCTTCTCAGCTTCTCTCCAGGGCCCCTAGTGTGTGTATGTGTGCTGTCTCCCAGTCGTGTCCCACTCTTTGCAACCCCATGGACTGTAGCCCACCAGGCTCCTCTGTCCATGGGATTCTCCAGGCAAGAACACTGGAGTGGGTTGCCATTTCCTTCTCCAGGGGATCTTCCCAAAACCCAGTGATCTTACTTCTAAACATTTCCAAGCTATTCTCATGCTTAGCCCCCTCATTTCTCATCTTCATACCTTCCTTGTCCAATTTTTAAGTGCCATCTCCAGTATCTGCCTTTTTATTGTGTGACCTTGAGCGATTTAGTGAACTTCTCAGAGCCTCACTGCCTTCTGTGCACTTCTAAAAGAAGGGCCTCCCTCCCAGGGTAATTCTGAGGATTCAACAGGCTGAGGTTAACATGCGTATGTGGAGTAGCTGGTACAGAGCGCAGCAAAGGTCAGCTGGGTTATGACCCCATCCTTGCCCTGGTCTTCCAGATGTACGAGTCTGATGGCTCCGTCATGGTCTACTGGCATGCACTGGACGCTGGAGATGCCTCTCTAGGTACCTGCAGGACGGGGTTGGGGTAGGGAGTGTTTGCTGGGGCTAGGAGGGATAATGCTTCTAATCATTTTCCCCTGTCATACTAGTGCAGGCCGTGTTTGCCCGAGGAATTGCTGCCAGCGGCCACTACGTCTGTGTGGGTGAGGGGGCCAAAGGCAGGGCATTGGAGAGTGCTGAGGTATAGGGGTGTGGGCTTTGACCAGGATGCTGCTGAAGGTCTGAGGAAATTGTGGGATGTTAGAGGGCTGGGAGCGAAGGAGGGTCTGAGAAACTCCCAAAAAGCCATGGAGGGGTTCAGAGGGGCAGGATGGTATAGGAAAAGGGCAGTGAATGTTGGGAGTGGGGCTGTTGGCACAGTGAGAGGTGGGTTTGTTACTAAGGTTTCTGGGATGGAGGGAGGGCTGAGCATGGTGGCAGGAGATCTGGGAGGATCAGGAAGGCATCAGTGGAGCACTGGTTCTGTAGGAACATGGTCAGGCCGGGTACTGGTGTTTGACATCCCCACCAAGGGTCCCAACATTGTACTGAGTGAAGAGCTGGCAAGGCACCAGACACCAATCACAGACATTGCCACCGAGCCTGCCCAGGGACAGGTGAGTGGATCCTCCCTACCTGTTCCAGTGAATCTGAGGGCCTTCCCCACCTTGGGGAAGCAGGGGACCTGGGTTCAAGCCTTGGCTTTGCCACTAAGCAGCTGCATGACTTTGGGCAAATTAGTGCACTTTGCTAAGTTTTAGCAACCTCAGGTCCAGTGATGAGTCCCGAAATACTTTATATTTACGTGGTACTTAATAGTTCACCCATACGTTATGATCCTGGTGTGAATGGAGGAGTTGAGACTGATGGTTTCTGAGTTGCATTCCAGCTCTGACATGTGTGGCTTCCTTCTCTGAACTTTGGCGAGTCCCCCCCTATTGAGGCCCACCTCTGGTGCTGTCCTCTGCTAGAAGCCTTCCCCCTCTTCCAGCCCCCACTCATCTCCCTTAGCTGAACCCTGAATTGATACTGTCCATAAAGACAACTCTTATCTCCCTGATTAGACTGTAAACCTCTTGAAAACAGGGTATGTATCTTATAATTCCTATGCTACACTACACCTGGCACAGTGTTGGGCCCATGGGTTCTGCTGGCTGCCTGGGTTGGGGAGTTAGAGTCCCAGAGTCTGGTCATGACTATGACTGGCTCAATGCAAGACCTCCAGAAGGTCCTGATATTGTGGCCTAGTTTCATTATTCATTCAGTGAGGACAGTTACATACCCTAACACACAGGATGTGTGCTGGGGTTGGGGTAGGGAGTCAGACTCTATAAGGAATACAATGAAAGCATTTAATGCTTCCAAGAGACCCTTCGAGCCAGTGATGGCTCCACGTCTTCCCATTTCCCTGGAGAGGCAAAGATGCAAATACTGCCTCCCTTCCCCTCCTGCCCTGTATACAGGACCCAGCAGGGAGGAAAAAAGGGCTAATCCTGCCTTTCCCCTCAGGACTGCGTGGCTGACACTGTGACAGCGGATGACTCGGGGTTGCTGTGTGTCTGGAGATCAGGGCCCAAATTCAAATTACTGACCCAGATTCCAGGATTCGGGTAGGTGAGGCAGAAGGGGCCTGAGGCCTTCCTGAAGCGGCTTCAAGGTTGGGAGCAGGCTGAGGTCTGGGAAATCAAAGTGCGATGTCACCCTTGCAGGGCCCCGTGTTCTTCTGTGCAGCTGTGGCAGGGGACCGTGGCAGCAGGCTATGGGAATGGGCAGGTGCGTCTGTATGAAGCCAGCACAGGAACTTTACACGTCCAGATCAGCGCCCATGCCCGGGCCGTCTGTGCCCTGGACCTGGCTCCTGAGGCAGGCAAGGTCAGTCTCCAGCTCTGTCCTTGCATACCCTTGTTTCCTGGCCCTGGGATGTTGAGAGGCACTCCACAGACTTATCCCTGCCTCTCAGGGTAGCGCCCTCCCCAGGCACCTGGACTGGGCTTTACAGCCTATACCAGCCCTCTGTCAGCACATTGACTCCCACTGGTCCTCCTTGCCTTTCTTTAAAATAGCTACTCTCTGCGGCTGAAGACACCTTCATACACATCTGGAAGTTGAGCAGAAGCCCAGAGGGTGGCTACATTGAGGTATGTGTCATAAGAGAAGTGGAATGAGGCCCGAGGATGAGGCCACAGGCCCTGAGCAGCTGTCTTCTCTCCCAGGTGGAACACTGCCATGGCGAGTGTGTGCCTGACACCCAGATCTGTGGTGCCCGATTCTGTGACCCCTCAGGCAGCTCCTTTGCTGTGACTGGCTATGACCTTGCTGAGATCCTGAGATTCAGCAGCATGTGAGAGAAGGGCAACCCTCTGTTTCCCTGTGGTATTTATAAAGTACTCCCCTCCACCCAGCCCTTGTCTGATTATTCAATCTCATCGTCATACTTCACAACTAGTGAACTAAGCTCCAGGGATAAGGGGCTATGGCGGGTCCTGACCAAGTCAAGAGGCAATCTGTCCTCAACAACCAGGTGAAGGGTGATGTTAAATAACTTTAATGGTCAATGTAAAAGTCACAAGGGAGGTGTGTTCCCTCCCAGGGCTCTTCAGTGCCATTCTCTAAGCTGGTTAATGCAGGGAGGTAGGGCAGGGTTGGTTCCAGTTTTCTCCCAGGAAGGGTTTAGGGGGTCCCAGTCAGCCCTGGGAACGAGTCCTTCAGCACCGTGGCAACCACAGCGTAAAGGGGCTTCTGCTACCCCTTCTCAGCCTGCCCCGACTCCAGCAAAGGAAGGGGAGGCCAAGCTGGTCAACCTGCCAGAAACAGTGCTGAATCCAGAGCCCAGCTGCACACAGATCTTCTCCTCTTCTGGCCAGATCCTGTTGCCAGCACCTTTTTCTCTCACACTGGTGACTGGAGCCAAGTGTGGGGTGGGCCTTTGCTGCAGAGGCCTCTGGACCGTGGGGATCGTTGCAGGGGGAGAGGGGCAACCAAGCGAGAAGCCCCAGGGGAGTGGTCTGGGGGGACAGCATCCAGAGAGAATGTTCGGGGTCTCCCCCAGGGCAAGGAGTGGATCCGGGCTGGAGCTGGGGCCACTGAAGCAGGTGAGCAGGGGCCAGGCAAGGCAGGCTGGTCTGTAAACATTGCTAGCCAGGGTGGGGGCGTCTCCAGCCTCGCACCCTCCCGCTGGGCCAGGATGTCTGTCACCGCTGCGATGTCATCCAGCGGCTCAATAGCTGTGGCATCAGGAAGGGATTGAGGGGAGGGGAGTCAGAGCTTGGGCCCCAGAGCTACTCAGCCCTGAGCATCACCTGTCACTGTAAGAGGAGGAAAGCAGAGCCCGGATCTCAGCTGAGACTGCATTATCCTGCAGGAGGAGCCCCTCACATGGGCCCCCAGGAGCCACAGGTTCTGATAAGACTGTGGCACATGGGCGGAGCGGGTGGACAGGGACGGGGAGTAGGCAGAAGCAGGTGAAGAAACCAAGAAAGGAGGAAAATTAAAGCATTGCCAGGCAAGTGAAGGATCAGAGGAAGAGACAGGAATCCACATGCAGAAAGGGAAATGGGAAAGAAAAAATTAGGAAAACAAATCCATGAAATGAGCCTGGTTCTACAGAGTTTTGTTTGAACTTTGGTGGAGGTGACTTTAAGAAGAGTTGGAGAAGGGAAAGGAATCCTGGGTGGGACTTGGGTCCCCAGAGCTCTGCCTTCGCCCACAGTGTGCTTTCTCTGTGTCTCCATTATCTGGGTTCCCTTGAAGCCCCCAGTGCAACTTCCCATGAGGATCCCACAGTGCACTTCCACTCACCCATTTCATGGTACAAGGACCCCTGCTTGGCCAGCACTTGGGGTGGTTTCCGAGGAGCAGGTGTTTCAATTTTCATTATTTCATCGCAGCACTGCTTCCACTGACCTGAGGGGAGAGCATTGAGGGGGTGGGCTGCCTTCTCCCCTGCTACATTCCCTTCCACACATTCTTGAAATATGCTCATTTCAAAAAATATTGTATTACTATAAGAATTAGTATAATAATTTAATATTGTATTAATTATATAATTTTTAATTATAAGAATTATCAAATAATTTTATTTTGGTAAAAATAGCAAGCCGCGATCCAGACCCCTTCTCTTACTCATGTCAAAGAAAAGCTGCCACAGAGCCTCCATCCAGCTCTGCAGGGCTCCCCGACTCTCCGCCTGAAGAGTGTGTATCACCTCTTCCTCCCCATCCTGGTTCCTGATGCTCAGGGTGAAGGGCCCACCGGCTGCCTGGTCCAGCTCCCCTGCCCGGACTTGAGTGTCCTGTAGGAGAAATCCAAGATCTGCTTCCACCTTCACCGTGGTCACAGGAGTTAGCAGTGACATCAGGCAGGCTTGGTCATCCCTACTCGTAGAAGGCAGAGTTGGTGGAGCTTTCACCAAGCCCTCTCATTTGCCTCCTACTGACCAGCGTGGAAAGAAATGGCAAGAAAGGGCTGGAATGAGACAAGTCATCGTCAGTCAGGAAAAGGAGCAGATGGAGACAGGAAAGGAGGGATAGAGCAAGGCAGGGAGGGTGAGGAGGCAGGCAGGAGCAGGGACATGAAGGCCCCTCAGTTTATAGAAGTTGGCAGGACTGCCAGCACAAGGGCTAGGAAACCAAACAGGTCCTTGGACTTGGGCCGGGAGAGAAAACCAGGAAAGGGTGAAGGAGGTGCAGACTGGGATCTGAAGAAAGATGGGAGGAGGGTGCAGAGTCCTAAACTGGCAACAGAACCCTCTCTGACACTCGGCAGGGGCTGAGGCTGCTGAGTAGAAGGGATAGTCGTTTTCAGTGATGCTGGTGGGGAGAGCAAGGTCCCTCGGCTTCCCTGGCCCTGAAGCTGGGTGTGGTGCTGTTGGGGGCAGGAAGCTAGCTTTGATCTCTCTGAGGTCTCTGTGCCCACCCTCCTGGGGCCTGGTGGAGAGATACCCAAACCCTGGCACATGATGGCCTCACCACCAGAGACTCCTCACCTTGTTGATTGCGATAGTAAACAGCGGCTCGGCCCCAGGGGCTGTGTCCTCAGGTTGCCGGTAACAGAAGAGGTTTGTGCCTTTCAGGACTCCGTGAACTTGCACCCAGTCCCGCGGCTCCCCAGCTTGCTGCATAAATGACCCAAGGTTTCCTGAGGGAATCACACCCCCAGCACCCTTCTTCCCAGCCCCCCCCCAGAAAAACGACTCCTTTCTGCCCACCCTCCTATCTTACCCTCCTTTCATGCTACCACGCCCCTCCTTCCTCCTTTCTCAACAGTTCTTTGATTCCTAGGTGATCTGGCTCTCCTTTGCCTTCTCCCACTTCCCTTCCACTCCCCGGGCCCCTCACCTGCACCCTGAGGGTACCACTTGCGGTAGGCTGAGTCATGCAGAGAGGCTGGGCCACCAGGCGGCAGCACACGCTGCCGTAAAGGGGCAGCCAGGCGGGGTTCTCCTCTGGGGGGAGAAGTGCAGGGCGAGCGTGGGCGATGTGAAGGGGGCCCTCTGACAGCCGCTCTTCTCGCCACCCAGCATCCCCCACACACGCACATACTCACCAGGAGCTGCGAGGGTGAGGTCATGTGTGCGGAACCCATCTTGCACAGCTGCTAGGGTGAGCGTGGTATGAGCCAAGAGGTGGTAACGGGGACCACTGCAGGACAGAGAGGTGGGCAGCAGCCAAGTGAGCGGTATGCTGCATGCAAGAGCGATAACAGCTGAGCAGGGCTGCCCCACCGTTTAGGCTGCCCCACAGAAAACTAGCTTGCCTCCCCCCACAGGGGTTGAAACAAACATTTACTGTACTCCCACTAAGTGCTGGGGCCTGTGCTTTAAATATATTATCCCACTGTATACCCACAACAGCCCTGTGAGGTTGGTGGCATTCTTTAGTTAAAGCAGTTGGAGGCTTAAAGAGGTTAAGAAGTCTGCCCCAAAATAAAACGGAGGTGGTAGAACTTGAATTTGAATCTGCATCTGTCTCCAAAATAAGCAATCTGTTCATTACCTGCAAGGTTCTCAAACTGCTCCTCAGAGACCCAGTGAGTCTAACAGTTGCCTCCAGGTGCCTGTAGGCAACACCACAGAACCTGGGCTATTCTGCTGTAGCCAGGGGCACTCTGTTATCTCCACATAAGGTGTATCTGTTGCTGCAAAAGCAGTGAAGACCCCAGAACCTAGCTCTTCCTGCATTCCTGTTGGTCTTCTCAGTTGGCTGTTTGAAGTGCCTGAGGTATGGGCCAGAGTGCCTCCCAGTATGTGACCACTGCTCATTCATATCTGTCTGCATGTCCTGGCAGCCATGGAAAATAGGCTGTGCATGCTCAACACAACTCAGAGATCGCCAGTGGCCAGCTGAGGGCCGGGCAGGACTATAGGTGCTTACCCCACAGCCGGGGTGGGAAGCAAGATGGGACTGCTGCCTGAACCCCCAGCAGTCTCCAGCGATGCTCGGACACGCCTCCCAGAGGAGCGACCCAAGGAGCTGCTGAGTTTGGTGGCAAGCCTCTTGGGGGCTCCAGCCAGGGCCCCCTCCTCTTCCACACAGGCCCCGTACAGCTCCAGCCGCAGTTCAAAGTCTGGCCCTGCCTCAGCACTGTAGGAATACGGGAGGAAGCAAGGAGAGGAGGATAGTCTGGGCCAGTCCAGGGAGCGGCGCTGGGGTTAGGATGGATGTCGTGCGAGTACAAGACAGCTCCACAGGGAAGGCCCAGCTCCCTCCCTCCTTCTCTTCCTCCCCTCCTCTGTAGCTACAAGATTAGAGCCTAGCAGAGAAAGTGGGGAGCCACAGGGATGAGGTACCCACAAGAGCACGTTGTTCTGAAAGGAGATGTCTGTGAGGGTCCTGTCCACCAGGATCATCTCTGTGTCCTGAATGTGTTCCCCTATCTGCAGCAGCAGGAACACAGCCCAGCGGTGCAGGTCTGGGGGCCGAGAGCAAAACTGGTAATGATGTGCCCCAAGGGGACCTCCAATCTCAGGGCCACTCCCTTAAGTCTGTCCCACATGTGTGGAACTCACCGCCTTTGTTCTTGAAATATTCTGTGTCCTTCCACATGAGTGGAATCCGGAGATCTAAGGGACAGAGGGATAGGAATAGATGTCAAGGCAGGACAGGAGACCTTATCACTGGGCGAAGAATGCCAGCAGCTGGGGTAGTTGTGTTTCTTACCAGAAATGCAGATCTGGCCACGGCAGGGGGAGCGCTCAGTGTGTGGCCCACTGTCCGAAGGCCTGTGGGCAAATCACAACATCCTAGCCTGGCCTCTTGACACTGTTCCCCCTGACTCTGGTTCCCAAAGGCTCTAGGAACCCCCTGGCCCAGTGCTCAGCTGCCAGGTCCCAGCCAGGCTGACATTGGCAGAGCTGAAGGACGGTTAGGGAGAGTTGTCCATTGAACCCAGGAGGTTGCTGGGCTTGGGAATACTCGAGGCAGTTAGCTCACACACACAGTACAAACTCAGGCCACCCCCAACAAGCACCCCTCCTGACCACCTCCCTAGACCCCTGCCAGGAAGAAGTGGGGCTTGAGGAGACAGGTACCCACAGAGAGACCCCCTGTCAAGGGTTCTTCTCAGGCTTGGAGGAGTTCGCAGGCTGTCTTTTTAACAACAAAAGAGGCTGCTTGTCTCCACCATCTCATCACTTCAATAAAGGAGGGTACTCGGTCAGTCAGAAAGTCAAGAACCCAATTAGGGGACATTTGTGTCCCATTTATCACAAATCTCTCTCCATCTCCCCCCCACCCACCCACCCCCGCCCAGCTTTGATTTCTCCTCTACCCTTCTGGCTAGATCGGCTGAACCTTCCCAGTGCCCCAAGTTGCCCAGTCCCTCTACTGCAGGAGGGACATCCAGCCTTCCTCCCCTCCCTGCCTATCATTAGAACTCAACAAGCATGTGTCCCTCTCCTAAGGTGGGCCAGCTTATCCAGACTAATTTATAATTCATCATAATGAAATTAGTGACTTGGAACAGCCTTAAACTAAATGATGTGGCACTGATAGCAATGTGTTCAGCTGCCAGGGACTTAGGGTGTGCCACAGATCACACTGTATAGGATGTGTGGGGACTTGGGCAAGGCAGAGCTTGTCAATGGCCACCTCTTAAAGAGACAGCAGACTCACAGTAGAAGCTGTCCCTGCCGGCTTGCTCTTCTTTAACTTTATGGAGCAGCCATTGAGGGGTTCCTGCCTTCCCCTGGTGTCTTTATGGGTGAACTCTAGAGGCCTCCTGGCA
Source organism: Muntiacus reevesi (assembly GCF_963930625.1). Classification (NCBI taxonomy): domain Eukaryota; kingdom Metazoa; phylum Chordata; class Mammalia; order Artiodactyla; family Cervidae; genus Muntiacus; species Muntiacus reevesi. The sequence goes on from NC_089251.1 coordinate 91,568,855, forward strand.
ACCTCTCCTTGTGTGTGACAAAAAAATGGTCAATTCTCAGAATGATCAATTTGTCAAATATTTTCTTCACATTTTAGTTTTATCAGAGCATCACCTCAACCATCTCACTACAGTTTTGTCAGATTGAGTCCTTTTAGAACACAGTCTAATTATATGAATGGGTAAGCTTTTACTTACATATTTGAATTATTATTTCTCCCAATTTCTGCCTCAAATGAGGCAAACCCCAGGTACAATTAGCTACTGTCTGTTACAGTAAATGACTAATTGGTCATTTAGCAAATTGACCATTTGGTGAACTGGCTTTGAGAAAATTAGCTTTCCAGAAGCTAGACAAACAGGATCATCAGGTCACAGGCACGGCTTAGCAAATTAGCACTTCTGCATTACTATCCTCAAACTGCCAGCCTTTCACCAGACAAACTGGCTTTACTGGGCCCTAGCAATTCACTAGTGCGCCTCTGGGCAGCACACTGTGGTGATAAAACATCAAGGTGTCTTCTAGGTCCCTAGGCAGTCTTCATCAGGGAGTCGTCTTTGAGGTGCTCCACACTCCATGCTCCATATATACCTCCAGCACACCGCTATCCCCATAAAGCCTCGCCTCCCCCTTGCTTACCTCCGGCCTGTCTTCTTCAGCACCTGTGCCTCCTTGCGCCGCTGCAGCTCGCCCATGTAGTTGAGGATGCGGCTATTGCACACCAGCAGGCTCTTGGTGGCCTCCAGAGCCTGCTCTCGCTGGGAGCAGGCCGCCAGCAGCTTGCAGGCCCCTTCCCTCATCCGGATCTCATGGTCTAACTTTCTTTGCAACTCTGTGTCCTAGCCAGATTGGGGATAAGGAAGAGAAGGAAATGTCAATCGGGGGACAGACTGATGCACCCTTCAGTCCCTAAGTGGGCTGTGGTCAACAAGAAACTGATGAACATAGGTTTCAGACAACTAAAGGGCAGGGACTGAGTCTCAACTTCAACTGCCCAGGAATAACCAGAGAAGCTTTGTAAAAATACAGATGCCCTTCAGGAGTATAAATTTTTCAGCGTCTTTGGAGCACAATTTGGAAAAATCTGTAAAAACTACAAATTCACATCCTTTTATCCAGCTATGCATCATCTAGGATTTTACCCTACAGATATAGTGACACTGGTGGGCAGAGCCATATTCATTGCACATCAATTTAAAACACCAAGATTAAAAGTCCTTCAATAGGGCATTGGTTAAATAAGTTATAGTACATCTATACCACGGAATATGGAATATTGCAGACAATAAGGTAGGTACGTATGCAAAAATGAAACAATATTCAAAATATATGAAATGAGAAGAGAAAGCAGAACAGTATTACAGCATGCTCCTATTTGGGCACAATATTTATATATGCATATCCATGTCCATGCTGCTGCTGCTAAGTCATTTCAGTCGTGTCCGCCTCTGTACGACCCCGTAGACGGCATCCCGCCAGGCTCCCCCGTCCCTGGGATTCTCCAGGCAAGAATACTGGAGTGGGTTGCCATTTCCTTCTCCAATGCGTGAAAGTGAAAAGTGAAAGTGAAGTCGCTCAGTCGTGTCCAACTCTTCGTGACCCCATGGACCACAGCCTACCAGTCTCCTCCATCCATGGGATTTTCCAGGCAAGGGTACTGGAGTGGGGTGCCATTGCCTTCTGCAATCCATATCCATAGATACACATAAAATAGTGGTTGTGGGGCTGTGAGCCAGGAATGGAAAGTCAATTTATGATACTTTATAAATATGGTTCTTTATTACCATACTATTGGAATTGTGTTACCTTTTAAAAAAATTAAATCTTCTGATTAAAAAAAAAGTCACCAGGCCCCACCTCACATTAGCAGAATAAGAATCTCTCAGGAAGTGGGGCATGTGCATTTTTTGGAAAATTCCCCAAGTGACCTTGAGGTGCAGCCCAGGCTGAGAACCACCACCTAAAGGGAATGGCCACAGATAGTAAGGGCTATCCTGGGTTACCCCAAAGACTCAAGTGATGAGAGAGGACATCTAGTTGGCAAGGGGTCAGTGGAGAAGCATATTCCCTACAGTGTTCACCCAGACTGTACAGAATGCAGTACACACCCCACATTTTGGAACCTGCCACCTGCTGTCCTTCTGAGTATTGGAGGTGAAGACAGAGACATGAAGGCAGGTGAAACAGAAGGTCAAGAGTGAGTTGCTGAGCAGGCACTTAGCAAAATGCCCAACATATGTTACACTTGGAAGGAGGTGGGGGCGGGGAAGAAGTAGTGTGTACTTATTGTAATGATGCTATCTCAGCCCCAGTAACATTCACCCAATAATAACACTAGAGCATCCCTGTGCTGTCAAAGTCTTCACATTTGAAATCCAGCTGGGAGGTGAGAGATGCAGACATTAATGGCTGCTCTGTAAGTGCCAGGTCGTGGCACAAATGCACTCTCAGGAAACAGACCCTATTTGTTTCTGACTGAGGTGATGGGGAAGGCTTCGGGGCGCAACTGGAAGACTAACCCTATTACAGTGTATACAAATCAGAAGCAAGCCAAGTGGAGTCATAGGATTGGAAGAGGAGGGTGAATGTGACTGCCCGACATCCAAACCCGTCTTCTCCCTCACACCAGCTCTCTTTCACACTCTGTGCCCTTACCTCTGTCCCTAATGGGGACAACCTTCAAGTCTCCAAGACCTGAACACCCTAAATTGCTGCTTCCAGGAATTGCCTTGTCCGACCTACCTGCTGATTCTTCCTTCCCCACTTGGGCTAGGCCAGACTCTCATCACCTCTCACCTCATCTCATCGCCCTCACTATCTACGTTTCCCTTCCTGACTCTTTATAAATAGGCCAACGTGTGCAATGCCACCTCCGCCTCCTCTCAGACTACACAGTTGTCCCCACCTCCACATGTCTGCCTGCACCAGGGTCCCACCTCTGCTAAGGTTTGTTGCTTGCCCACCCCCATCTCATTCTGCATCCAGCTTCTACCACAAATGCCCCAAACAAGTGAGGGGGGCAGGGCTGAGCAACATCCTCAGGCCCCCTCCTGACTTGCCTTTTGGTCCCAGCCCCAGCACTCACGGATTCCTCCCTAGCCCTATCCATTGCACACGCAGCATGAAGCAGGCAGTGTGGCTGGTCCTCTGGGGAACCTCCCCGCCAGGTACCCTGGGGAGCCTCCCCGCCTGCAGTGAGCGCCGATGACATCAGCTCCCAGCTGTCTCGAGAGTGAGCCTCAGGCAGCCCCTGTTCCCTCGGTGCGCCTGGCCCCATTAGGCTCCAGCGGCAGTGTTACCCAGAGAGACCGAGTGGCAGAGGGATGGTACCTCCAGGAGCACTGCCCTCACCCTGGAAAGGGCTCCAGGCTCTAGAGCTGCTGGAGACCAGGAGACCCCTCCACGTTACAATTGCTCTCCAAGGTGACTCCTGGCCTGGGAGCTTGCAGGAGGGAGGATGGTATATACACTGGAATACATTGGTATAATGGGCTGCAGAGAAGTCATGGTGTTCAGCCCGGATGAGCTGGCCTAGGGGCCCAGACACCCTGTCTACCACTGCCCCCTCAGCCCTCTGGTCTGAATCCACCCTCCCACACCCCAGAGTGGAGAATGCCCTAAAAACCTCCCATCCGTTGGGCAGACCATCTTGGGAATCCTGACACAGGATCTGGATCCCAGACCTTCACCCCCTCTCCCTACCTCAGGGATAGCTCCATGTCCCCTCCCCTTCCCCACCCCCCCATATGCCCTCTCTTCCCAAGCCAGCAGTACTTTCACCAGGTTCTCCTGGGAAAGAGCCCTCAGTTGGATGTCAGCGGGACGAGGTCAGGACCCAAGGGGCTGAAGAAGGATGAGTCATGGTCCGAAACCCCAGCACATACTAGGCCCTCTCTGGACATCCTTTCCAGTTCCTCCCACCCTCTTCTGTCTCTGACTTCCTGCTCTGCTTCTCATCACCTTATGATCCTTTGAAACTCCACCAGGGCTAAATTCAAATCCTGGCTTAGGAACTTAACTAGCTGTGAGAACTTAACCTCTGGGGGTGGGGGTAGGGGTAGGGGGTGGGAGTTGGGTATTCCACCTGCTCCATAGCACTGTTTGAAGATTAAATAGGAAAATCTAACTTCTACCTGGGCCCAGCATTCCCACCTCCTCCTTACTTGCACCTTAAGTTGCCTTCTCCAGAAAAATCTCCTTGAATTTACACTTTCACAACTATCCCTCTTGCTAATCCCTGAAACATCAATGAGTTGGGGGTTGGAGAACTGCTGAGCCTCCCAGGGAAAGAACACAGCACCCTCAACCAACCAATGGATGAATAAGAGATGATTAAATGGACATGGGTTTGGGTGAACTCTGGGAGTTGGTGATGGACAGGGAGGCCTGGCGTGCTGTGGTTCATGGGGCCGCAAAGAGTCAGACATGATTGAGTGACTGAACTGAAAGTGAAATCTAAGCCCCCTCTTCTGTCCCAGAACTTGGGCAGGGCTCCTATGAAGAACAATTACATGGAGAGGGAGGGATGAAGAATTTGAATACTTAAATACCTAGACCAGCCATGTCCAATAAGATCATTCCATCATCCTACAATGACGGAAATGCTCAATAGCTATGACCACATGGACCAATAGCCATATTTCATTGACCACATGAAAAATTAAGGAACTAAAAATTATTTTATTTCATTTTAATTAACTAAATTTTAAGTGTAAATAGACACATGTAACTAGTAACATGAACAGCGCAGAGGACTAGGGATGGCAAATAGATTTTATCTCATGTGCCAACACAAGACAATAGGTAGTGTCAGAGTCCCACTGGAAACCTTGGGCAACTTTCTGCATATTAGAAAAAGATGACCCTCACTAGGCAAATAACTTAGATAAAGGTGTTTCCTCCTCACAGTCTGAAACTAGGCCAGGACTCTTGCCACTATGCAATGCCCTTGTGAAGGACACAATCTGCATAATTTATGCCAAGGTTGTGCTGAGAAAGATTGTGAGGCCATGCATGGGTTTGTTGGTGAAGAGTGAATAACTGACTAGTAATGTCTATCATTATCTAGGGAGTGGGGACCAGCTTGAGGGTGCAAAAACTTGTGATAAATCCCTCTCTGAGCTAGACTCTACTGTCCGGCCTCTGACCTCCCTCAGCAGCAACCCTCTGCCTGGTCCAGGCAGTTACCGCCACAGCTTCCTCTACCTTTCCCACCTCTGTAAATGACCACACTGCCCAGCTGCTTAGCCACACGCCTAAGAATCATCCTGGAGCCCTCTTTTGGCCTCAGCCTCACGTCCAACCCATCAACAAGCCCTGTCAGATCGCCCACCATCATTTCAAATCCACCCCTTTCTCCCTATCTTCACCATAAGCATTTAATCCTCACCATCAGCATCATTCCCCAAAGGCTGTAATGATCTCCTAGCTGGTGGTCACCCCCCCGACCCCTACCTAGCCTGTTCCTTTCAAACACAACAGCTATCATTTTAAAACATTAGGTGAGTTGTCCCATATGCTTAAAACCCTCCATGGGCCAACACCACACTTATAGTAAAATCTAAATGACTTGTCATGGCCTTCAAAGCCCTGCATAATCTGGTCCCTGCCCACCAGCTTGACCCCAACCAGTATGTTTTAGCCACACTGGCTCTCTTTCTTCCCCAAACATATCATCCTCATCCTCATTTAAGGTCCTTACTCTGCCCTCTGTCTGGAAAGCTCTTCCTCCCATCTTTACATATCTTTATCCTTCTGGCCACAGCTCAAAGAGTTCACAAAAGCCTTCCCTGACTCCTACATCTAATGCTGCCTCTCCTACCTAATGTTAATGATACCCCCGTTTTTATCATAATTTCATTGTGAGATTATTTATGTGTTTGCGTGTTTCTAGGTCCCCTAGAGTGGACCTGTCCTGTTTTGTTCACTGAGGTGTTCCAAGATCTAGAAAGTAGCTGGCATATAGTAGGTGCTCAATAAATGTGAGTAAGAATAAACAAATGAATAAACAGCTCCCTGCCATCTTTAGGGCCACAGAATCCTTACATCCTGCCCTAGAATCCTCTTCCCCTTCTCTGGTAAGGTCATCTCCTTTCTGAAGATCACGTTCACAGTGTACTCTCTTCTTCCCACACCTAAAAGGAACCCTCGGCCCCAGAACCGACAACCACACAAACCCACAGAGCTTCCAGAAGTAAGGGTGAAGACCCTGTTGCCAACGCAATACTCTAACTCGCAGAACTGAACCTGGGTCCCCAAATAGCACCCAAAGAAGGGCACACAGAACCACTAAATCCCTCTCCCCCGTGGAGCAGGCCCAGCCGGGGAGGGCAGCACAGAACAGGGGCTGGGATGCTGCGGAGGAGGCGCACTCCAGGGGTGGGGGCGTTACCTCCAGGCTGAGCGCCATCTGCCGGATGTAGAGCATATTCAGGTCCTCCAGGATGTGCAATCTGTCCTGCATGTCTGTGCCCCCTGGGCTCCCCTTCCCTTGCTGACCCCTCAGAGGGGTGGGGCAAGACAGCCCCACGCTGCCCACAATTCCTCTCCCGCTGCTCTCCTCGTCTTGAAAGAGGTGGGCAGTTCTTGGTCAGAGGGCAGAGGCAGCCCCTGCCCCTCTCGTGCTCCAGTTAGACCCCTCTGGCTGCTGTGACAAAGTCTCCTTGCCTACCGCTGTTCCAGGGCCCTGATGGAGCCAGGCATGGGAGAAAAGGAAAGCGAGGTGAGGATGCGCAGGGTACCCGGAGAGGAGGCCAGCTGCAGAAGGGGCTCTGGGCACAGAGTGTCCAGTCTTGCTTTGGTGGCAGCTGCTCTCCCAGCTGTGGAAGAAAAAGGCTCTTTCATTCCGACTCTGGCCCCTCCCCAGCCCCCGCCCACAACCCTGGCCTGGTGGACAGAGAATCTGTGTGCTGTAGGGTGTGAGGGGCAGGCACAGCTGGAAGGGGGCCGGGAAGGGACAGTTCATGCAGGTTCTGTGGAGCTGTGGGGATTGTCAGGAGGTTGCTTTCTGAAAGGGTTCGGGCTTAGTTTGAGGAAGAAGAGGGATAGAGGTGGGGACTTGATTGCGTGAGCCTAAGAAGTGGGACAGAGGGGTCATTGCGGCCCAACCCCCAGGGCCACCTCTTCCAACTTGGGACCTTCATCCAGCCCGCCCCACCCTGGGTTCACAATTACCTTGCTTTTCCAGCAGAAGGGAGGAGAAGGAGGGAGAAAGGCAGGGGTGTGCCTGGCTGCGCTGCCCCCGCTCCCCTCTGCGGGCCCCTTCCCTTCCAGACAGGAAACCAGCCCCGATTCCCAGCCAGCTGCGGCTTTGCCACCACCGCCCCCCCTCCACCCCAGGCCCACGGAGTCACACTCCGCTCCGGGGCCCAGCGGCTCCACTCCGGTTCCTCCGCGATGGCCCCCAAAAGGCCGGGCTTCTCCCGGGGGCGGCCCCAGCTCACAGGCCCCTCCTCCGGGTCCCTGGGCCTCGCCCCTCACTCCCCCACGCTGGCCCCACGCGGCGTTGCTTATGCGGGACTCGACAGAGGCCCTGTCTCCCAGGCCCACTAGCTTCTGAGTCAGAGAAGGCCTGGGAGTGTGGGACATGGGTGTGAAAGAGCCTTTGTTCTGGGCAGGCTGTGGGGTAAAGTGCAGAAGCCAGAACTGGAATCCGGGAGGAGTGAGGAAGGCCCCCTCACTTAACCCTTTCCAGGACCGGCAGCGAAGGAGAACTGACCTGGGGGACAGCCTTTGCTGTCGCCACGGGCCCTCGCAGTCCTAGTTCAGCCCCCGCATCTTTCAGCCCCCCCTGAGCCTCTTTTGGGAATTACAAGTCGGGCTCAGATTTGGGCAACGTGTAGAGTAGTGGGCCAGGGAGGGAACTGTAGAGGCTGGACTCTTAGGCCACAGAAAAGGAGGCTGAAAGCTTGGGTGTGGGAAATAATCCCAAATCGTTAATCGGGAACCCCTCACTTCCGATTCCCCCAGCCACAGAGGAGCAGTTGCGGAGAGTTTCAGCCGAGAAGTCAGGACAGACGATGGAGGCTGGCCCAGACGGTAGAGACGGGCAGTGGGATGCGGCTGGAGGCCAGGGAAGGAGCGGGCACCCCGGCCAGGAGTCTTGTTAGAGCCCGGCTAGTTGCACATCTCCAGGATACCCAGAAGGGCTGCCGTAAGGCACATCTTAGGAATCGAGCCTAGGACTCCTTAAACTGAAGTTTTTCCAAGCGGAGGCAAATCATCCCACGGGCCAGAGAATGTCTGGGGTGACACGGCTGGATTAACGTGCAGGCGGTCCGCGCCTGACTTTTTAAGTCAACAACCTCTGGTCTGTACCCGACCCACCGCGTCTCCGCCCCTCGGCGCGCGCGGGCGGGGCGGGAGGCCCGGGCGGCCCGAACTGCGGGAGCCGGGGGAGGGGAAGGCAGGGACGCGGGTCTCTCACCTCCGGCGGGTCGCTTAAGAGGCTGAGTCGGAAGCGGCCGCGTTTGAACTCCATCTCCAGGGCAGAGCCCCTGGCCACGGTGACCCGGCTCCGGTGGTTTCGGGAGAACATGCTGGCGGCCCCGCGCCTTTGCCTGCCTTCTGCACTCCCCGCGCCGCCCGCTCTGCCTCGTCCCGCAGGCTTCTTTCCCTCGCTGCCCTTCAGCTAGTCCGGCTGGGAATCTCCCGCAGCCGGATTCCCAAACTCCGCCTCCGGAGACGACACCTGGGCGGGCAGGGCGCGGCACTCTCTCCCTCCACCCCCCCGCCCCCGCCGAAGGCCCGGGCGGCCGGGCCAGTCCCGGGCTGCAAGCAGGCCTACACCTCGGGAGCGCTGAGGGGGCGCGCCGCCGCTAGCGGAGGGGGCGCGGGCGCCACACCTGGGCGCGGGGCGGGCCTAGAGGAGCCCCGCCCCCAAGGCTGCGCCCCTCGGCGAGCCGGGCTACCTGCGCGCGGAAAACCCCGAGGCCCGGGGATCACCGCGAGTCTCACCGCCAGGCCCCGGGGCCGCGCCCAATCTCACCCCTGAGCAGCTCCTCAGGGTTCCGGCTTCCTGCGGCCCCAGATGTCCCTTCTTCGTCCCCCTCCCCACTTTAAGCTCCTCTCCGTCCCTCGTGGCCTCGTGGCCTCGTGTTCACCGAGCAGGGCTTAAGCACGCCTGATAACTCTGCTCTATTCGTTACTAACCGTGGATCCTTGACTGTCAGAGAACTTCTTGAGCTTCAGTCTTCTCACTTGTGCAGTGAGGATACGGTAATCACCGCACCCCTCAGGTCGCTATGAGGATTACACACGAGCATGAATGCCCGGCACGAGACAAGCGCCCCCTAAGCGGAGCTCTGAAGGAAAAGGGTAGGGTGCCGCACCTTTGTGCCCTTGGATGGGGCACCAGCGACCTTCGGTTCCCTGGGCCCAGACCTTGACTGCCTTAGAGGGTGAGGATGTCTGTTACCTAAGATGGGCTCTCTGCTGCTTTGCTGGGAAGCTGAGACAGGGTTAGGATTCTCAGCTTCTGCAGAAAAAGAGGCCCCTCACCACCACCCCCAGCTCTGTAGGACAGAAGGAAATGGCAGAGGATTAGTTTGCTGGCCATAGATGAGGAATTCCGGGGATTTAGGAATTTACTGGGGAGAACGAGAGAGACAGAAAGAGAGAACTGTTCCTTCAAAGCTAGAGCCAGAGAAATACCAGAGCCCAGGTTAGAACTGCTGGGCTATGAAAAATTACTCAACATTCTTTTAGAAAACCTGATTTAAATTTACTTTGGCAAAAGGGGAAATTTATGGCTTAAGGAATGATGGTATCCAGGGTTCAGGCTTTAGTTGTGGCTTGGCCCACAAGGATCCTGTCTTTCTTCTTCATCTGGATCTACTTTCCTCTCCAAGGGCTTCATTCTCCACAGTACTATAAAATGGTTGTCAAAAATTCTGGGTCTGTGTACTTTCAGACTTAAATGCAGCAGAAAAGAGAGCCTCTGTTTCTTTTCTTTTCTTTTTTTTTTCCTGAGCCTCTGTTTCTTGAAGCTCCTGTGCATGTCTGGGATTCACTATGGGCCATTTCACATCGTTTATCCATCTCAAACTGATTTTTATAGGCAGAGGGATGGCCAGACCTGAACCAATCACTATAGTCAAATAGGATTCCATGTGCCAGTTGGCCAGGCCTAGGTCACTTCCCACTCCTGGAAACCAAATGGAACCCAATGAGCTGGGAGAAAGGGGAGGGAGACATGGCCTCTGAAAAACTATTACAGGCACTACCACCAGAAAGTGAAAGAATGGATGCTGGACCGGAGAAAACAACAAACATCTTTGTTGTTTCCAGAAGTTTACATGGAGAAGGGAGTTCTTCTGTCAGTAGGAAAGGCAGATCAAAAGATTTTGAAAAATCTGTGGCCTCTGAGATAAATCTCAAAGGAAGAGTGAGGGGGAAAGGAAGGCATTGTTTCTGAATTTCTTCAGATATCTATCATCACTCTTCTAAACTGTAAGCTCCCCAGGGAGGGACAGTCTGTCTTATCCACTACTTTATGCCCAGTGCCTGGCACATACGAAGTTCTCAATAAATCATTGGTTGAAGTAAATGAACAAATGAGATGCCCAAAGGAAACATACAGATTTGGGAGTGCTTGACTGGGATGAGCCATGCTGTGGGACTAAAATGGTTTGTTTCAAATGTTTAACTTTTAGCAGCAGAATGCTTTTTCCCCCAAATGAAATGTCACCTGAAATATATGAAATATGATCACAGCTGCTGTAATAGAAGCAGGGTCTGGAGCCCCAAATCTTGTCCTCTCCAGAGGCCCCCTCAGCTGCATGCAGGGACACACACACAGACACACACACACACACACACACACACCTGTGGAACACAGGCTATACGGAAGGGTTTGAAAACCCCTAACAAAAGCTGGAGAAATGGAAAGCATTTGGAAAGGAAATAGAGCTCAAATCCTGCCTGAGAATTTGCACTTGATGTGACTTCAGATTTTGGGAAAGGAGTGACACGACCAGAGTTATATTTTAGGGATCATAGTCTGACATGTATTTGCATAAATCTGTTGGACGAGGTTGTGTCTGGGGTTTGGGAAGCCAGCTCACACTGTTCTCAACTGAAGATGGAGAGACAAGGGCCAAAATTTCTGAGGAGTTATTAATTTTTAATTAAATTCTTTTTTGAAAGTGCTCATTCAGTTTTTGAAACATTTCTTTTTCTACCACTTAAAAAATAATACAAAGTAAAAAATAAATGAACAAACCACACTTTCCCCATAATCACAGAAAAACACTGACACAGTTTGGTGCCATGGAATGCTGAAGCCTCATACTAGCTCATAAGAGAAAATTGCTGAATTTTCTGGAATTGTGCATTCCAGCTGTTAAATACAACTTTGTTGTCGCTTAGTTGTGCCTGACTCTTTCTGATCTCATGAACTGGGCTTCCCAGGCAGCACTGGTGATAAAGAAAACTCCTACCAATGCAGGAGACTTAAGAGACTTCAATGCCTGGGTCAGGAAGATCCCCTGGAGAAGGAAATGGTAACCCACTCCAGTATTCTTGCCTGGAGAAGCCCATGGACAGAGGAGCCTGGCAGCCTACAGTCCATGGGGTCACAAAGAGTCAGACATAACTGAAGCTACTTGGCACACAAGCACATGGACTGCAGCACGCCAGGCTTTCCTGTCCTTCACCATCTCCCAGAGTTTGCTCAGACACATGTCCAATGAGTCGATAATGCCATCCAACCATCTCATCATCTGTTGCTGCCTTCTCTTCCTGCCCTCAATCTTTCCCCAAACCAGGGTCTTTTCCAATAAGTTGGCTCTTTTTATCACATGGCCAAAGAATTGGAACTTCAGCTTCAGCATCAGTCCTTCCAATGAATATTCAGGGTTGATTTCCTTTAGGATTGACTGGTTTGGTTTCCTTGCAATCTAAGGGACTCTCATGAGTCTTCTCCAGCACCAAAATTTGAAAACATCAGTTATTTGGCACTAAGCCCTTTTTATGGTCCAGCTCTCACATCCATACACGACTCCTGGGAAAACCATGGCTTTGACTATACGGACCTTTGTCAGCAAAGTGATGTCTCTGCTTTTTAATGTACTATCTAGCTTTGTCATAGCTTTTCTTCCAAGGAGCAAGCCTCTTTTAATGTTGTGGCTTCAGTCACCATCTGCAATGATTTTTGGAGCCCAGGAAAATAAAATCTGTCACTGTTTCCACTCCCCCCTAGCCCCCCCGCCATCTATTTGCCATGAAGCAATGGGACCGGATGCCATGATCTTCATGTTTGGGTGTTTTGTGTTTTTTTTTTATCTTAATGTTTTGAATGTTGAGTTTTAAGTCAGTTAAATCACTCTCCTCTTTCATCTTCAAGAGGCTGTTTAATTCCTCTTCACTTTCTGCCATTAGGCTGGTATCATCTGCATATCTGAGGTTGTTGATATTTTCCCCCACAATCTTGATTCCAGCTTGTGAGTCATCCAGACTGATATTTCATATTATGTACTCTGCATGTAAGTTAAATAAGCAGGGTAACAATATACAGCCTTGAAGTACTCCTTTCCCAATTAGGAACCAGTTTGTTTTTCCATGTCTGGTTCTAACTGTTGCTTCTTGTCCTGCATACAGGTTTCTCAGGAGACAGGTAAGGTGGTCTGGTATTCCCAGCTCTATAAGAATTTTCCATAGTTTGTTGTGGTTCACATAGTCAAAGGCTTTGGTGTAGTCAGTGAAGGAGAAGTAGACATTTTTTTTAACTCTCTTGGTTTTTCTATGATCCAACAGATGTTGGCAATTTCATCTCTGGTTTCTCTGCTTTTCTAAATCCAGCTTGTACATCTGCAAGTTCTTGGTTCATGTACTATTGAAGCCTAGCTTGAAGGATTTTGAGCATAATCTTCCTAGCATGTGAAATGAGCACAATTGTATGGTAATTTGAACATTCTTTAGCATTACCTTTCTTTGGGATTGGAATGAAAACTGACCTTTTTCAGTCCTATGCCCACTGCTGAGTTTTCCAAATTTGCTGGCATATTGAGTGCAGCACTTTAAAAGTATCATCTCTTAGGATTTGAAATAGCTCAACTGGAATTCCATCATGTCCACTAGCTTTGCTCATAGTGATGCTTCTAAGGCTCACTTGACTTCACACTCCAGCATGTGTGGCTCTAGGTGAGTCATATCGTGGTTATCTGAGCCATTAAGACCTTTTTTTTTGTACAGGTTTGTGTATTCTTTCCACCTCTTCTTAATCTCTTCTGCTTCTGTTAGGTCCTATCTGTTTCTATTCTTTATTGTGCCCATCTTTGCATGAAATGTTCCCTTGATATCTCCAATTTTCTTGAAGAGATCTCTAGTCTTTCCCATTTTATTGTTTCCCTCTATTTCTTTGCATTTTTTACTTAAGAAGTCTTTCTTATCTCTCCTTGCTATTCTCTGGAACTCTGCATTCAGATGGCTATATCTTTCTCTATCTCCTTTGCCTTTTGGTTCTCTTCTTTCCTCAGCTATTTCTAAGGCCTCCTCATACAACCACTTTGCCGTCTTGCATTTCTTTTTCTTGGGGATGGTTTTGGTCCCCATATCCTGTACAATGTTACAAAACTCCATCCATAGTTCTTCAGACATTCTACCAGATCTAATTGCTTGAATCTATTTGTCACTTCTCCTGCATAATAATAAGGGATTTGATTTAGATCATACCTCACTGACCTAGTGGCTTTCCCTATTCTGTTCAATTTAAGCCTAAATTTTGCAATAAGAGCTGATGATCTGAGCCACAGTCAGCTCCAGGTCTTGTTTTTGCTGACTGTATCAAGCTTCTTCATCTTTGGCTGCAAAGAATATAATTGATTTGATTTCAGTATTTACCATCTGGTGATGTCCATGTGTAGAGTCATCTCTTGTTGGAAAAAAGTGTTTGCTATGACCAGTGCATTCTCTTGGCAAAACTCTGTTAGCCTTTGCCCTGCTTCATTTTGTACTCCAAGGCCAAACTTGCCTGTTACTCCAGGTATCTCTTGACTTACTATTTTGCATTCCAGTCCCCTATGATGAAAGGTGTTTTTTTTTTTTTTTTTTTTTTTTTTTTTTTTTTTTTATGTTAGTTTTAGATCTTGTAGGTCTTCATAGAACCATTCAACTTCAGCTTCTTTGGCATTAGTGCCTGGGGCATAGGCTTGGATTACTGTGATGTTGAATGGTTTGCCTTGAAATGAACAGAGATCATTCTGTTGTTTTTAAGACTGCACCCAAGTACTGCATTGTGGACTCTTTTGTTGACCAAGAGGGCTACTCCATTTCTTCTATAAGATTCTTGCCCATAGTAGTAGATATAATGGTCATCTGAATTAAATTCACCCATTCTCATCCATTTTGGTTAGTTCACAGATTCCTAAAATGTCAGTGTTGACTCTTGCATCTCCTGCTTGACCATGTCCAATTTACCTTGATTTATGGACCTAACATTTCGGGTTCCTACGCAACATTGTTGTTTATAGCAATGGACTTTACTTTCACCACCAGACACATCCACAATTGAGTGACATTTCCACTTTAGGCCAGCCTCTTCATTTTTTATGGAACTATTTCTCCATTCTTCCCCAGTAGCATATTGGACACCTACCCACCTTTTGAGGGGGGGGGCGGTGCGGGGCTCGTCTTCCAGTCATATATTTTGCCTTTTCATTTTGTTCATGCGGTTCTCAAGGTAAGAATACTGAAGTGGTTTGCCATTACTTTTCCAGTGGACCACATTTTGTCAGGCCCTGACTAGCAGGGACATGCCCTTCAGCCACTCCATGTAGCTGGAAGACATGCCCAGCACCCTGGTTGACCCACTGCTGGTCCTCACTGAGCATGTAAACCTTTGCCAGGGGCCAGGGCAAAGGTCCTACTGGAGTTGCCAGGAAGTGTGTCCAAGGAAGGCTGGAGCCAAGGTTGGAGGATGCCCAAGAGCATAGGGGTCCCCAGCCTCACTGCTGCCAGGTGCCCTGGGGCTGATCTGCCACCTGCATGGCCCACTGCCAGCTCATCTCTGACCCCTGCCTTTCCTCTCTGGTTCCTTGTCGTTATTGCCCAGGCCTGTTGAGACCAGCCTAACTGAGTGGGGCACTCAGTGCTTCCTGGCTTCACACCCCATCATGCTAGGAACTCAGGGGCTCCAGTCACTACCCTGCTTCTGCCTCCATGGTGATCTCTGCAAACCCACTACCTGTGACTCTACCACCTCTTTAGGGCACCACTGCCTCTTCAATCTACCACTGCCATGTTATCCAGCTGCCATCTTGAACCAGCTGGGCTCAGCATGACCTCAGCCATATGTTCCCAATGCCTGGCCTCTGAAGGGCTCCCACCCCGTATCCAGGGAGAGTACAAGATAAGCCCAAAATATTTTGTAGTGCTGGGAAGTAAAAAGTGCTCAAGGAATGATGAAGATATGGGAGAAGAATATAGAAACCATCTTAAATAAATGTCCACTGACCAAATCTGGGGCAAATTTAAGCATCAAAATAAATAATAATAGTAACGAATTACAACTCATTGACTGAAATGAGAATCCATACTGATATAAATAAACATTAATGTAACAGAATGTAAGGAGAAGAGAAAACTGCACTTCACAATAGAACACCAACTAACAAATGTAGATGGAATAAGGGAAGTAGAATACCACTTGGCAATTATTACAGTAGAATTGATTTGTACAGTATTCATCAATGGATATTACACCGGGTGGGTGGAAGTTTGATGGAGGATAGTATATCAGAGTAGTTTCAGAGTATTTCCCCAGAACACACTCAGTAAAGTGTTGAAAATGGTGAGTTTGGGAATTCCTTGGCACCCCAGTGGTTAGGACTTGGCACTTTCACTGCTGGAGCCCAAGTTTAATCCCTGGTTGGGGACCTAAGATCCTGAAAGTCACAGGGCACGGCCAAATTAAAAATAAATTTAAAATAAATAATAAAAAAGAAAGAAAACGGTGACTTTACAGTGGAAAAAACTGACAGACACCACCTTGAACAGGTGACTGCCAGGGTCCAGCCTCGGCAGGATCCAGGGGATACCCTCAGGATGAACAGCGTCGGTGAGAGAGAGAGAAGACACGTGAGACCAGTCTTGATACGGCCAAGTCTGCGAGGGAGAGAGAGAGAGAAAGAGAGAGAGAGAGAGAGAGAGACAATGACCAGACGGGGGTGTTTGCAGGGTCTGGCAGAGTCTGGCAATGCTTTATTTTTTACCGTGGCTTTTATACCCTAAATTAGTACATTTCTAAGGGGAAGATAGTTTAACATTACATCAGCTTGTTCTTCACGAAACCAGGGTGTGTTCTGCATACTTCTTTGTTTATGAGGGCCTTGTACATTATCTTCTGGCCTTGGGGCCTATTAACATTTTGTGCAAGTCAGGTGAATGTAAACCTATTTTCTGTTTCTATGGTGACCTTAACTGAAAGGTAGCAGTTTCATAGGGCAACAGTACAGAGTAGAAGTATAACCTTGTTAATACAAAAATTAATCCTTCTGCAGAAGTTGTCAGTTGCATTTATCTAAGTTTACCCCACACTGACTCTGCGACTTTGGTGAGGCAGCTTCTGCCTAGCACTCCTGGCTGACAATTAACAACCGTTTCATTGTTACCACACGAGGGCTAAGTTCTTATTTCTCTAGATCTTTAACTGTATTAACAATGGTTTCTATAACACAACCTTAGCACTTTAAAAGCAAAACACAGCAAGCAAACGTCAACCTAATAACCACCTTTAGAATAATTTTTCTTGTGTTTTCTAATAGGACTTCCTCACCCCCCCGAAGGGCTCTATGTCTATTAGGGCCTTTATATGATCAGGTTCTTTATGTTATTTTATGATTAGGGTATTATAAGCAATCATGCATATTAATACCAAGGGCATAAATGCATTTGCCAAACAAACTAAAATACCAGCAAAGGAGTTTAAATTAAAACACTCCTTTCACCCTGGATAATCTCATGAAATACCACCACCCGGGAAACTTATTGATTAAAGTTCTAAATTGATTCTTATTTGGAAAGAGATCGGGGAAGGCCTTCTGCCTGTGTCAGAGAAATTAGGGAGTAGTCTATTGAGGCAGGCGTCAGAAAGACAGATATCATCTTTAAGGTGAGCGCCGGGGGCAGCTTTTCGAAATCCCTGAAAACCTGATCCGCCTTGCCTGCCAGGTTTTCTCCCTCGTGACCTTGTCATGGGTGGGGTCTCGTGTGCCGGCTCCCGGCAGGTGACAAATGTTAGCATCATCAGTGGAATAAGCTGATGTCCTGTGCCTCCTAATGTGATACACTGAGAACACAGCGAAACATTTTTTGAGCAGCACTCCTGCCCAAAACTTATGTCTTGACTTGAGGAAACACCAGATGGTCCAGGTTGAGGGACATACTACAGAGTCAAACGCTTGTACTCTTTAAAACTGTCAAGGTCACAAAAGATAAGGAAGGAGTGAGGAAATGGTCTAGTAGATTAAAGCAGATCAAAGACATATGACAAGGAATTGTAATGTATGACTATGGATTTGAATTCTGACCTAGAAAGGAAAAGGAGACATTGGGCAGTATGTGAAATTTGAATAGGATCCATGGATAGGATGGTAGTATTGCATCAGTGATAATTTCCTGATTGGGAGGGTTGCAAAAAGGTTATAGAATCGGGTACTCATATTTGAGGAAAATACACAATGAAATATTTAGAGATGAAATAGCACCGTGTCTGCAACTTGCTCTCAAAATGATCAGAAAAGGAGTAGTGATAATAGAGAGGAAGGGGAAGAAATGGTAAATGTTAATGATGGTAGAATCTGATTTAAGAAGTTAAGGGAGTTCTTTGTAGTCTTCTTGCAACTTTTCTGTAAGTTTTGAAATTATTTCCCCAAAAAACACCTAAAAAATTAAAGCTAAGAACTTTTTCAGAAGGACAAAGTTCTTCCTTTCAGCCTACAAACCTGCTCAAATCTCTCTGACACTAAACAAAGCAAAACTAAAAACAAAACAAAATAATGAAGCTCACAGTCACTTACTGTCACCACTTCCTCCCTGCTGGACATCAGGATGTTGAGGAAACACCACTGGGCCGAGTGTCAGGAAGTCTCTGTTTGATGCTGGTTCTGCCGCTCCTTAACTATGTGACTCTGGCCACATCATTTAACCCTTCTAAGCCTCAGTTTCCTCATGAGGGAAAAACAGCATCTCCCTGACAGAGCTGTCATGGGCTCAAGGGAGGGAAGGAACATGAAAGCAGGTTATAAACTCTAACATGTTTGACAAATACTAACTGCACTTTAACTCCTGGTGATACAGGACTATTGTCTTCACACGCTGCTACAATGCATCCTCTTCTTGGAGCTCAACCTAGGCTCTGCAAAACTGCACACAGCTCAGCATAGTCTTTGTCTGCTGATAATCTCTGTTCTTGGGTGCCTTTATTGCCCCTTTGACCTCTTCTCAACCCTACCTTCCCCCTCTGCCAGTCTGTTCCAGACTGATGCCCACTTGGGTTTGTTCTTGGTCCTTTCCCCTTCATTTGCTTGCTCATTCCCATCTCTTGAGGAGGAACTCCATCAGCATTTCCAGTGCTGATGACACCCCAGCTCAGAGCTTCTGCATTGGCTTCTCTTCCCAGTATTCCATCTCTGTGTGGGCATTCCCACCTGCCCTTTGTTCTATATTTTTATTAATTTTTGTTAAGAGTAGAGTTGCTTTGCCATGTTGTGTTGGTTTCTGCTGTGCAGCAAAGTGAATCAGTTACACCTTCACACATATCCACTCTTTTTTAGCTTTCCTCCCCATTTCGGTCACCACAGAGCATTGAGTAGTGCTCCCTGTGCTGTCCAGTAGGTTCTCATTAGTTATCTATTTTCTACATAGTAGTGTGTATATGTCAGTCCCAGTCTCCCAATTCCTCCTCCTCCTCCGCTTGGTAACTGTAAGTTTGTTCTCTACACCCGTGAGTATTTCTGCTTTGCAAGTAGTTCATCTGTACCTCCCCCCCACACACACATATAAGAAACATTACTCGATATTTGTTTTTCTCTTTTTGAATTATTTGACTCTTCAGGTCCATCCACATCTCTGCAAATGGCACTATTTTGCTCCTTTTTATATCTTGAATAATATTCCATTGTATATATGTACCACATCTTCCTTCTCCATTCCTTTGTCGGTGGATATTTAGTTTGCTTCCAAGTCCTAGCTATTGTAAATAGTGCTGCAGTGAACGTCAGGGAGCATGCATCCATTAGAATTCTGGTTTTCTCTGGACATATGCCTAGGAGTGGAATTGCTGAGTCATATATAGTAGCTCTAGTTTAGGTTTTCAAGTAACTTCCATACTGTTCTCCATAGTGGTTGCACCAGTTTACATTCCTACCAGCAGTGTAGGAGGGCTCCCTTTTCTCCACACCCTCTCCAGCAATTATTGTTTGTAGATTTTTTGATGATGGTCATTCTGACAGGTGTGAGGTGGTACCTCATTATAGTTTTGACTTTCCACATGCACTTTAAATTCACCTTGGGCGACACTAAATATTTTTCTTTTTACTTACTTCTCTTCTTATGTTCTCTTCTGTATTTAAAATATTATTTCCTTCTAATACTTGGGCTAGAAATGTAGAAGTCATTTATTATTGTGGTTGTATGCTTATTGAACATCTACTATGTGCAAGATACTACCCTACATACTTTGCATTCTCAATTTGTTTTATTCCTTGAAAGAATTCTTTGGACTTAGGAAATAGATGGACTTCAGGGTAGACATTTACAATTGACCTCCTATTTGCATTTCATGGGGCACAAATAAGTGGGCCTCAGGCTGGATACTTAAAAGTGTTAGCATTTTCTGAGATAAGAGATAGGTGGGCTCCAGTTAAGCATTTATAATCAACCTCCTGTTTGCCCTCTGAAATAGAAGTAACAACAGAAACAGGGTAAATAGCCAGTGTTTTTCTCTTATAAACATCTTAAGGTAATAGTCATGGCAATAATCAAGGTAATAGTCCATGGCAAGGACAAAGAGGGGGCAAAATCCTGTTTGAGTCAAGGATTAAGGGATCTCTGCTCCCCACCCCCCCACCCCCTTTTGGGGACAAGGGAGACACTACCCATAGGCAGAGAGGCTCCTTGTGGGTCAAAAGTCAAGGTATAACTCCAGGTCATAATGAGCCTTGCTCCTCTCAGAAGCCTTCACTTCAAGATCCATCTTGGCTGAGGGGTGCGTGAGCACCCAGGAGAGGGTCCCAGGGTAGCTCAGGTGTGGAAAAAGAAACCAGATAATTGGCTGAAGGAAGACAAAGGCCCAGCAGAACTGACCTATATAAATGACTTAACCTCTTTACTGAGCTCCTCCTCTCTAGGGAGGATGCCCACATCCTTTCTCTCTGTTTTGCTTCTAGTTCATCTAAACACATGGTTTCTCTGTTTGCTCTCTCACTTGTTATTGTACTATGTCTCTAATAATAAACTTTGTACCTGCATTTACAGTTTCTGCCTCTATGATAAATGCATTTTTCACTGGGGACAAAGACCCAGGGAAAAATAGCTTTTAGCCTCTGGCCCTTGCTGGTCCGGTGGCTAGGATTCCTGGTTCTCATCCAGGCTACCTAAGTTCAGTTCCTGGGCAGGAAATTAAGATCGTACTTCATGCCACCACTCACTGCTACCTCATCAAGATCACTATGAACTAGATCCTACTTCATTCCATTTTACAAAGCTGGAATATGAGGTTCAGAGAGCTTAAATAACTGTGAACCCAAGGTTCAGTTCAGTTCAGTTCAGTTCAGTCGCTCAGTCGTGTCCGACTCTTTGCGACCCCATGAACCGCAGCTTGCCAGCCCTCCCTGTCCATCACCATCTCCCAGAGTCCACCCAAACCCATGTCCATTGTGTCAGTGATGCCATCCAACCATCTCATACTCCGTCATCCCCTTCTCTTCCTGCCCTCAATCTTTCCCAGCATCAGGGTCTTTTCAAATGAGTCATCAGGTAGCCAAAGTATTGGAGTTTCAGCTTCAACACCAGTCCCTCCAATGAATACCCAGGACTGATCTCCTTTAGGATGGACTGGTTGGATCTCCCTGCAGTTCAAGGGACTCTCAAGAGTCTTCTCCAACGCCACAATTCAAAAGCATCAATTCTTCTGCACTCAGCTTTCCTTATAGTCCAACTCTCACATCCATACATGACTACTGGA
This sequence comes from Muntiacus reevesi, assembly GCF_963930625.1. Taxonomy (NCBI): domain Eukaryota; kingdom Metazoa; phylum Chordata; class Mammalia; order Artiodactyla; family Cervidae; genus Muntiacus; species Muntiacus reevesi. The sequence goes on from NC_089251.1 coordinate 91,590,016, forward strand.
AAAACCATAGCCTTGACTAGATGGACCCTTGTTGGCAAAGTAATGTCTCTGCTTTTTAACATGCTGCCTAGGTTGGTCATAACTTTCCTTCCAAGGAGCAAGTGTCTTTTAATTTCATGGCTGCAATTACCATCCACAGTGATTTTGGAGCCCAGAAAAATAAAGTCAGTCACTGTTTCCCCATCTATTTGCCATGAAGTGATGGGACTGTTGTAGGAACAGGGACCCCATCCAGGGCCCAAAACTGGGCTCTTGTCTAACACTCAGAAGCGAATTGTCTGAGGAGACACATGTGCTGACAAAGCAAGAGATTTTATTGGGAAGGGCACCCAGGTGGAGAGCAGGAGGGTAAGGGAACCCAGGAGAACTGTTCTGCCGCATGGCTCACAGTTTTACAGTGATGGGATTAGTTTCTAGGTGGTCTTTGGCCAATCATTCTAATTCAGAGTCTTTCCTGGTGGCGCACACGCATTGCTCAGCCAAGATGGATGCTAGCGAGAGGGATTCTGGGACGTGGACAGACACGCAGTGTCTTCTTTTGACCTTTCCCGAACTCTTCCGGTTGGTGGTGGCTTATTAGTTCCGCATTCCTTATTAGGATCTCCTGTCATAAAACAACTCATGCAAATAGTTACTATGGTGCCTGGCCAGGGTGGGCGGTTTCAATCAGCATGCTTTCCCTAACAGGACCAGATGCCATGATCTTAGTTTTCTGAATGTTGAGCCTTAAACCAACTTTTTCACTCTCCTCTTTCACTTTCATTAAGAAGCTCTTTAGTTCTTCTTCACTTTCTGCCATAAGGGTGGTGTCATCTGCATATCTGAGGTTATTGATATTTCAAACTTGATTCCAGCTTGTGCTTCTTCCAGCCCAGCGTTTCTCATGATGTACTCTGCATAGAAATTAAATAAGCAGGGTGACAATATACAGCCTTGACATTCTCCTTTTCCTATTTGGAACCAGTCTGTTGTTCCATGTCCAGTTCTAACTGTTTCTTCCTGACCTGCATACAGGTTTCTCAAGAGGCAGGTCAGGTGGTCTGGTATTCCCAACTCTTTCAGAGCTTTCCACAGTTCATTGTGATCCACACGGTCAAAGGCTTTGGCATAGTCAACAAAGCAGAAATAGATTTTTTTTTTGAACTCTCTTGCTTTTTTGATGATCCAGCGGATGTTGGCAATTTGATCTCTGATTCCTCTGCCTTTACATAGCCAATAAACTAGAATTTGATAATAGGCTTGTCTGACTCCAAAGTTCATTCTCTTAATCTTAATCACTATACTGATTTCTTCCTGAATTCTCACATACAGTTGTTCATTAGGTCCTTTAAATTTCATTAATGAAATGTTTCTTGAGTCAGTTCTTCCCTTACTTTGTTCACTACTCTGTTCAGACATGTATCCCATGTATACACTACATGTATACACCACATGTATAGTGCTTTTTTCTAATTATAAATGTGATATATATTGGCTGTAAGAAAATTCATTACACAAAATACTAAGGACTATTTTAAAAGAAGAAAAAAAGGAAAGAAAACTCACTACAGATCTAGATAGTGCAAGTCCCCCAAGTCCAAGGTTCAAAGATAATCACCATTAACTGTTTAGTATACATTCCTTAGTTTTTTCTACGAATGCAGTAGCATATTATGCCTTTTAAAAATGGAATCACAGGTACCTCGGTACAGCAGTGAGTAGCGCGTCAGTCTCATAAAATGTGCTCAGTCCAGTCTGACTCTTTGCAACCTCATGGACTCCAGCCCATCAGGTTCCTCTATCGGTGGAATTTTCCAGGCAAGAATACTGAAGTGGGTTGCCATGTCCTCCTCCAGGGGATCTTCCCAACTCAGGGATGGAACCCAAGTCTCCTACATCTCCTGCACTGGCTGGTGAATTCTTTACCACTGAGACATGGGTTATCTTACAAACGTTTTATACAAAGTTCAAAAGGCACAAAAGGGTATATTATGAAGAATAAGTCTCCCTTCACCCTTGTTCTCCCAACCATCCATTGGAACTGCTGTCACCAATTTCTTGGGTAACCTTCTGGGGACCCATTTCTTTTAATAGCACCACAGCTTCCCACCATGGTGTATCAAATCCCTGTACCAAATTATTTTGGTTTTTCTTTAGATTGTTTCCAATACTATTACCCACTAGGATCTAAATCCCACGTCTATCTTTATCAATCACCGATTAACTCTTAAGCTTGTACCATAATTCATCTATTCACGTCCCTACTGATAAAGAATTGAGGCTTAAATACCATCTGCCCTCCTTGTAGGGCACTTGTGCTGTTAAGCCCTCCTTTTGCTGAAATAGTTTGTTAAGTTCTCCTTCACCAAACTGTAAGCTCCTCAAAGGCAGAGAGGAGTATTCATATTTATCTTTGTATTATCATAGCCTAGCCCCGAATTTGGTCCCGGAACATATAGATACGTTCAAAACGCTTGCGTGTAATAATAATTGAATCTCCGTTGCTGAGTTCGTATATCGATTGTGGGGCTGCGGAGAGACCGGAAAATCCTCCCGGCCTCAAAGAGTCCGGAACTATTGTTGGAAGGACCGTTGTTTCTCCCGGAGGATTTTAGTCGCAAAGCGTGCCCCGCACAAACATGGTTCCTATGCACCGGAAGTACCCGGTTATTTGCTGGGATAAGTTCTTCCGCGGGGCGGAAAAGGTATGTCTGAATGTGTTTCGACTATTTACAGCCCCCTTTCCTTGCAGGGCCTCATGAGTAAGCTGTGGCGGCGCGGGAGCACCTCTGGGGCTATGGAGGCCCCTGAGCCTGGTAAGCGTGGACCCATAAGGCAAGTTAGGCCTTCACATAAAAGCAGTCTCTTTCTTGATCCTTTGAGCTTCCCTCGGGTACTTCGCCACAGGTGGGAAGCAAAAAGGCGGGGCCGTTGTTATGGTAATACCAGAATACTGGGGGGACTATAGGACCCTTCGGGGTACTGGGCTTTTCTTGCCCCGCTCCCATACATCTTTGACAGGCTCTCTTTCTGCAGGGGAAGCCCTGGAGTTGAGTCTAGCGGGTGGTCACGGCCACGGAGTGCACAAGAAAAAGCACAAGAAACACAAGAAGAAACACAAGAAAAAACACTACCAGGAAGAGGAGGCTGGGCCAACGCAGCAGTCTCCTGCCAAGCCCCAGCTCAAACTCAAAATCAAGTTGGGCGGGCAGGTCTTGGGCACCAAGAGGTAAGGCCAAGAGAGCCAAAGTTTTACTTGAGGGACTTTAGAAGCAGGCAGAGACAGAACGAGAAACTGGCTGCAGTTTTCAGAAGACAGAGAATGGATGCTGTGACTTCAGGGCCCAGGTTAATGTAGCTAGAACCCAAGAGGGCGTAGGGAAGACGATGTACTGAGCAGGAGACAGTTGCTCAGCTTACAGAGTGGTTGCTTCTCTGCAGTGTTCCTACCTTCACTGTGATCCCTGAAGGGCCTCGCTCACCCTCTCCCCTTATGGTTGTGGACAATGAAGAGGAACCTGTGGAAGGAGTCCCCCTTGAGCAGTACCGTGCCTGGCTGGGTGAGAAGGATCTAGAGGTGGGGAAACTGGGTTTCTCATTATACCTGGTTAAGGGAAGAGGGTTCGTTCTGAGGAAGGTGAGAATTTTGCGTGTCCCAGTATTAACTTGGACAAATTAAGGTTCCCAATCTGAACAATTCTACTTTTAGCTCTCCAACTTTTACTTTCCAGATGAAGACAGTAATCTGTCCCCCTCCCCACTGCGGGACCTGTCCGGGGGGTTAGGAGGGCAGGAGGAAGAGGAAGAACAGAGGTGGCTGGATGCCTTGGAGAAGGGGGAGCTGGACGATAATGGAGATCTCAAGAAGGAGATCAATGAACGGCTGCTCACTGCCCGACAGGTAAGTAGGTTCGTTCTTTATTCGTTTGCCAAACTGATACTGAGAACTTTCCCTGTCTGGAGAACTTTGCAAAGTAGCAGGGATATCAGCAGTGGAGAAAAGACAGACAAGGTTTCTGTCCTCATGGAGCTAGTATTGTGTAGTAAACAATTTTGAAAAACTGGAATGTTTATGACAAAAATAGGGTGATGAAATAGAAAGTAGAAAACAAACAACATTAGATAGGGTAGTCTGGAAAGACCTGTCTAAAAATATAATGTTTCCAATACCGGAGAGGCTTTCCAGACAGAGAGACCAGCAGGGGCAAAGACCCTGAGAGCAGAACATGCCTAATCACGGTCAAGGAGAAGAATAAATGTGACTATGACAAAAAGCTGGTATGCAGAGAAGTGATATGTTTGGTTTATATTTCAGTAGATTACTTTGGCTTCTTAGTGGTGGTAAACGATAGAAACAAGACCAGATAGGAAGCTATTGAAGTAGTCAGGTAAGAGATGGTGGTGGCTTGAACCAAGGTGAAATGAGTTGGAGAAACCAGACGGATTCTGGATATATTTAGGAAACAGACACTTGTTGGGGGAAGGAAGAAATCAAGGATAACCCTGACTTTTTGACTTGAGCAATTATCCAGTTGATGCTATTCATTGGGATTCAAAGATTGAAAACAACAAAAAGGCCTCCAGTGAACTAGTACAGAGTTTTGGGACTCAGGGCAGGAAGGTAACATTACTAAAGCATTTGTCCTTGAGGGTCAAGGATCTAAAGCTGAAAGTCTGGAGACCTGAGAGGAGGCAGTATGAAAGGCTCCTGGAGACTGTGCTCATTGGACTCTTTTCTCAAGGCCTGCTCCTCAAAACCCTGCTTTCCATGTCCCCACTTCCCCCTCCCTCGTTCTGGCGGAACTCACTTCTCTATTTGCTCCCATCTCCATATCTCCCTAGCGAGCTCTGCTGCAGAAGGCTCGAAGTCAGCCTTCCCCGATGCTGTCACTTCCTGTGGCTGGGGGCTGCCCGGCCCCCGCTCTCACCGAAGAAATGCTGCTGAAGCGTGAGGAGCGGGCACGGAAGAGGCGGCTGCAGGCAGCTCGGCGGGCCGAGGAGCACAAGAACCAGACTATTGAGCGCCTCACCAAGACTGCGGCGCCCAGTGGGCGGGGAGGCCGAGGGGCCTCAAGGGGCGAGCGGCGGGGAGGGCGGGCCGTGGCCCCAGCCCCCATGGTGCGCTACAGCAGCGGGGCACAGGGTTCCACCCTTTCCTTCCCGCCTGGCGTCCCTGCCCCCACGCCTGTGTCTCAGAGGCCATCCCCATCTGGCCCGCCTCCTCGATGCTCTGTCCCCGGCTGTCCCCATCCGCGCCGCTATGCCTGCTCGCGCACGGGCCAGGCACTCTGCAGCCTTCAGTGCTACCGCATCAATTTGCAGATGCGGCTAGGTGGGCCTGAGGGCCCCGGGTCCCCACTTCTGGCTACTTAAGGCCCTTATCCAACCTGGACTCTGAGCCTTCTCCTCTGCCCCTTGTTTTCAGTGTCCTCCCCATTTTATTAAATTTCATCCTGTGCCTTGACTTGTACAGAATTGGGGGGATGGAGTATGGGTAAGCCAATTCCCCATACACACAGATTGCCCCCTTGCCCCCGCCCGCTGCTTGCATTGGCGCCGGGAAACGTCCACCAGGCTCGAGAATGGTAGCCGGTCCGCGCCCACCCAGACTCCAGTAGACTCTCGGGACTCCGCCGCTCCTACTGGGATTACCTGGCGTGGTCAAGCATTTGGCGTCATCCAGAAAATAGGGCTCAAACCAGTCAGCGGGAACTTTGCTGTCCCGGGCGGCCGTTCATTGGTTGATAACGCAAGCCCTGTTCTGTTGTCCGTATTGGCTGTTGTCGCTGTCAGTCATAGCCGTGGGTCAAACCTTCCCCACTCTTTGTCTGTGCAAGCTCCTGTTGTCTGGGAGAGTGGCGGACGTGCTGCTGTAGATTGGTCACAGGGAGAAGCCTGTGATCTTTCCTATTGGCCCATCTGTCCGAGGGTGATGCGGATTGGTGGGACGGAACAACCTGGGTGCTAGTTGGCAGAGCTCTCGCTGGATGGAAGGTCCGGTCGCAGAGTGATGGTGGCGGCAGCGAAGATGGGCCGGGCAGGGACCATGGCGGTGGAGGCAGAGGTGGCAGGGGCGGGGCAGCTGGCGGTAGAGGAGACTGTGGTCTTCAGGGAGCTGTAGGTGGAGGCATGGCTCGGGCTACCGGCGGGAACGGCAGCGAGGAGGCCTGGGGGGCACTTCGGGTGCGGCAACAGCAGGTATCCCAACAGCTCCAAAAGCCTATCACGACAGCCATTTATTTCTCCTTCCCCATTCCTTGCCCCCACCTTTTGGCGGGTGGCGGAGGAACTCTCGGAGCCAAAGGTACTGTGAAATTCCTAGATATGGCCCTTCTACTCTGTGTAAACTTTGTAATGTAGGTGCTGTTGACTTTTGCCTGCAGCTTCATAGATTCCATCCCTTAGCTGCAGTGGAAGCTTGCAGTGACTCTCCAGTGACCAGAGGCATAGTGAGGCCCCAGGGAGGTTCCTTCTGTCTTGCAACAATTACTTGTGATGTTTTTCTATGTGCCTATTGTCACAACAGAGTCTGGCAGCGTCTTTTCTTGAGGGAGCAATTTGGAGAAGAGATGGAACCCAGAATCATGCCGTAGATGCCATCCTTTATCATCCACAGCAATCCCATCTGGTTGGGAACCCTGCTCTGGGTCTCATATTGCTCCTCCTCGACCCTAGGAAGCCTAAGACCCAGGGGTGGAAAGATCCAGCTTCGGAGTGGGGATTGGCAGACCACAGGGAATGATAATGAAGACAGCTTTGTAAATTACCTAAACCGCTTACCCATTATCTGAGACTTTGAGATAGCCCAGTCTTCTGACTTCTGCCAAAACACTCCCTTAACATTAAACACCCTTGGGAGCCAGGCTTGAACGTGAGAGAAGTCTCCTATATGCAGAGCTGAAATCTGCCTTTTTGTATGCCCACACCTTGCATCTTAGTCTCTAGGCTGATTCTTGCTATTCCAAATCTTCCATGCTAGCAGCCCTTCAGATATTTGAACACTCTCAGTATCACCTTTCCCTCTCCCCATAGATTTCTGAGCTAACTTGGCACACAGGAGGGGCTTGTGTATGTGTGTGCAGGGGGTGGGGGTGGACAGTGCCTTGGGCTGTAATCTCCCTTGGTTTTAAGTGCTTCCTTGCTCCCAGCTTCGAGAGCTGTGCCCAGGAGTGAACAACCAGCCCTACCTCTGTGAGAGTGGTCACTGCTGCGGGGAGACTGGCTGCTGCACGTACTACTATGAGCTCTGGTGTGAGTCTTCACGGGGGCTCCTCTTTTGTTCTTCTGCCCACCCGCCTTTGGACTGCAGCCTTCAAGGACCCTTCTCTGCATAGGAGGTATCTAAGTCTCTTCCTCCTCGCCTCCTGCAGGGTTCTGGCTGCTCTGGACTGTCCTCATTCTCTTTAGCTGCTGTTGCGCCTTCCGCCATCGACGAGCTAAACTCCGGCTGCAGCAGCAGCAGCGGCAGCGTGAGATCAACTTGTTGGCCTACCATGGGGCATGCCATGGGGCTGGCCCTGTCTCTGCTGGCTCACTGCTTGACCTTCGTGAGTGACTTGAGGCTCTGGCCTCGCAGTGGTCCCTCCCAAACCAGGAGGTTTGCTTCATTCCACACTCCCTTTTCAGAGATTTCAAAGCACACTTTTCCCTCATAGGAAAGACACCACCACCCCACCCCTGGTTGCCTCCTATCAACCATACCATTCTTTCCTGCAGGCCTCCTCAGCGCCTTCAAACCCCCAGCCTATGAGGATGTGGTTCACCGCCCAGGCACACCGCCGCCTCCTTACACTGCAGCCACAGGCTGCCCCTCGACGACTTCCAGTCAATGCACCTGCTGCTCCTCCGCTTCCAGCTGTCCTGCCCACCATGAGGGAACAAATGTGGAAGATGTTTCCTCCCACCAGAGTGCCCCTCCTCATCAGGAGGGTGAGCTTGGGGCAGGAGTGAGCCCTGCCCCCACACCCCCCTCCTGCCGCTATCGCCGCCTGACTGGTGACTCAGGTATTGAGCTCTGCCCTTGTCCTGACTCCAGCGAGGGTGAGCCAGTCAAGGAGGCTAAGGTTAGTGCCACCCTACGAGAGGTGGAGGACCAGTCCCCTTGTGCACGGCCCCTAAATCCAGCACCCCAAGTTTCTCCTGCAGGGCTGGCTTCCAGTGAAGGGGACATCCCATAAGCAATTTTGGGAGGTGTGGGGTGGGTTACCTGCCCACCAGAAAGCCCTGTTCCCAACTCCCTGGGTTCTCGGCCTCTCCCTGCCCTTCTAGAATCTGAAAAGACTGGAGTCCTGAGAAGGGCAGTGTTTGGGGGACTGTGCGAGCTCTATCCCCCAAGACATACCCAGGAGCCTTTGATCTCATTAAAGAGATGTGAAGCAGCTGCTTGTGGATTTGGGTGGACTAGTGCTCGGCTGACTGCATTGCACTTGACCTGACTAGGTTTGGCAGGGACAGTCAGTGGCCACTTTTTCCACCTTCTCTGAAGGAGAGCAGCCCTAAGGCCTGGACTGAGTTAAGACCTCTTGGTGAGGCAAAGCTGGCAAAAGCAATGGAGTCTGGCATGGTTTTCCCTTTTATTTAGAAAAATAGACTCTGAATTCACATTCACCCCAGGGCTATGTGGGATGTCAGTTAGGAGACACCTGAGATGAGCTGAGGAGGGTTTGAAGCACTGGTATCTGACAGCTAGGGGCAGAAGTGAGAGACTTGTCCCTCTAATCCAGAATGGAATAAGCGGGCTGGCTTCTCCTCCCACGCTCCCCCTTCAGTAGTCTTCAGCCATGGCCAGTAGGACAAGGCTGGTCCAGCCCTGGAAAGGGCGGCAGCCCATGCCTCGCCCATCCTGGTCGCTGTACTGCTCCCACAGGAAGCCTGTGGCCTGGTACTGCCGTCTCACATTGTCCACCAGATTGGCACGGAGCTCTCTGTGGAGCCTGGCAGCACGGGCCTGGTGGGGACCCTCCAGATGCCCGTAGTAGTGCAGAGCCCCCAGTGCCAGGTAGTTGACATTGAGCCACACAGCCCCTCGCCAGTAGGGAGGATCATGCTCTGAATTGCGCTGGCTGTAAAAGGGGCTGGACGCTGCAAGAGAGCGCAAACCAAAGGGGCTCCAGAGTTGACGCCGATCAGCTAGAACATCCAGCATGGGTCCAAGGCGAGGTGAATTGGGATCCAGCAGCCGCAGCAGAAAGGGGAAAAGACTGACATAGCCCAAGGCATCCACAAACTGTAAGTGAGGGTGGGGCCGGCCCACCACCCGCATCAGCCCCTGAGGGGGCCGAGGCTTCAGCTGCACTGCTTTTGTATGGTTCCCAAAGTCTGCGAAGACTCCTAGCTCTGGGGCCCAATGCAGCTCATCCAGGCTCTCCTCTGCTTCCAGGGAGGCAGCCAGTGGGCCCAACTCTGCAGCCGCCTCAGCCTCTCCCAACTGCTCAGCTAGCCGCATCAGCACACGGGAACCTAGGGCCACCCAGCACCACAGATCCAGGTGCCGCTCACTGGCCGAAGGGTGTGAAGCCCGGGGGTAGTCATCCAGGCCTGAAGGCAGCGTCTTGGGGTTTAGTAGGGTTGGTAAGGCTGGGTCCCGGCCGCGCCAGCGGTAAGATAGTGGCACTGGCCCTGCCTGGCTGTGATGAAGCCAGGAGAACCAGGCACGCAGGCGAGGGAAGGCCCTGCGGAGGAAGGCCAAGTCGGCAGGGTCACCACCGTCTAGCATGTGGGCTACAGGCAAAAGCAGAGTTGGAGGGTTGGCATGTGCTGTCCTTTGCACCAGGAACTCTGAGGGCACCCGGGCTCGGGCCTCATCCCCCAGCACCTGCTCCCGCCCAATCCAGCCGTCGGCATTAAGCAGCCCCAGCCAGTGGCCTATGGCTTCCCGGGTGAGCCGGGGATCCCACCGTTGGATCACCAGCTGGTGAAAGCCCTCATCCCAAAGGAAGCCTCTTGGGAAGAACGACCGAGAGGGCACTGCTGTGAAAAGAGGGACAGATGGAAAGAGGACTGGGTCCACCTTCTGCTCAGACCCCTCAACTTCCATGTCTGGCAACACCAGACCCTGTCCATAGAAGTAGCCAATCCCACCAAGAAGGCCACTGAGGGCAGCCTGACCCAAAGCCTGCTCCTCAGGGCTCAGGCCCTTCTCCTTTAGCCGGAAGGTCTTTTCAAAGCGCTCTCTAAAGGCTTTGGCATGGCTTTCCAGGGTGTGGGTCAGCAGGCTGCCTGCCAGCTGCTCTGGGGCTTGGCTGCCTCCTGTCCGGGCACTGCCTGATTCAAACACCAACTCCACAGAAAAGGGGACTTTCAGTGTCACCTGTTGTATCAAAAACTGCCCTTGTCCCTGTCCTTGCCCACTCGGGCCTCTGTCGTCCCACTTCAGAGATCCTGGCAAGCCGAGGTAGCGTTCAGGGGAAGCCCCGGGGGGCCGGTGCTGAAACCAGTGATTTAGGCGACTCTTCACCATCTCTGTCAGCAAGGGAAGTCCTGGGTTGGAGGACCAGAAGACATTGTAGCTTGAAAGGAAGAAGAGAAACAGGAAATATTATGCAGGAGGAAGCGGTGAGGATTATAAAGAGAAACGAGGTGATGAGGAGTCAGGATGGGAGAGTCTTGGCAATGCAGGGAACACGGGGCCTAGTGAGAAGGTGAAAGGAGGGTAGGGTTGAGGAGAAGGAAATCAGACTAAGTCAGCATCCATACCACCCCTCCCACCATCCCATACGCTCTTCCCCAGTTACCTGCCATACTTGGGGGTGGTATCTCCTGGACTGGTTGGTGCCAGAAGTGTAAAGCGGAAGTCACCAAGCTCACTGGTGTGCCCACTGATGAACTTCAACTGCCCCTTAGCCCCAACCTCTGGCACAAGGACTTCTTTGCCGTCTGTTACCACATAGAAGAACAGGGACACCAGAGGGCGGGCAGAGGTCCCTGAGGCCTGGGTGGCCAATGCGGAGAGAAAAACACAGAGTGAGGTTAGCAGGCCTTCCCCTGAGAAGCAGCCTTAGGGAGGGGGACGGCCAGGGAGAACAACATACATCTAGCACTGTCAAGGGTCACTGAGAGGAAGCACCAGTGGGATAAAGAGCTATGCTCAGCTCTGGGAAATAATAGTACTTTTGTGCCATGTACTGGGCGAACTCTACATATTACTGGTATTTCCTTTAATCCTTAACAATTCTGTGAATTAGGTGCTATTTTTATTTACAGCTTACAGACAAGAAAACCAGGGCTCAGAAAAAAGAGATGGTCATACAGGCAAGTGTTTAAGGCAAGCAGCAAACTCAGAGCCCCTTCTGTTTACCCCCACTTTATCCTGCATTTGCAGGCGGCAAAGAAAGGGTGGAGGAAGGCTGGACTGGGGGAGGGGTGTCCTGAGGGCCCTGACCTGAGGCTCTACAGTCACTCTCCAGCTCCAGTCCCCTCCGTGCTGACCCCCAGGCCTCTTGACGAACTCAGTGGTGAGCCTTAAGGCCCCATCCTGGATGTGTTGCCGCCCGAAGGAGACACCGTCGTGGAACTCCCAGCCATAGGGACCCACGCCGTCCCCCTGCTCACACGTGTGCCTGAGCTTAGGGGTCCCTGGGGTGGTGCCTTGCTGCGCCCACATCAGTCCTGGGGGTAGAATGGCCACGTAAGTCAGAGAGCTCTTGTCCCTCTGGGTCGCCGATTACTTCAGGGTCATCCCTCCTCATAACTCTCCTGAACCACTCCTCACCACCCTTGATCTGGCGCGAAGCTAGGGTTCCCAGATTAAATGCCCGCCTGCCTGCCCGCCCCGGGTCCAGGTTACCGGTGAGGAGGGGCTGCGGGCTTCGGGTCTTCATGCCGAAGTAGACGTGAGGGCGGTAGGTGCCCCAGAAGAGGTCCGGAGCCACGGTAGGGCTGGAAGAGTTGGGAGGCAGCGCCGGCGGCGCGGAGTGCAGCATGACAGCCCGCCGCGCACGGTACCACGCCAGAAACCAGCGACCGGACAGGCCCAGGGCCAGAGACAGGACCACTACCGCCAGAGCCGCGCCCCCAGCCCTGCCGCCCCGGCCATCCCGCCGTGCGGGGCCTCCCCGAGCCGCCCTCTCTGCCATGCGCGCTCCGTCTGCCGGCGCTCCGCGGCGCCGCCGCTCGCCCCGAGCCATCCTTGCACAGAAATCGTCGTCGCGGGGACCCGGGAAGATGGCAACAGAGCCCGGGCCTGCTTTGCCTCCTAGGCTTGCGCGGCGCCTGGGGCGACCACCGATGTGTCAGCTGCCCCTGCCGGCCGGTGCCTACAGCTCGACTTCCGCCTCCTCCCGGAAGTCCCGCCCCGCCACGTCAGGTTAAGCTCCACGACCCGGAAAGGCTGTCGCCCTTGTGGCGTAGGGTTGATCTCGGGGGTGGGCCTTTTGAGCTGTGTCCACTGGATCAGGGTTTATTTGGCCTTCTCAGAGTTCACAGGCTAGTAGGAAAAACCAACCTCACATTTGTCTTTTTTCCCCTTTTAGTGAATTTTATATATTAAGAGCCTGAGACCCCATCCTGTTTTACTTTTAGCTTCTCCCCACAGCGCTCCAGTCTTGGGGCTGAAAACCGTGACCTAGAAAGTTCAATAAGCTGGCCCTGGCCACAGAGCTACGTGGCTAGCTTGGAACCTAGGTGTATCTGAATCAGACTGCACCATATTGTCCACATATCTATGCCTTCTTTCCTAGTGAAATGGAGTGAATACAAGAGCATCTTTCCCAGCAGTGTCTTTAAGCCTCCCTCTGACTTTTGCTGTGGCATCTCCGGTCTAGGGTTCTTAATTTAGATGAACCCTAAAAGGACCATAATGGTGCTGTGTATACTTTTTTTTTTTTTCTTTTAGCCTTTTCTACAACCCAAGAAGCAAAGGTGCTTAGGGGAAAGATTGCTCATGTCCAGGTCAGGGAAGGCTGTAGCAAAGAGGTGGCATCTGCACCTGATGTTGACGTAGAGTCAAGGTTACATTAAAAAAAAAATTTTTTTTTTTCTTTTTGGCTGTAGTGGGTCTTCCTTGCTGCACACGGGTTTTCTCTAGTTGTGAGTAGGGGCTACTCTTCATCGTGATGCATGGGTTCTCACTGCTCTGGCTTCTCTTATTGTGCAGCTGGGGCTCTAAAGTGCAGGCTCAGTAGTAGTTGTGATGCAAGGGCTTAGTTGGCTAGGGCATGTGAGATCTTCCCAGACCAAGGATTGAATCCGAGTCCCCTGCATTCCAAGGTGGATTCTTAACCACTGGACCATGAGGGAAGCCCTACTCTTTTTTTCTTGTTAAGAGGGTTTTAGGGGAAAAAAAATTATTTGGTTGTACCAGGTCTTACTTGCAGCATGCAAACTCTTAGTTGCTGCATGTAGTATCTAGTTCTTTGGCCAGGGATCGAACCCAGGCCCCCTGCCTCAGGAGCAAGGAGTCAACCACTGGCCACTGAATAAGTCCCAAGGTTACATTTGATGATGGTTCAGAAATGCCACTTGGATTCATAGTTACTTCTCATCAATAGCTCAGCATAAAAGGTGTTTTCATAAAGTACAAATTTCTATCATCCTCTAAAAAAACCCTAATCCACATTTATGTTTTTCTAGCTATTATCACACCTACCATCCTAACTTTAATTATACAAAATTAACACTTTATGCTGCATGCTCACTTATTTCACTGTAATCTGACCTCTGGCCCTGCCCTCTAGTGGCAGACTTTTCACTCATTAAACAATCACCTTCTGACCAAATCGAATGGGTGGTCCTTTCTTGCTACCACTGCACCTGGTCCATGTCTGTATTTTAGCACTTGGTACACACCTGAACTTCACTATTCATCCTTGAATCTCAGTAATAATAATCAGGTCAAGTCAGAAGGTTAATGCTAAATATTTGTAAATTCAACACATGTTTATTGCACACTGCGTATCAGGCACTAAGCAGAGTGTTGGTGACACAGAGAAAAGGGTCCCAACCTCAAATTCACAATCTAGAAGCACAGTGCCAGCAGTCAGTCCAGGCTTAAAGCAATGTCTGAGCCTTCTGTATTTGTACAGATCAGTCGTTCATCAGGTCAAAGATAAGAGGTTAACCATAGGCGTGGAGAATGCAAATCTAGGCAGTCGGTATCCTTTCATCACTATATAGAGGCTTGTAGCGTAAGGCCTCTTAGATGTTTACGTTATGCTCACCCAATCTTCCAGGCAGTTTACAGACATCTATTTACTTATTTGCATGTGGGGATCTTAGTTCCCAGACCAGGGATTGAACCAGTGCCCTCTGTGGTGGAAGCACAGAGTCTTAATCACTGGACTGTTAGGGAAGTCCCAGATATCAATTCACTTAATCCTCTCAACAGTTCTATGAGGTAGTACTATTATCCCCATTTCACAAACAAGGAAATAGGCACTAAGTAATGTGTCCAAAGTTACATAGCTACTTAAGGGAAAAGCTTAGGATTTCAATCCCAGACATTCTGGTTTTTACTACACTTGATTGCTCCTGATAGTTTTTCTTTAAAGGGAGAGGGGAGAAAACCAGTCCTTTGAAGATATCACAGTTTTAAGCAGAGAAGTACCATAGTAATGTGGTAGTAGGATATATCTGGCAAAGTACATAGCAGCCAGTGTCCAGAGATTCTTGATTGCATGGCTGAACATTCTGAAGTTATTCACTATTATTATTATAGTTATTCACTATAACTTTAAACCAGTGGCTATCAAGCATTTTTTTCTTACAACCTATGGTAAGAAATAATTCTATACTGCAACCAAGTACAACCAAGTAAATACACACTTTATATAACTATATTCATGACTATATACTTAAAACTTAGGTTTCTTAAAGAATACTTCCCAGTCCATGTGCCATGCACTCTGACACTTTTATTCTATTTTACTGTTTTTCTAAAGGTTGATTTAACCCGCTAAATTGACTTCATGATCCACAGCCATAACCTAGTATTAAAAACAAGTTTAGGCACTGTTCTCTGAAACAAGTAATGAAAGTTAGTCAGTCACTCAGTCGTGTCCAACTCTTTGTAACCCCATGGACTGTAGCCCAACAGGCTCTTCTGTCCATGGAATTCTCCAAGCAAGAATACTGGAGTGGGTTGCCATTTCCTTTTCCAGAAACAAGTAGTAGTAAGACATAAAACCAATGCTTTGGAAAGATAAAATTAAGGAACGAAAATGGTTAGGAGAAAAGGAGACCAGGTGAGAGAATACAGCAATAATACAGGAGCATGAATGGTAACGGAGAGAACATTTCAGGAGATTTTGTTTAAGACAAAATATTCTGAACTTACTGACTGAATATGCAGGGAAAGGGAGTGGGCAGAACCAGAAATAAAGCTGTGGTTTCCAGCTCAGGAGGCTGAGCAGACGAAGTGCCTTTTAAAGGAATAAGGAAGTCAGAAGAGGAGGCAAGTACAGTTGACTCTAAAACAATTGGGGTGGGGAAGGGAGTTAGGGGCTCCATTCCTTCAGCGTTGAGACGAGGGGGATAACTTTACAGTCAGCATCAATGATTTCACAACTGCAGATTCAAACAACCACAGATCAC
Organism: Muntiacus reevesi; assembly: GCF_963930625.1. Classification (NCBI taxonomy): domain Eukaryota; kingdom Metazoa; phylum Chordata; class Mammalia; order Artiodactyla; family Cervidae; genus Muntiacus; species Muntiacus reevesi. The sequence goes on from NC_089251.1 coordinate 91,605,523, forward strand.
GTAGTAATGTAGTTATTTATTTTAAACACAGGCACATAGGAGCACCCCTGCAGTTCAAACCTGCTGTTGTTCAAGGATCATTATAGACAGTATACAAGATTATCAGTTTTATTTTGGACAAAGAGTGTTGCTGGAATTTGGAGAAAACTGGTAGTAGGTACCCTGACTATATAGCACAGAAATTAAGATTAGAGCCAAACAGAAATGTAGGATTTAACCCAAGAGGATAGTTCAAGTCATGACAGAAGACAGGATGCCCCAAAAATAAGAGAAAGGAGAGTAGTACACTTTTATGGTTAAGAGAAGACAGGGACCGACAGGAAGAGAAGTTCCACAAGGAGTGAATTAAGAACGGCAAATGGTACTGAAATGGAAAGATGAGGACTGAGAAAACAGCATTTCTAGTAAGAGTAAGAAGTACCTTGAATAGTGGAAGGAGAAGCCAAATTCAAAAGGGCTAAGCAGTGAGTGATGGTAAGAAACTGAAATAAATTCAAATTTGTCCGCACCCCTCCCATCTTTTCTCGTCCCAGAAACACTGGTTAGGTTTGTAGTCACAGGCCTCTTTTCTTTTTTTGGCCTTCTGTGGCCCTCCAGATAGTGATTTCAGTAATTAAGTTCTTCTTAAATAAGTGTCCCTAGCAGTCTTAGGTTAAAACCGGATTGGTCTCTTCTGTGCTGTCAGCGCCCGGTACTGGCGCTCTGCTTGTCCCCGCTCGCCGCCACGCCCCTGGCCTGGATGTGGGACGCGAAAGCAGTGAGCATTTCCCGGGCGGTCAGGTGAGCGCCGCGCATAATCAACCGATGGCCGTCTCCTGGAGGGAAAAACACGAGTCAGGCACCAGGACTGCGGGGCCAGGGCCGAGGGCTCGCGACTCCCGCCCGACTCCCAACAAGACCCACCGAACAGCACGTCCACGCAGGGCTCGGAGCCATCGTGCCTCACGTCAGCAATCACTGAGCAGTTGAGGTTCGTGCAGCGAACTTTCTCGCTGCTCACCGCCTGGAGAAAGGTCCTGCGGTGAGAAAACGGCGTGAGCGCCGGGCAGAAGGGACTAGGTCCCCCAGTGGGAGGGAGGCGTGCCCCTCCGCATCCGCACCGCTGCCCCTCGTACCTCGTCGATTCCACGTTCTTCTCGAAGGGGCAGAACTGAACCCGAACCTCCTTGACCGAGCGGAGTCCCAGCCGAGCCAAGGCCGCCGCCATGGTGACACCCGCCCCGGAAGGACTCTTGGCTGGCGGAAGTGTATCTAGTGCGAGAGTCTGTGAGCCGCGGCGCACTTCCGCAGTCACGGACCTCCGCTCGGTGCGGATTCTCCGCCTGGGTTGGCGGTGCTGGTCCCCCAAGCGCCGCCCTGGGCTCCCCAACCGAGAAGAGGAGGAACGCCAGGAAGGAGAGAGACGGTTTCGGCACAGGGTATGGAGGGCCCAAAGTACGCGCTCAATAAACACTACCTGAAATCAATAGCCCTCTTGTACCATAGTGAAGGCAATGAATAATGCGAAAGCCGTTTGCTCCTGACTCGGATGACACGCCTTCTGCAGCGTCTCCCTATCTGCACCCTGCTGTGCTAGATCTAGGTTAACACCGTCTTAAATTCTGGTCCCTTCCAAGGGGAGGGCACTACCACCGCAGGGATTATAAACCTACCAGAGGGTAATCCCCACTCAGGTAATTTCAGATTAAATGTGTGGACTCTGGAATAGCTAAAGCTTACACGTGAAAGTTCTACAGCCCACTATTCTTAAATGACTAAAAACAGTAATGAGGAGGGGCATACAGGGTGCTGTAACATATGCCGTGGGGACTGATTTAAGTGTAGAATTTCCACCTCTGTGGTTCCCGAGGAATTGCTTTGTAGTGGTGTCCCAACCTGTCTTGTGTTTAGCCTGGCTCCTGGGATTTAAGAGGAAGTGACATCTAGGCTCCCTGCTTTCTTTTGCTTTTCCCTTTTCTCCTGGGATCCAACCCTGAAGTCTTACTCCCAGGATTTAGCTGCTAGCGTCTAGCCTTGAGATGTGTTTACTGATGGAGTACTGTGCCCGAGCCTCCCAAGGATGCTGACCTTCAGGTTTCAAGCTGTGGTCATGCCCTTTACTCTGGATTCCAGGCAATTGGAGTGGTGATCTTGGTTTAGCTTTTCAAGTCCAGGCTCTGTGTAGCTTGTGGTTCTCAGATATGCTTTCTTCCAAGCTCCCAATTAAGCTTTTAAATTTGCATTTCTAAATGTCTGGGCTTTTTCAGACAGAGACGGGGAGCTCTGACTGGATTCTGATGAGGGTCCTTAGGATTCAGAACTGGTCCCCAGGCAGGAAAGAAAAGATAAGTGCCAGCGAGGATGCTGGTGCTGCCTCAGGGCAAGCCAGGCCTCCTGGTTTCCTACCAGGTAAGCCTCAGGGCTAGGTCCTCCTCCCCACAATGTGCTTAGCAGCTGAGCTGTCTGGGTTGGAAATACTCCAGGCTGAAGAGGGGGCTCCAAGCTCTCCAGGCTGTTGAGGCTGCTGCTGGGCAATTCCATGGTCTGAACCTCATTACATGTACCTGGTAAGGCAGGAGTGGAAGGCAGGTGGCTAGCAAAAGGGACACTAAAGCCAGATTGAGGATGGGGATGGGTTATGGATAATGAGCTAGGGGCGAAGAGAGCCTGGAGTTGGGGAGGGAGAGTGACTTACAGCAACGGGGAAGCCCCCTACGGACTTGAGTCTTGGGTAGGGGCTGCTGCAACAGACACAGCAGGGCCCCATCCAGCCGCTGGAAGATGCTGAGCATGAACAGAGTCTGGCGAAGTTCTGGGGACAGGCCCCACCGCTCCTCCTCCAGCAAATCCCTGACCACTCCAAAGTCTTGTCTGAGCTGCAGCGCCCCCTGCAGGCTTAAGGCCAAGGTACAGTGTGACCACCTGACCCTCCTACCTTTCCAAACTGCTCTTCCCCACCATTCCCCTCCCTTTTTCAGTTCTGTTCATCGCCCGGCCACTTCCTTCTTTTCTTCTCACCTGAACCGGATTCCATGAGAGAGGATGTGGTCAAGCCAGGCACCCAGGATGGCGGTCAGCGCCTGGCTCAGGGCAGGGGCCTGGGCTTGGGGTGGCAGTCCATGCAGTCCTTGCAACACAGGCTCCAGTACCCTGCGGACCACTAACCCAGCATACTCACTAGGAATGCTGGGAAGCTCTGGAGTGAGAGAAGAGAAGGGACAGGGTTAGAGGTTAGGGAGACCCCCTCAGCCCCTAATGGAGCATTCAGGGTGGCAAAGAAGGTAAGGACAAGGTTGGAGACACAGAGGTGGAGCCCCTCAAGGATGTGGAGGGGCTTGGACACTGTTACCCCGGGAAGCCTTAGGGAATGCCGAGATGAGGAGTTACCAGGACATAGACGATGCCGCCAGTACCGACCCCGTGGCATGTGGAATTCGAAGTCCTGTGTGGCTTGTTTATGACATTCTTGAAAAAAGAGACTTAGTGACTCTTCAGGCAAGAGCTGTGGGGATAAGGAAAAAGTAAAAGGGCTTGCTTATCTGTGAGGGGTTTGTCAAGTCATATGCTCTTCTAAATCCGAGGTGTTTAACCTGGCATCCATAAAGCCCCAGAAGAGAATTGTATGCATAATTGTATGGGCTTGGGCATTTTCTGAGGAGAGATGCTATAACTTTTACTGAGCTTTCCAAAGGCCTGGACTGAGAAAAGATTATGGACAATTGCCCTAAGATTACCCTGCTCTCCTCAGCTTGGTTTAGAAAATGGATATCCTCCATGTTAATTTTATTACATAGTAACATTAATAGGAAAAAAAGATGGAGACACCCTCACTACCACCAATGTTCAAAAGCGAATGCTACAGAGAGGGGTCTGCATGATCTGCAGACAGGCAGCAGCTGAAAAGAGAAAAGCAAATTGTACAATCTTCTGTCATCTATAAAAGGAAGGCAAGAACTGCTTGTAGATCAGGAGCAATGAATGTAAGTTTCTGAGATTCAGGAACCTTTGAAATGTCCTCACGCTGAATATTCTTTATAGCCACTTCTATTTCTCCAAAGCATTATAACCCATAAAGCAAGAAAAAGGCCCTGTGCTGGTTTGGTTTCCCTGGTTTGATAGGTTTTGTTTTTGGATGGGGAAGAAGACAGCAAAAAGGGAGAGGTATCTACAGCCCATCTTGGAGAAGAACCCCAAGAATTGGGGTGTGTAGTGGCAGGTCTAAAGAAAAAGTGACTGTATGCCTGAAGAGAGGGTGGGACTGGGTTGGGCGGGGGTGGGCAGACTTGGTGGGGGAGGGCCCCTGTGGCTCCTGATACATATCCTGACAACAGCCTATCTAAATCCAAACTCTTCTCTTAGTCCAAACACCAGAACCCCTTTCTTCCTTATATATGATAAAGATGTTACCCTTTTGTCAGCTGACATTTGTTAGGAAATTCTGTACTCAGCACTCAGGAAATACACGGTCACACTATGAGACAGTTTTTTCTGAGACGTTACAGTCCAGCTGAGGAGAAAATTCACATCTGATCATTCTTTTTTGTCCCAGTGCTATATGTAGTTGAAAGCCCAGAACAGACCCAGCAGTGGCGCATGTGACCCAGCGGGTCACATGGTGAGCACACCGTCCCGGCCCCGTTTGCTCTCTTCTCACTGCAACTACCAAGAGCTGGACCTTTCTTACACTATGTCTCCCTGCTTCCTTTTTATCCTGACTGCTATCGCTGGATCAAACTCTTATCACTTACAGCTTACAATGGCTCCCTATCACTTATGAGATAAAGTCTAAAACCTGTGGGCTGGTGTTCACTGCCCTCCACATCTTGATGACAACCTACTCCTCCACAATCCTCCGCCCCTACCCTTGACATGTGCATGCTAGGGCAAGTTATGTGCCCATGTACATGCACACACACACAAAGGGAGCTTTTGCTTTGGTCAGGCCATCTCCCCACTACTCCCCCAAGGAACTATGAACTACCCACCTCCAATAACCCCTGCTGCTCCTCTGAGGCTACCCATCCACCAGCTTGAGCCATAGGCCCTGTATGGAGCTTCTGTTACCAAATGCCCACCAAAGCCTTCCCTCCCCAGAGCTCCCACAGTCATCACTGTCCAACCCTACTCTTGAAGAGCCTGTTCTGGGACATGTTGAATTGAAAGAGGACATGGAGTAAACTGATGTAGAAATGCCCAACAGGTAGATGCAGATGGTGGGTTAGGGCTAAACTGTGAGGGTTCACAGCGCCTTGGTGCAGAGAGAAGGAGCAGAGGGACAGGGACTAAACTCCACAACCATGCCTCTGTTCAGGGCAAAGAGGAGACATCTGGGCAGGAAGAGAAGACAAAAAGCAGAGACATCATCCACAATAGGAACAGATAGAGTGTAAGGTGGAGAACAATTTAAATAGAAGTATAGGAGTTTGATTCATAAATTTAGAGGAAAATAATAAAGTATTAGAAGAAACAGCCAAGAATGAATGAAAATCACCACTGTAGAACAGGAATTAGAAGTCAAGGTGGAGGCAACTAAAGTGCTATTTTTTCATCACAAGCCTTCTAGAATATTTTATTTCAGTTTTAATAAAAATACAGGTTGTACTTTTACAAAAAAAAAAGAAACATTCTATTGAAAACAAGTAAATAAAGTCAATCATTTATCTTGCTTATTCTCTACAAAATATACCTCAAAGTAACCAATTAATTTTGGGGGCAAGTTTCACTTGGGACTTCCCAGGTGGTCCAGTGGTTGAATCCACTTTCCAATCCAAGGGACCCCGGTTCAGTTCCTGGTCAGGGAACTTAGATCCCACAAGCAGAGGGCACCTGAGCCCCCACACTCTGGCACCCATGCACAATGAACGATCTCACATACTTCAATGAGGATTGCACATGCTACAACTAAGACTCAGCCAAACAAGTAAATTAAAAATTTTAAAGTTTCATTTCATAAGAGTAATCTGATTTATAATGAAGAAAGGATGACAGAATTAGAATGTCACCACCTTGCACCCTCTAATGAAATAATGGATATAGACAGTGATCATCAGTGGCTGTTAAAGTCACAACAGGAGAGCCTGACATGAGAGTTGGGGGTTTAGATATACAAATGAAAAAAATAACCATGGATTGATTGTTATTAAAGCCTCAGTGGTAGGAATATGGAGGTCCATTATGCTCTTCTCTCTACTTCTGTATTTTTAAAAAATTTTCCATAGTGAGAGGACAAAAAGTGGATTTAGTGGTAGTTCACACAAGAAAAGATACATTCAGTGGCAATTCCAAGGCACTTGAGTTGTTCTCCCACCATCACAACCACCTCACCAACCCCCGAGCTGTTGCCTCTCCTTACCTGGATCTGCACAGTTAGCTTCCGGATCTCCAGGCCCAGCTGCTGCTCCACATCCAGATCCAAGCTTTCCTCTGAGGCCAGGCGAGACAAAGCTTCTGCCTCCTGCAGTAGAGGCTTTGACAGAAACAGAGTGAGCTCTGAGCCCAACGCAGGATGCTCCCCTCCTGTTCCCTAGCTACTCACAGGTAATTCCTTCTGGATCAGGAGCAGGAAGGAACCTGGGGCCCACGCTGCCAGGTGCTGCCGAGTTGTGCTCCAAAACCAGAGCAAGGTAGTCTGCAGGGTACAGAGCCCCAGGGCAAGGGGTGCAGGACCTGGGGAGAGGAGGGACAGAGTATCTGAAGGGATATGGAGCACCTTTGGGAAGAGGCAGGTTTCAGAACAGAATGAGGAATAAAGGGGGTATCCTCAGTGTTTTGCTGTCCCCCATCCCCAGCACCTTGTCTCACCTGGCTGCCCACAGAGAAGCAGTCCTGATTTGGGCTCCCGAAGGGCATCCAAGAGAGGAGGGAAGAGCTGTTGTAAAAGTTGGGTGGTACAAGAGGATGAGGGAAGGCTGCTCTGATTTCCACTAGCAGATCCCAAGACCTGGCAGAAGCCTGAAGATGAGAGGTATGGTTTGATATGGAAGGGGCAATCTGGGGCTTGTCTCACTGCCATTACCCCTTCCTCCTCACCTTGATCCCAGCTCCAAATAAGAGACTGATGAAGTAGGTTGCGACACAAAGAAGCCAGCTCCTTCTCACACTCCTGAGGCAGTGATGCTAGTGGGAGAAATGACTCTGGAGCCTGAAAACAAGGTCTCTCTTTTCCACAGCCACTGCCCCCACTCAATGATGGGGGAAGAGGGGAAGTTTCCCCCAAGACTCAAGGCTGGCATGGAAAGCAAGACCTTGCCTTGAAAGCTAAGAAGCTTATAACCTGAACCCCCAGGGGTTGGGTGGGGTGGGGGATGTTCGTTCTAAAGGGCCTGCTTTTGTAGTCTGGTGGCAGGTGAGTGAGGTGAATACGGAAGTAAAAGACTCCAGCCTTCCCAAACACCCACCCAGGCCCATCACTCACCCTGACCCAGTGCCTGACTCAGCTGCTGTGCCGCTGCCCTGGGGTCCCTCCAGGGTCCTAGACCTAAGTCCAGGCTCTGAGCACAGGCTGCCCACAGCAGGGTCCAGTACTGGCTCCGTAAGGCTCCGGCCCCTCCAAGCCCCAGTTCACCTCTGGCTGAACCCGCGACGCCACCCAACAGGCCCAGTAGCCCAGGCAACAGCTCCCGCTCCTCTTGGCACCGTCTGAGGAGCTGGTCCCTCAAGCCAGATCCCCTGAGCGCCTCATCCAGCCAACATGCCACCTGGCAACCCCGCTCCCCCGTCAGGAGGCGGAGCACACGGCCGGGGGGATATGGGCGCGCTGATACTGGGACTTGGCTCAAGGCTTTCCCCTGCAGCTGGTGGTACGCCGTAAGTGTCAGCAGCAGGTTGGCGAGTTGGGACGACAGGGCTGGGGTGGCGGGCGCCCGGCCCAGAGCCCGAAGCTGCATCTCGACAGTAGCATCCAAGCGCTGGGCTGCTAGTCCGACGGGGCGTGCCAGGAGTAGCGGGTGGGGCGTCTCCAGAAGGCTGCTTCGCAGGACCGCCCCTCCGGAAAGGTGCTGTAGCAGGTCGCGGCACAGCTGAAGCAAGGGGCGGTGGCTGGGAGATGGAGCGCCGGGACTCAGGATCCTCAGGAGGCGCACGGCCGCCTGTAGGTGGAGGGCGCAATTCCGCGCTTGGAGGAGCTGCTCCCGCTCGCGCTGCAGCCGCAGCAACACAGCCCTGAGACGCCGGAGCGCCGGAGGAATCAGGCCGCCAGGTGCCAGCTCCCGCCCCCAGTCTACAGCGCCAGCCTCACTGCGCTCTCCTGCGTCCGCCGGCGCCGCCCCCCTCGGCCGCTCTTTCGGAGCTCCGTCAGGCCGAGGACCCGGCAGCCCCGGCCAGCCACGAACGTCCCCGCGGAGAGCGCCTGCCCGCTTTCTCTGCCACTGCTCCTCCTCGGCGCCCCGGGGCTGCGCCCGGAACGGCGGCACGGCAGCCAGCGGAGGCAGCAGGCCACCAGAGCGAGACGCTTGGGCCATGGGACACCGTGTCCGGAACCAGCCTAACGATTCCCACCACCCCGCACTGCCCAACGCCCGCCACAGCGGCGGCTCCGCCCTATCCCCGGAGCCTTCAACTCTTGCCAGGGTGCGCCGGGGCCGGGATGGACTCTCTGGCGCTCCGTAAGCGCATGCTTCCGCCCTCGACAAAGATGGCTGCGCACGCCGTCTCACTTCGCCCTTGGCCGTTATCGAATACCCTACTGTCTTTCATTCTCGCGTCACTGTTGACGGGGATGGCGCCGATTCCGAAGACTGTGGGGCTAATCAAGTTAGGCAAACAGGTGAGACCAGACCAGAGGGGGTCCAGGAGGGCTCCACTTGGATCTGTTTTCAGTGGGATTTTGTGCTTCGCGAGGCGGGCAGAGGCTCCGACTTGTCTACCCCGAGGCCTGCCGACGCGCTGCCGCTTTAGTTTCCTGTAGGCTTTCCTCTGCGGCCTGGCTGCCCGCTGGGGGTCGCTGCTGTCTCCAAACACTGCAGGGTATTCGGTCCTGAGGACTGAGGCGCCGCCGAGGTAAAAAGGACTCCATGGGAATCCCCTGGCCGTCCTGTGGCGCTCTCCCGGGTCTTTGGAGAGGAGTGACTCTGGGGCTTACTGTCAAGCAGCGCGATGCAAGTGGAGGGAGGGTGGGGAGCCAGGGACAACTCGGCGGTGATAAATGCTTGAAGTGGGCAGGATTGGGCAGAGGAGGGTTGAGGATTGGGTATGGCTCAGTGATAAAGAACCCACCTGCCAACGCAGGAGACGTGGGTTCAATCCCTGGATGGGGAAGATCCCCCAGAGAAGGAAATGGCAATCCGCTCCAGTATTCTTATCTGAGAAATCCCACGGACAGAGGAAGCTGGTGGGTTACAGTCCATGGGGTCACGCGGGAGTCAGACATTACTTAGTGACTAAACAACAAGGAGCTGCTTGGGGAAAGATATTATGAACGGAAGGAACAAAGACACTAAAGCAAAGAAACCTTAAGGAGAACTTAACTGAAGCGATGCCTTAGGGGTTTGAGAGAAGAGGCGAGAAAGAGGACCGCAAGTGGCTTGAAAGAGTGGCACATGGGTTTGGATGTCCCGAAGTAGGTGGTAGGATTACTGAGGGGAGGGACAGGATCAGATTTGGGAGCACCGAGAAGCCATACTTCCAACTGCTTCCCGGTTATCTCAAAAAGCAACAAGTCCAGAAGTTAATTCATCATCTTTGCAGATTCATTGCATTTCCTCTAATCTTGATTAACGACACAAACTTCCTTCCAGCTGCTTTATTCAGAAATCTGAGAACCATTCTCCATATTCCTTCCTTTCCTTCATTTGTGTCGTCAGTCTATTTCTGAAGTGTCTTTTGGGTCAAACCCATTATTTCCAGTCCTGCTTCTGCAGCCACGGGTTCAAGAATTCATTCTTTCTGACTTGAACAGTTGTAATGACCTGCTGACTAAACATTTCACGCCTAGATTCATCTCTTTCCCCTATGCTCTTTCATTTGAGTATTTCACTCCTTAGATCCCTAGATCAGATCCACTTGCATCACTAACAAGACAGAGTCCAAACTCACCAGATCACACAGATCACACTGGGTTTTTCAGGCCCAGCTCCTGGCTGAATCTCAATTACAGTAGCAGCCTCACCCACCTTTGCTCCTTCAGCATACACTTATTGAGCACCAGCTGTTTGCTGCACACTGCTCTAGGCACTGAGAAGAAAGCAGTAAGCCAAACAGACAAAAATCCCTCTATTCAGTGAATCAGAAGTGTCTAGTGGGGGCAGCCCGTCAACAAATAAACAATATAATATGTCAAATATGAGAGGTGTAAAGAAAGATAAAGCAAGAAGGAAGTTAGGGAGCATTGAGGAGAATTGAGAGGTTTCACTTTTTAAATGGAGTGGTCAGAGAAGTCCTCCCTTGGAAGATTTAAATAGGGATCTGAAGAGGGTGAAGGACTGAGTCATTCACTGGGGAAAGAGCATTCCAGGCAGAGGAAATAACACATACCAAAGCTCTGAAATGGGAGCACACTTGGCGCATTGTAGAAACTTCAGAGAAGACTGCTGCAGTTGGAAGAGGATGAAAGGGTAGGAGATGATTTCATGAAGAGATTGCATGGCCAGATCATGAGTGGCCAGGTGGTGAATTAAGAGAGTAGCATAGACTGGGGGGAGAAATAGAAGGACAAGGCAGGCCTTTTTCTGTCTGGTTTTAAAGATGGCTTACACTTACTAAGGAAACAATCCTCATTAGAACCACAGAATGTCCAGGCCAAGCCTTGAAGGGACTTGCCTTATTTTGCAAATGAGTAAGCTGAGGTCCAGAGAGGTTAAATGACTTGTCCAAAATCAAACAGCCAGGCAGTGTCAGAGGCAGAACTAAGGTGCAAGTGGCTCTGCTCCCAGCAGTGTTCTTCCAGCTCTGTGCTCCTGGCTAGTTAAGAGCAGTAAAAACCAATGAATAATAAGGTTTTAAATTATATAACACAGGCTATATTAGTGCCGCTTTTTTGAGTGAGGGCAGAGGTAACTGGAGGGGCTTCCCTGGTGGCTCAGACGGTAAAGAATCTGCCTGCAGTGTGGGAGATTCAGGTTCGAACCTTGGGTTGGGAAGATCCCCTGGAGGAGGAAATGGCAACCCACTCCAGTATTCTTGCCTATAGAATTCCACAGACAGAGGAGCTTGGTGGGCTACAGTCCATGGGGTCACACAGAGTCAGACACAACTGAGCGACTTAACACACACACACACACACACACAACTGCAGATGAAAGAGTCTGGAAAGGCTTTAGGCAGAAATGGGATTTGAACTTGAACTTCATCTTGAAGGTAAGGCAAAGTGTGGTGAAAAAGAAGTTCAGAGCCAGAAAGGATTCAAGGACAGCTGGGGGAAGACCCCAAGGCTGGAAGGAGCCTGGTGGCAGAGGGAGGGCAGCAGCTAAGTAAGGGAAGATTGTAAGGGAAGACTGGAAAGCTTAGCCGGGGAGCTTTTTGGAAGGGTCCAAGTCCCAGGCTAGACTCAGTCCTGCCTGTGGCCCTGGCATTGGGGGATTACTGGAAAATTTTGAGACAGGGTATAATTGCTGAGAACTTGGTTTGGGGGAGAAACAGATAAAGTGCAGGGGAGAGGCCAGCTAGGAACTGTGGCACTCATTTAGGCATTGAGCTAGCCCCAGGGTGGATTATATGGGGATGTTCATATTCAAGGGTATGACAAGGGACACAGTTGGAAGAGCAAGTAAGAGGGCTCTATCTCAGGGGCGTCATTTTGGCTGAGTAGGGACAGGATGGTGAAGCAGCCTGGACTGAATGCCACCGTCAGCCCTTGGGAAAGCAGGAGAATTAGTGAAGGGACGTGATGACACCATGACAGCCAGCTGAGCAGGGAGAGGTGGGCCTGTCAAATTCTCTCATTACAGATGTTGATGGGAGCCCCCCATCCAGCTCTGGGCACCCAGCTCGGGGACCGTGTAGCAAGGAAGAAGAGAGAGCCTCCTTCCTTCCCTTCACGGTCCCTGCCCGCTCTCTCCTCCCACTACTCCAGGACATACGTCATCCCTGCCCTTCCTTCACTTTCCTTTCTGCTCACAAGACTCACTGGATCTATCTGTTAATAGTACCTTTGTGTCTCTGGCTTTCTGCAAGGTTGGAGATTGCCCACAGAGAAAAGGGACTAAGTCAGGAGCCCCAGGGCAGAAGCCTGGGTCTCCAAGAAAAGATGAACCAGGAGGAAGGAAGCACTCCAAAAGAAGAGAGCCCTAGGCAGAGTCATAAGGCAGAGGTGAGGCAGTGGGCAGAAGAGCCTCAGCTAGAACCAGGGGAAGGGGTGCCAGAGGGCTTTGGGAAGAGCAGTGACCTACTAAGGGCTGAGGGCAGTGACTAGTAGGAGGAGGTCTCTGGCCCCAAGGTTAAGGGACCGGGGATCAAGATCCATCACTGTCAGCCTGAACCAGGCTCGTTTCCTCTACAGGAAAGTAGGGCTGATACGATCTTGCAGACCTGTCATGGACTCCGTGAGTTGCATGATGCAAAGTGTTTGAACAAAGGAGAAGGATTTGGGGAGGCTGAGGCCTTGACTTTGCTTCCCATCCCTAGGTTATCTCCAGGACTGCTGGCAGCTGCCTTACAACAGAGCCAGGAGCTGGCAAGTGAGATTCTTTCTCTCTCCTTCCTCACCCATCCCTCCCTAGGATAACCCCATCTGAACCTTCCCACTCTCCCTTCTCCCCAGAATTGGGTACCAGCTTTGCTCAAAATGGTTTCTACTGCAAGGCCATGGTCCTGTTCACCTGAGTCTTGACGCTCACCCCCCAGGACCACGAGTAGGTGTGTGTGGCGGGGGGGAGGTGGGGGGGGGCCCTCTGTGCTGAGCTATCAGGGCAAGGCTGGGTGCCAAGGACCCAGACTTTTGCCCACTTTGTTTTTTATCAGGTTATTTGGAAATTGCTCAATACGCAATGAACAGCTGAGTCAGCGGGTGTGGGCCCTGACTGATGCAGCCCCTGGGGCCTCTTCTGCCTGGGCAAGGCCATGATGGGACTGCAGGTCTGAAGTTGGAAGCAGAAGAGGAATTTGGGTGGGATGGGGTGGGGATCAGGTGTACATTGACATTTTCTAGTTAAGCTACTACCAAAATGTCCTAGTGGTACTAAGAGCTGGAGCCAGTTTGAGAAAAGGGAAGTTTTAACATTCCTTGCCTCTGCTGACACCTCAACTTTCCTCTTTCTAATTTCTCTGGGACCAAAGCATTTTAGAGAGGCAGCGGTGTGTTCTGGAGACTGAGAGGTGGGTCCCAGCCTGACCCAGCAGTCTGGGAGCTAACATTCCTGCCTCCCGCAAGTCGCCCTGGTAAGGGGATCAGGCCCGCTCTTATGCTGAGGGGGCAACAGAGAGAACTGGCCAAGACTGCAATAACAAGTGGTGCTACTTCCTGCCTCAGACGGATAAGGGACGTGGAGGATAAGCGGGGCATGGGCAGCACTGCTGGAAGGAGTGTCAAGTGCCCCCCTTCTCAGCAGGACCAGCGAAGAGGAATCCCTGGGCTGCCTCCCTCAACCGAATTCCTCCATCCATTTTTCCATGTTGAGCTGGGGCCTTTAAGCCTCTTCTCCTGCAGTTGCCCTGGAAGCACTGCCCGAAGGGCCCCTGGCCTTCTGTCTCCACCCTTGCATTATCCCCAACCTGAGCCACTCTGGTCCCTCCCCCAGACTCAGAGCAGAAGACCCAGTCCTCTCCACCTCCAGGACTCCTCAAAGGGCTGGGGCATCCCTGGAACTTGGGCCCCAGCATCTACCTCACACCAGATGAAGGAGCACCTGTCCCTAATAAGGCAGGGCCATGTGTGCATCCCATAGGGATAAAGGACATGGCGTAGTGGCAGTTCACTGCACATTTTGAGACCTGAATTCTAAAACCACGGTTGGGAACATCCCCGGCAGTCATACCTCTTCACACAGAGACCCTCTGATGAGAGAAAGGAGCCCTGCATCCACTGAAATAGCCTTTCTTTGGTTCTTAAGCAGATGGCTTCTTCTGGGAGCAGTAAAGAAGAATAAAATCCCCCAAGGCTCAAGAAGGGATCTGTACAAAAATTCACATTTTCAGACTATAACTGACCTGTCTGTAGGGGCATCTGAAGCTTGCTGTTGGTCTTGGGGAACTCACCAGCCAGAGCTCTGTGCTCAGGAATGGGGTCACAGTAATGAATAAGGCTTAAGTCTTGATCTTCAGCTTGATGGATGCTCACTTCTTCCTAATCCCAGTTTTCACCATGTTTTCTCAAGCCTCAGTTCTCATGCCTTGTTTCCTGTCCACACTTCTATGCGTATTCTGACCTCTCCTTTGTCCAGTGGTTCTGATCCTCACTCACCTCCTTCCACTGCTAGAAGATTCACCAAGGGTATGCATCTGGGAAGCCCCTTACCAGCCCCTTGCTGGAGCTGGCAGAACCCATACATCTCCATATACCCCACCTGCTGGCTCTCCCACTGATGCGGCCTCAGCAGGTACACAGGCTTATGCTACTTTGGTCATACTCTTTCTCCACTCCAGCGCAGGGCTTTGTAACTAGCATTTCCCCCATGTGAATTTACTTAGTTTTTCTACCCAGGGTCACTGCCCCTAAAAATACTAAAATTCTCTAATTTCTCTATAAGAAAGTAGGGCTGATATGATCTTGCAGACCTGTCATGAAGACTCCGTGTTGTTCCTCTAAGATCTTGACAGCTCCTCCTGGCTGGTTCCTCCCGGGCTCTGCTTGGGATCCGCAGGCCTCCCAGTATGCTTGTCTTAGGAGAACCATTTATCAGGATAAATGACTCTTGCTGCCATGTGGGTCTTACTCAACACCATTTGTACCTAGAGATAGGAGGTGCTGAGACACCTCCTTTGTTTAAGGCTTTCCCAAATTCTTTTGTTTATGGTTGCAGGCCTCTTAAATACTGTATGGCAGAATGCAGTCTGTCATTACAAGCTGTGTCACCTTGGGCAGATTTCTTAACTCCTGTGCTTCATTTCCTCTTCTGTACAATGTGGACGATCCCTACCTCACAGGGCTGCTATGAAGGCTGAAAGAGAAAGTGTGAGAAAATACCTACCAAAAGTCTGGGACATAGCGAGTATTCAATAAACTGATTTTTCTCTGCAGTTGTCCTACATATTCATGATTCCAGCGCCAGAAAGAGAGGGTGTGACTGAACTGCTGCTTATCTCACAAAGTGCCGAGTTCCTGCGACTGAGGTTCTCAAAGCATGTTGCCTGGGAACTTTTCACAAATGCAAATTCTCAGGCCCACCCTAGGCCTTCTGAATCAGAAACTAACAGTAGGGCGCAACAATTTATGTTTCAATAAGCCCTCCAGGTGATTCTGAGGTATCCTGACATTTGAGAAGGTCTGCTCTAGGACCTGGGCTTCCCTGGTGATTCAGCGGTAAAGAATCTGCCTGAAATGCAGAAGACATTTGATCCCTGTGTTGGGAAGATCCCCTGGAGGAGGGCATGGCAACCTACTCAAGTACTCTTGTCTAGAGAATCCCATGGACAGAGGAGCCTGGTGGGTTACAGCCCATAGGATCACAGAGTCAGACATGATTGAAGTGACTCAGCAGCAGCAGTAGCTCTAGGACCTAGGGGAGGAGACACTCATCCAGGAGGCTATCTTGGGGTTACAGGTTTGAGTTTTGTTTATTCAAGGCTTGATTATAAGAGGTGGCAGCCCTGGGCTAGAATTTAGGAAGCCTTAATTAGAGGAGGGTTCTAGCCTCTCAAAAGAAATGTCCCCTCCCCAGTACCTCTTAGACTGTCCCGGGCTTGAATCTTCCCGAAGAGCCATAGGACTCCTGACACCTTGCCTCCACGTCATCCCACATTCACACTGCTAACTGGTAGGGTTCGGACCCAGTGCCTGAGCTCTGAGTCCCCAGGGCTGGAAAGCAGAATGACCGAATATCGTGGTTTTCCTGGGACTGAAGGATTTCCAAAGGTGTGGAACTTTCAATGCTAAAACTGGAAAAGTCCTGGGCAAACACGAATGAGTTGGTTACTCCAATTTAAAGGTTCCAGAGAGGCAGACTTTAGAAGAGCATGAAGGGAATACAGAAGGGGTCCTGAAGAGGAACCAGGGGAGGTATGTGTGTGTTGTCTGTGTGTACTGAAGAGGCAACACAGGTGCAGAGAATACTTTCTGTACATGATAGATGACAGGTTTTTTTTTTTTTTAAATTGGAGGCTAATTACAATATTGTGGTTTTTGCCATACATTGACATGAATCAGCCATGGGTGTACATGGGTTCCCCATCCTGACCCACCCCCCTACCTCCCTCCCCATCCCATCCCTCAGGGTCATCCCAGTGCACCAGCCCCGAGCACCCTGCCTCATGCATCGAACCTGGACAGGCGATCTGTTTCACATGTGATAATATACATGTTTCAATGCTATTCTCTCAGATCATCCCACCCTCTTCTTCTCCCACAGAGTCCAAACTTCTGTTCTTTACATCTCTGAGATGACAGGTTCTCAGCTCTACACTAGTGGTCATTATCTGTTCCCGTCAGTGATGGGGAAGCAGGAAGGCTCCTGACCGAGAGCAGGGATGGTTGGTTCAGGGACAACCTGCACTCCCTCCCCATCACATGCTGGAGGACGATTAATTCAGTTAGAAATTATCTCAGAAAAGCCTGCTGGAGGAGGTGGGCTGGGCTCTCTACCCTGCAAGCAGCTACCCCAAGCTCTGCCTCAGAGGGTAGGACCAGTCCTCCCCACCCTCCCGCTGCCACCACCACCATCCTGGTGGGGACATTTTCCCACCAGCGCAAGGTGGGGTGGAGGTCCCAGAAGCAGGGGTATGTCTCCTCTCTCAGAACTTATCATTTTGCCTGGGTCTCAGTGTAGGACTCTCCCAGTGCGGGGGAAAAAGGTGAAAGGTCAGGACCCTATTAACAAATGACCCCAGGGTGGGGAAGGAGGAGAGACAGGTGGGACGCTGTTATTCAGGCGCCAGTCTGTTAGTTAGGTGCAAGGTCTGCCAGGCGGCGGCAGATCAAACCCCGAGTGGAGTTCTGGAACTAAGGCGGCCCCTGAAGTGAAGTGATGTGAAAGCCGCTTAGTTGTGTCCAGCTCTTTGAGACCCCGTGGAATTCTCCAGGCCAGAATACTGGAGTGGGTAGCCTTTCCCTTCTCTGGGGGATCTTCCCAACTCAGGAACCTGGGCATCCCGCATTGCAGGCAGATTCTTTACCAGCTGAGCCACCAGCAAAACCCAAGAATACTGGAGTGGGTAGCCTATCCCTTCTCCACTGGATCTTCCCGACCCAGGAATTGAACCGGGTCTCTTGCATTGCAGGCGGGTTCTTTACCAGCTGAGCTACCAGGGAAGCCCCGAGGCGGGCCTAGAGGAGGGGTTGGCCCCTATCAGAGTCCAGTGCCCTTCCCCTCACCCAGCGTCTCCGGAGCAGAGAGCTGGCAAGCACCAGCTCTGAAGGGTGGTTGGATGCCTGGGTCTACATCCTGACTTAGGGGTTCTTCTTTTGTAAAACGGACGTAACCGTATCACCTACCTTATAGGGTTGCTATGACAGTTAAGGGAAACCTCGGATTTAAAGCGCTCGGCACAGTGCAAAGCATGGAATCTTCGCAATAACCAGTAGGTTTTGCTCCGGGCGCTAGAATTGAGGAGTGCAGCGGCAAAGTCTGGACTTTATTCTCAACAATCGGGGAAGGTGGGCGTCTGGACTGTGAGCCGAAAGGGGCGGATGGACACCATTCCTCCTACCCCGGAACCGGGGCAGGGCGCGGGGGCGCGTAGGTCAGCGCCCGCAGAGTCCTGGAGGCAGCTTTGCCTTCAGTCGTCCACCTGTATCTCCTCGTCAGAAAGATGGAGCTCAGAGTCAGGCCGGGCGGGGCCAGGGCCGAGGCCCGGAGCGCCGACCGGCAGCGCGAGGCGGCCCTGGGCTTCCAGGGACAGCGAGCGCAGCGAGGCCAGGTCGGCGCGCATCTCCTCCACGTCGCGCTTGAGCTTGGCGCGCCGGTTCTGGAACCACGTGACGACCTGCGCGTTGGCCAAGCCGAGCCGAGCCGCCAGCCCGTCGCGCTCGGACGGCGCCAGGTACTTCTGGAAGACGAAGCGCCGCTCCAGCTCCAGCACCTGCTGCGCGGTGAACGCCGTGCGTGACTTCCGCCGTCTTCGGCCAGCCGGGTCGGGGCCCAGCGCGCCCGGGGCCGCGCGGCCTGCGGGGACAGGGTGGGGGTCAGCCTCCTAGCCTGGGGGGGTCAGGCTTCTGTCCGCGAGGAGAAGCGGGCGTGGGGTCAAGCCAGAGAGGGGGAGGGTTGGTGCGGAGCCAGAAGGCGAACCGGAGCCAGAGACGCGGACCCTTCCCGAACTTGGCGAGGGGCGACGGTGGTGTTTCATCCCGAGGGGTGGGGCGCAAAGTGGAGCCGCCCTCCAGGGTACCCGTGGGAGGCAGAAGGATGAGGGCATCTCGCGGGGTCGGGGCACTGGGAAGAAGGCGGGACAAGCCAGAGGAGAACGGGTGCACCGTCTGGAGGCACAGGGCGGGGACTCTGAGGCCTTCCGGAGCGCCTGCTGGAGCGGACTTGCAGATCCAGGCCGGCACCAGAGGCGGGGGGCCGACCATGGTCAGAGTAGGGGCAGCCAGCTGGCATGGTGAGTGTAACAGAACCCTGATCTTGCCCCGTTATAAACTCGTGGATGTCGGGTACTCTCGGCTTACTCGTTTTGGATGACACAAGCACTCCCTCCTCGAGCCCAAAAGGCGGAGAGTGGGGTACAAAGGGCGAGGAAGAGCAGAGTCCAGAGTCCCGCGGCCCCTGCGGCTCTATGGCCCCGCTGCTCCTTGAGCCCTCTCGAGAAGAGAGCGGCTTGGAGCGGAGCTTGGTCACCCGGTGAGGCCCGAGCCTCACCTCCCAGCACTTTCTGTGCGGTCCTAACCCTAGTTCGCTCATGTACAGCCTCCAGGCCAGGCCCTTTGTCTCCTGTCCGGCCTTTCTCTGTCGCGACTGCTCCGCCTACAGCGAACGGACCCAAGAGTAGCTCAGTTTTCGACAGTCTGGTCCTTTACCCCCGGCGCTGGCGGCCTCCTGGAGCGGCAGCGGAGCCTGGGAACTAACGGCGGGGAGGGGAGGGGAGGAGAAGGCGAACCCCGGCACGTGGGCCGCGGGCAGGGTGCAGGTTAGGGTAGCGGCCGGGGTGAACGAAGGTTCGAGACCAGGAACCTGGAGGAGAGGAATGGGGAGAAGGCCAAGTGACAGTGGGCGACCTTGCCGGAGCTGTACCTTCAGAGGGCTGCGGTGTGTGCCCGTCAAGTCCGCGGAAAGTTTTACTAGTCAGCTCCTCCAGGGCGCACAGCGGCGACGTGGGCCCTTGGTTCGACTCTGGAGGCCGCGACACAGAGGGTCTTCGGGGAATCTTGCGCGGACCTAGGATGTCTGCGATGCTGAAGGGTGTCCAGGGTGTCCGGGGCTCGGATCCGGAGCTCATGGCCAGCGGGGCTGTGGCGGCCCAGCTGCCCGCCGCGCTCGGCTCCGCAGCTGCCTGGGCCCCAGCGCGGCTCCCGATCTGGGCCCCCCGCCTCGGACCCGCCCCCCGCGCTGGGCCCGAGCCTCGCGTTCCCCTCCTCCTGCGCCCCCACCTCCCACCCCGGGTCGGCGGTGGGTCTGGAGCTGGTAGACGTCCCTGCAGCGGTATTTCTACAGGGTGGGGAGGTGCGGAGAGAAACCGGCGGAACCACCCGCCAGGCCGGGCCGCAGGGCTACTCTGCGCTGCCAGACGCGGCCCAGTGCGCTCTCGGGCTGGACCCGTCCTGGGCGGCCCCCAGATTCTGTGTACCACAGGCTCTCCGCCTAGCCGCAGCTCTGGCTCATAAAGTCGTCGGCAATAAAATTGCCTTCCCTGGCCCCAACGGCTGGGGATTTGCAAAACTCCGAGAAGGAATAGCAGAGCTGACAGTGGTAGGGTCCCCAGCCTCACCTAGTAAGGACCTCTGTCTCCTGACCTGGCCCCCTGGTCCCGCCCCACCCCTGCGGAGCTCTCTTAGAGAGGTCCGGCGGCTGGAAGTTATTAGCGCGGCGCTGGGGGCTGGGGGACGGGGAGACTTGGAAGGACCGGCTGGGCAGGGCGACTGTAACCGGGGATTCTGGGGGTGCCACGGGGAAGCAAGCGCAGGTGAGTGGATTCTGCCGGCCCTCTGGCCGAATCCAAGGCCGTCCTGCCGCGGCTCAGAGGCCCTGAGGAAGTCTAAACACACGGAGAACCGGCTGGAGACCTGGACCTCAGGAAAGAGAACACAGCAAACTGGCCTCCACTGAGGGCCTCCTGATTAGTCTTTCCGTCTATCAGTCGATCTGTCTCTTTGTCTTCCTATGAAGCTCCTATGGTTGGAGTATGGGTCCTTCAGCCTGGAGAGGCCCAGAAACCACCCAGCATCTGCAACGGTGGGAAGCACTCACTGCCCGGGAGCATCAGGGCCACTGGCCATAGAAGAGTAACCTCAAGTGCAGACTTCATCTACCCAACCAGATCCGGAGACAGAACCCCTACAAACCCGACTGCAAATTCTGAGACCTGGGATACTCTTTTCCATTTTGTCTGTGTCCAGTCTCTCTTCTCTCCCACACGTGTTCTAGTCCTGGTCTCACACCACATCCTCCCGCTGTAGGAAGAAGGCAGCTCTGGGACAGCACGGCTCACCAGTGGAGGTTCAGCCGGGCAAGGGTTTTGTTCACAGGTCACATCACAGAGGCAGAGAAGCCCCACCACTCCTGAGGAGCTCACCATTCTAGGGAACTCGGGGTTTTCTTGTTTTCTTCAAACAGTGCCGTGAAGTCCCTCCTGGTCACCTTCTCTGTAGACTTCCTCCCACCATTTGTGCAGCGATCCTCTGAGTCCACCTGTCTACTCTGGGGCAAGTGGAGCCTGAAATGGGGTGCACCAAGCAGAGCTTGGGAGAGCCAAGACACCTGGATAAGGACTCCTTGACATGGACAGGAAGGCACCTTGATAATGGGGCTCAGGGAACCTCATGTAACCTGAGGCACTGACCGAGTCCACATCCAACAAAGGTGGAGAAACACAGGGTCTTCTTAATAAAGGACTCTCTCCAATGACACTCCCCATCCCCTAAGACACACCCAGATACTCACATAGTACCTTCATGGCAGCCTAAGCAACAAACTCAGCCCAGTGGGCCCACTGTTGGGTCAGAGAGCAGACAGTGGAAAGCTGAGATGCCTCAGGACCTTGTTAACTGATTATGAATGGTGGCAGGTGGCAGAGAGGCGGGAGGCCTCAGCCCTGTGAACCATGCTGGTGGTTTCGATTAGTCTGCGATGAAAGGTCTTTCTAGGAAGGCTGCAGGCACTGCCTAGCTCATGTCCCAGGCCTGCCACCGAAAAGACACTCTGAGCTTCACTCATGCGTCTTCTATGTAACTTTTATGTCATCTCTTCTGCCCGTAGCTACTCTTGTGTGTTCTTGTGGAGCGCTCCTGAAGGGCCTTTGCTTTCCTCTGCTTCTGTCTCTCAACCTTCTCCCCCTTGCAGTCAGGCTTACAGATGGGGTTGGATAGTGGGCTTGGGCAGTCCCCAGATGTAGGTTTGGGGGAGGAGAGGGAAGGAGAGACTAGTTAAGGGAAGAGGTTGCTGACAGCAGAGCCCAGCTAAGGTCATCCCAGCAGCCAGGGATTTGTCCAGACAATTGTGGGGCCGCAGGAGGGGACTTTTCCCAGCCAAGCCCCTGGAACCTGAGCTGGGGAGAAACCAGATCCTCTGACGGGTGTAGGAGGAGGGGGAATGATTAATGAGGGAGATTAAGAGATTAAACCCGGGTTGAGGAGGGGGTGTCTAGCTGTCTCCTGGGCTCCCCCAGGCCCAACAGTGCTGTTGGGCTCTGGTGCCCCTCTCCCACCGTCCCTCCCACCCCCGTGGTCCAAGCCTCTCTGCCTTGGGTCCTCCTCAGAAGGACTTGAGCGTACATTCCTGCCTGCCACTCCCCTTCTTTGATGGATTCTCCCCATTGTCCCTTCAGAGGACATTTGGGGGTCCTCTGCTCCCTCACTTGGTAGAGATCCCCTCTTTCTCACTTGCCCTTCAGAAGACACCTCCATTCCCACTTAAGGATGCCTTCTCACACACACCTGCCACCCTCTTCCAGAATCCCCTTTCCCCATCACCCCCATCTTATTTCCCATTCCCTGACACTGCATCTCTGACTCGCCTTTGTCCACTTCAGCCTCTCATCTTGCAGATGCCTCTACCCAGGCCTACTCCAGAGGTACCCCCTCTTCTTGACATCCATATCAGCTCAATAAATGGCCTTCGGTCCCCTGGATCTCCCACCATACACGTTTCTCTGAGTTCTGTGAGTGTAATAGCATGAGGGATGGGGGACAGGGATCCTCAGAATAACCTCCTAGGGGTGGTGGACAACTGAGAGGGACAGCCCCAAGAGGTGTGTTTCTCCTCACCATCCCCCCATCTTTGAGAAAACCTGTTAACCAGGGTGATCGGGCTGTGGGTGTTTCAGGGAGGACACTCCAGGCAGAAGAGCTGGGGCCGGGAGTCCTTCCATATCACAAACCTCTGGGATGGTTTTCTCTTTCAGAAAATGTTCATGCAGAGTGAACCGATTCAGACATAAATCTGTTTCCTTACTGCCAGGACCCTGGGTCTGTGCATTCTTTAGGCCCTTTACACTGCCTCACAAAATGCTCTGTGCAGTTGCTGCCAACTCGGGGGGTCTGCAGGCTGGGGTGGGGGAGCAGTGGGATGCTCGGACACCCCCACCACACCCCGACACTGGCGTACCCCTTGAGGTGCATTGTTCCAGGGAAGTCCCTTTTCCCTGTCTCCTCAACCCTGGCTCACCTCCAAGTCCTGGGAGAGGGACCAGCCTGAGAGGGACCTGTCTTCCTCTGTGCCAAAGGGGAGAGCAAGTCTCTGCCCTCTCTCCCAGGTGAACGTGGACCATGAAAACAGCTTGGTGAGAAAGGGCATCAGGGGCATGCACAAGCTTGGCCCTGCAGGTGAGGACTGACATTTCCACCCTGGCACCCCAGGAGGTCCATGCTGGGGCAGCCCTGCAGCTGCTTCTCTGAGCAGGCATGTGCGTTCTGGGTCACTGAGCCCAAGAGTACTGTGGGCTTGACTTGCCCACCGTGGCACAGATAGAGACCCAAGTGACTCCGAGGGGCAGGATCTGTGTGGAGCAGGCTAGGGAGGGAAGTAATGGACCCATAGCTAGAGAATTGCGTGGTACCTGCAGATGGCCGGCATTAGCCGGCTGCCACGGCTGCTGATAAAAAGAAGGTTCTGCTGAGCTGGGGGTCAGGCAGGGAGCCATGCCACCCCAGATCAAGGCCAGAGCACCTTCTGGTGCTTCTTGGCTGCAAATCATGTGTCATCAAAGGCCTCATCCTAAGGTTTGGTTCTCAGGTCTCCCCCAGAGTTATCTTCTGACTGGGCTTGCTAAACACCAAGCTGCCATCAAGCCCCAACTGGACTACTATGCCAGAGAAAGTCCCCAGGGGTATTTCCATTCTCCTTACCTCCACTCCCCCACCCCACCTGCCTTGGAAATGCCATTTCACACACAAATGCATTGAGAACAATCTGAGTACTGTGGCTTGAGTGGGCCTGGGAGTACCCAGAGCTTAAATTCAGGGAGAAGAGAATAGGGAACCCTGGGATAGATATAATTAATCAAAATCCTCCAGATGTATGCTGGTGTGGAGACAGGCCAAAGACACTGGAAGAAGGCCTGATTCTGATTGAGGAAAGGTTTTCTGGAGGAGGTGAATTTACGCTTTCAAGGACAGCTGAGGGCAGGGGATGGGGGATACACATCAGGCATGAGGCCTGAAATGTGGGAGGTTCAGGAATCCTGGATATGGTACCAGGAGGGAATTGTGCCTGGGCAGTGTCCACCCTGGGCCCTGTTGCCTGTCCAGCTCGTACCAAGGGCTCTGCCTTGCTGTCTGCAATCTCTCCACATAGGCCTTTCTTTTGGCCTACAAGCTTCATCCACGGGGAGCAAAGCCCCAGCCTACTGTGTCCTGGGAGAGAGATCGGGTTTTTTGCCCCTGAGTCTCTGGCTCCTTTGGCCAGTTCAAGGGGTTCTCACTATCCCCTTTCTCAAGTCCTCTGCCACCCAGTTTCCATCTAGGGAAGCTCAGGCACCTTCAGCCCTCACAAGCTACGCTCAGTGACCCCCTTGAATTCGTACTGTCAAACTCTGGCCAGCTCCAGATTTAGGCTCTAACATCAGGTTCTAGCAACATCTATGCTGCCTGCACCATCCAACTTGTCCCAGATTCCACAGCAGCTCATTAGCTTGTTACAGGAGGAACTCCTTGCTTTGGCCTCCAGTTCCCTCCTTTGTTATTGTCTGGCTCAAACCGACAAGGAATGATTGCTAAACTACTCAATAGAGTTCTCACCCTGTTGCTTCCCTCTTGTTCCTAAAAGGTGCCCTTCCTGGGAACCAGTTCCCTTCTCTCAACTACCCTCTCCATGCCCTGGCTTCACCTAGCCCAGGTACCTGAATCTCATATGGACAGCCAGGTTTCCAATTGTGACTATCCCCAATGTGTTCTTGCATCCCAATTTTTTTTTTTTTTAAGGCTCCTCCCATAGTGCAATTCTTTGTATTTTCTTTGAAATATCACTCTTCTTCAGTCCTGCAGTGGCCACTATCAGACCCTAGCCCCATTCTCACCACTACTGAATTAGGACACATAATGCACTCAGGTCTGCTTTACATGTGGTAACATTCAAGGACAGCGAGAGCTCCCCTTCGCTTCACCAAAAGATGAAGATATGAACCAGGTCCCACCTGGTTCACTCAGCTCACTTTCTGAGATTTATATATGTAAGCTTCTCTGCTGCTGTCCTTTGGCAATTCACTGAAGGAACACCCACACAGAAAGGCCCTCCTTTTCGATGAAACAAGAAGACTTCTCAACAGGGAAGCAGGACACCGGACAAAGCAGGAGTGTGTGACAGAACAAACAAGGGAAAAGAGAGATGCTTTTTTAAAGTTTTTATTTCAAAAAATAAAGCCAAAGTTAATTTCACATAAATATCTGGGGAGGGAAGGGGACAAAGATGGGTGGGGGCTTGGCCCCTACCTCCTCTTCTCTTTCACACTGTATTGTAAAAGCAAAGGGGATGGCTAAGGGAAAAACAAGGGGAACAAGTAGTCAGTGGGAACGTTCTTACCCAAGAGGCCCCCTCAGCCCACGTCTGCCCTGGGCACTGCCTCGGCACCGCCTCACCTTGCCGAACCAGTGGGACAGCCATATCTGCTTCATGGTCATGTGATCAGGGAGAACTTCATTGTCAAAAAGGAGCTGCACCTAGGAAGGAGATAGGGGCATAGTTTCAGAAACGATTCTCTTGCCCAGGTCAAGAACTACCCAAGTCTACCATTGACTCTGTTCCTCCTTTCTTACCCCTTTCCGCCCCCTCAGAAAAATCTACATGGGAATACTCACATGCTGGGGATTTAGCATCAAGCGATGACACAGGACCCTCCTGAGATGGCGAACTTCAGCTCTAACAGAACACCGGACATATTTGTTCTGGGGGTTGGTGGGGGGCGGGAGGGACAGGAAGAAGACAAGCTGTGTGAGGGAAGGGTCATGGAGTGGTGAGTCTCCTTAGAGAGGCCCTCCCCTCAGCCCCTCTTACCTGCAGGATGCTTTTATTCTTGTCTTTGCCAGAACTGGGGGGAAACAGACACAGGTTAGAGAGTCCTGTCTTTTCCCCCGCCCCCCACCCAGAACCAAGATATACTCTCTTGAATGGAAGACACTCCCTTACTGCTCGCCTTCTCCCTGCCCCTGCCCTCCTCCAGCTCTGGGTAATTGTCACTGTCACTTCAGATGGCCCATGACCTATCCTTCACCTCAGCCGCTCCAGGCATAGGCTCAGCTGCTCATCATAGCGATAGTAGTGGGCTTTTGAGTGGTCGAAGCTGCTGAAGGGGAGGCCAAGGTTGCTCAGGGCTGGCTCTGAGAAAGACAGAGTAACAAGGAGAGTGGCACATGTCCCATACTCCATTTTCCCCAGGGAGCAAATCTGGGCAGGAGGAATGCTCTGGGGGCTTTACCTTACCCTTCTGCTACTAAGCAACATACCTTCCCCACTGGGCTGGGTGACCCGGTCCAAGCCTCGGGACTGGTAGAATTCTCGGATTCGTTTCTCTTCACCTAGAAGAGGGGAGTATGGGAAGTAAAATATAAGCCCTCTGTCATTCTTTGTTCCTCGAACTGTCAACCTCTTCACCAAAGCCCTTGCTACCTCAAGCTGCCACTCAGGAACAGTGCTCTAGAGGCCCCTCAAAGTCAAGTTGGTTACTCACTGTCTTGCAAGCCTGGCACTAGCTTGTACACGATGTCCTGCATGACCCGGTCCAGTTTGAGGTTGAGCAGTGGTTGTGTTTCATGGATCTTGATGTTACACATGGGGCAGTACTTGCTGGTTTGGAGGTACTTCACAATACAACTCTTGCAGACTGCAAGAAGAGAAAGGCAGACTCTCAGGCCCTCGGAAAACTGGGTTTATGGGTTGGCTGGGTATCCTGGGTGGTTAGGGCAAGCAGCCTAGAGGCTGCCAGCCAGCTTAGTGGGATGTAGGGCCTGGAAGAAACAGCCAGGGTTCTGGGCACTCACACGTATGAAGACACTCTGTTATGGTGGTGGCATCCACGAAGTAGCCTGCGCACAGGCAGCAGACGATATGCTCGTTCAAGTCTTTGATCTTTACTCGTACTTCCTCCTGCAGACACACCCTCTGTCAACAATTATTTCCCCAACCACAACCCGTGTGCCTTCACGATCTGGAAGCCGCCACTCATCAGAGCCCACCGCCAACCCTGCACACCGCGCCGTCAGCTGATTAGCTCCCAGGGGGTTGACACTCCCCCTCCGCCCAGCAGAGGGCTCCGTGCACAGCAGGGGTTCTCTCTAGGCTGGCTCGCCCGACCTTCCTTTCCCAGGGGAGCCTACAAAACGTCAGCGGCGCAATGCGCAGGCGTCCTAGCTCGGAGTTTGGCAACCCAATCGCAATCGCGCAGGCGCACTGGGCACCCTGTCTCTGCGCAGGCGCACTGGGCGCCCGGCCAGCCACCGCCCGTCCTCTAGCCGGCCCCAGTTCTCACTGCTAGCCGACCACAGTGGTAACCCTGCCGCCCCTTCACCTCGTTCCGTAGTGGGTCCATCTTGTACACTGACTGGAGCTGGTTCCGAAGCCTCATCGCGATCGCAATCTGGCCCCCCTGAGGAGACGCCATCTTAAAGGCTGATCTCGGCCTGCTACTTCCGGTGCCGCCTGCGGGGCGGGACTTGTCGCCCCGCAACGAAGGCTTAGGTCTTTTCGGATTCGCTGACCCTCTGTAAGGCCCCGCCCATGTCCCTTCTCTCCGTGTGCTCACCTGAGCCCCGCTGGCCCCTCCCCCTCCTCAATCTGTAATTAGGGCGTCCAGGGGCTTGGTGGGAAGGGGTCCTATCTCCTCGACCTCCTGTAGTAATCGTCATAGTAGACCCTACACGATCTCGGGACTGACTTTTGGACCTTGCAAAAAGACTGCCGCCTTCTACCCCAAAGGCCCGGCGGTCTCCGCCCGCCACCACTCAGGGTTGTCGATCTCCTGAGGCGACGTCCCTGATAAAAGAAACCCCTCCGGGTCCCCTGCTTGTGTCCTACTACGCGCCCGCATTACGGAGCTTCATCCCGATGGCAGGCCTTGTCCCCCCTCCACGGCGGCGGTTTCTTGGAGCTCTGCGGAACCTCGTAGAGGGTGGCGGGGAAGGAGGGACCCCAGGGACTTGGTAGTGATCGTGCCCACCCCCATCACTCCCTCCTGCCGCCGAGGTTGGGGGGGCAGGCCCTGGTTAATGATGATGATTCAATCATCGGCGCCTGCGGAGGCCTGGGACAGACTAATGCAGAGCAGATGCCCAGGGAGGAGGGGAGGACGGCTCGGACACTACCACATGTGGGCACCCTGAGGCAGCGAGCTCCTGCGGTGGCATAGGTCCAGTCCCGGACTTGGGGAGGATGCAGGGGCACTGGACCTGGTACACCGACGTCCCTAGGGACTTTTTAAAACGTGGGATTCAAAATCAAACGAAAACAAGGATAAAATTACCGTGGAGTATTAACATCAAGTACAGTTGGAGAATCAAGAAACGAGAAATACCAGCGGAGACGGGGGAAAAACTTTCTGGAGGAAGTGGGTCTTTGTGTGGGCACAGTTGGAGATTGGGAGTAGGGAAAGAAGTGTGGTGGAAATGGAAAAGAAAGGCACAGTGGAGGGAAATGATCGGAGAGGGACCTGAAAAGAGGATAAGGTGTAGATTTGAGAGCAATGATAGAAGAAGCAGAACCTTATGGAGTTGGGACTTCAGTGTGAGGGCAGTAGGGACAAATAAACTTTTCTGAAGAAAGGGGGTTATCCTATGAAAGAAACATATTCATTTATCTTCAGAGTGAATTAGAGGCAAGGAGTTATGAGATAAGTGACTTTTAAAAATAACTACTCGCTACAGCCACTGCTTACTTCCCTGTTCCAAGATGCCATTGTCTCTTCTCTGGGCGACTGCAGTGGCTTCTTGCCTGCTTTCTGGCTTCTACTTTTATCCTCTTTAGCCTAGTCTAAACATAGCAGCTCACAGTGATTCCGGTAAAACATGAATCAAAATAAAAAAGGATACATAGTATTTTTGAGTTGACAGATGCTTATTATCTGGATTGTGTCTATGGTTTCATAAGTGTATGCATATATCAGTGTATCAAATTGCACATTTTATGTACAGCTTATTGTATGTTAGTTTTGCCTTAAATTTGTTTAAACTTTAAAAATCAGGTGTCTCTTCTGTTTAAAACATTCCAGTCACTTTCCAATTAGAATAAAAGCCTTCAAGACTGCATGGTCTCTACAGTCACTCAGTCTCTCCAGACACACTGGACCTCCCTCTGTTTGTTCCACAGGTACACCGGTATATAATCTCATTTTGTCCCCAACTTGAAAGCTCAGGTATCCAAATGGCCCTGTTCTTCCTTCAGGTCTTTCCTCCGTGAGGCCTTCTGTGATCAATCTAGATAAATCATCATCTCCTACTCTTATACTCTCCCCCCTTCCTTGTTTTATTTTTCTTCTTAGCATTTCTGAGTACATGGTATACATTTTCTTTTTCAACTGCCTCCCTCACTGGAATGTAAGCTGTTCAGTGGTAGGACTTTTGTTGTTGTGTTTACAACTATATTTCCAGTGCCAGGCACGTAGTACCTAGTACATAGTACTGAGCACATAGTACCTTCAATCAAATTTTGTGGATGAACACATGAATATGGGTGGTGGTGATGATGGCCTATATTAGGCTTTTTTTTTTTTTTAAGAATATATTTTTGCTGTGCTGAGTCTTCATTGCTGCACAGGCTTTTCTTTAGTTGTGAGTGGGGGCTACTCTCTAGTTGCAGGGTGTGGTGGCTTCTCTTGTTGCAGAAGATAGGCTCTAAGGCATGCACAGGCTCAGTAGTTGTGGCTCCTGGACCCTAGAGCACAGGCTCAGTAGTAGTGGCACGTAGGCTTAGCTAGAGCATGGCTCCGGAGCATGTGGGACCTTCCTGAACCAGAGGTTGAACCTGTGTCTCCTGCACTGGCAAGCAGATTCTCTCCACTGAGCCACCAGGGAAGCCTGGCCTATATTAGGGTTTTATCTCTGGAAATAGAAAGGAAGGGCTGTGTGTGAAACATTTCAAAGAATAATAGGAGGAAGTGAATAAAGAGCTTGGGGGAAGCATTTCCTCCAGCTTGTTGGACTAAGGTGGCTACAGCAAAAGCAGGTAGAGCTGGCCAGAAGACTAGAATGGTGGGGTGGAGCACAGCAGGGGTCACAACCAGGGGCTGAGGTCACAGAGCTTTCCGGGTAGATGTATTAGCTGGAACTATTGGAACGGATGAAAACTGAGCAGATGTAGATACGGGTAAAGCTGAAGTCTGAGCTCTGAAGAATGTTCACAGTCTTCAGTGGAAGAAGAAAAGTCAATGGAGGAAAAAGATAAGCAATAACTGTGAATGTCCAAAAATGTAGAATAATACAAATTATGGAAGGCAAAAGAGACATATTTCAAGAGAGTTGATGGTCAACAAAGTAAAACATGTCAGAGAAGTCTTGGATAATAGACACTGGATACTGGATATCTCTGAGATAGGGTCCATGTAGTGAAGCCAACTTACAGTGGATTAAAAGAATAAATATGGAGGAAATGGAGGCAACAGATATGGGCAGTAAAAGAGAAAAAGAAACATAATTTCTCTTGCAAAGACTTTGTCCAGACAGTAGAGACCTAAGACAGTTGGCAGTAGGAGGGACTAAGTTGATGAGGAAACTTATGATATAGGAGTGGGGACCACCTCAAGCATGGAATACTGCACCAACAGCAGGATGGAAGAGAAGATGCAGGAAAACAGGAGTGTGGCCTCTCCCTGTGAAGCTGCAGATTTGAAGCCCTGAACACTTGAAGAGTTGGGCAGCCACATGCATGTGAGCTATGGTGAGATGGATTCAAGGAAGTCTGTATGAAAGGTGCGGATGCTGAAACCAGAGCCTCTTCTCAACATAAACCAACAGGAACCATCCTTTTCATAGAGTCAGGGAATCAGCAAGGTGGAGGCAAACAGCGAAGCTCCTAGGACTGTGGCTGACAGAACTGGATGCCTTTTGTCCTTGAAGCAGAGCACTGAAATCTTTTTTTTTTTTTTTGTAAATACCCAGAAGATGTATATATATATACACGCTACCAGGTTTGTGCCCATTCTCCTCTAAGGATCAGTTGGGCAATCTCTGGGTGGCAGAGCCATCTGTGCCGACCTCAAAAGGCAGGGTGTAGAATAAGGAGGTATAAAAGTCTGCACGATGTTACGTTTTTCACTTGCATTGATTTATTCAAGAAGGATTTTATTCAGCCTGATTGGAGACACACTAGTGCCGTTGTCTCCTCAGAGGCCCACCCCTGGAGTGGCAAAAGAAAGTGAAAGTGAAAGATGCTCAGTCGTGTCCAACTCTTTGCATGGAATTTTCCAGGCCAGAATACTGGATTGGGTAGCTTTTCCCTTCTCCAGGGGATCTTTCCAACCCAGGGATCTAACCGAGATCTCCCGAATTGCAAGCAGACTCTTTACCAGCTGAGCCACCAGGGAAACCCCCAAGGGAGTGGGAAAAGGGACTGACAAAGTCCTAACCTGCCAGCCAGTCCTCTTCAGAGCTGTTGTTTAGTTCACTGTCTCCCTAGGCGCTTTGTTCGAATCCAGGGGAATCCAGCCCATGCTGTCTCTGAAGGGTTTGCCCGAACAGCAGAGGCTTCATGCTATCTAGTAGCCCAAGCCCTTAACTGCGGAGAAAAGCTTGGAGTTCTGTGAAGGCTTAGGGAAGGTGGTATTATCTGTCTTCTTCACCAAGACAAAAACAGCTACCAAAGTGGCAGTACCTCCCCACCCCCAACCCTTTCAGAAGATTGTTGGCAGGGTGGGGGAAGAGCTGGATAAATGCATGATGAAGGTAGACAAGACTAGGGGAGGATGTCGCATGTTATTAATGCCCACTGCCTCCCTGCCCCTTGGTTCCCTACCTCAGCCGTCACCTTGGGGCTTCTGAGAACACAGGTTTTGTATGGGGAGAAAGCCTACTCCCTTCTTCTTCTTCTTCATCTTCCTGCCCAGATGACCAAATATCACTCCTGGTTCCCTCGAGAGAAAAGACCTCTTACCCTGCCCTAGGCGCCAGGCTGCCAGCCCATCTGCTAGGGAGAAAGGAGGGGCAGAGTTTTCCCCAGGAGATCCTGGACAATCAACTGGAAGATCTGTGCTCCCGGGGAGACCGGCTATTAGACTTAGAAGGCACTTCAGCTCCCAAGGGTCAGGCGGTCAGGAGCAGAGCACCTGAGTGGGCTGCGGTGGAGGGGCTGAGGACTGCCACAGCGGGGCAGGGTCCTCTGGCCACCATGTGTCTGAGACAGGCCAAGCTGCTCATCGGGTGCCCACCCTCCGAGGGATGGTAAGAACATCCGCCTCCAGGCGCCCAGTCTCACCGGCTCAGAGGCGCCAGGATTCCCCCCCCAACCCCCGGGGCCGGGGCGGGCCGGGGAAGGTAATGTAATTCCGACCCAGCTAACCCGATTATGGCGGCCTGCACCGGGCCGGGTGGCGGCAGGGGCGGGTCTAAGGCTAGGGGCCCGCAGGCCCGGGGTCCCATCCCGGGGAAGGATGCAGAGTTCACACGCTCCCAGCTCCTGGGTCCGCGGCCAGAGGTCACAAGGTCGCTGAGCGGCTTCGGTCTTTCCCCACCTCCCTTCTCTGACACGCTCCAGGCACAATTTCCTGGGCTTGGGGTGGGGTGAAGCAGCTATGCGAAATGTGGCGGTTAGGATCCTCCGTGGACGTCAGTGAGGTTCCAAGTGTCGCCTGTGGCGATTTCGTCCTCCTGCCTTTGGAGGCTGGGCGGGAGTGTGTGAGAACAGACTTCCTGGGCGAAGAGTCGGGGCGCAGAGTCCGCGTTGCTGGTTCCCTGTCGGGGGCAGAACGCCAGTCCCAAGTACTCACCAACCTAAACTGGCTCGGGTACAACCACGGGTCCGCTTTACACCGATTTAAGGAAATCGAAATTCTAAGAAACATTGGACGCCCATTACTGGCGCTCCGGAGAGGAGCTGGGGCCCCTACGGGAGAGGCCGGGAGGAGCACCAGGATCACTGGCCCAGTGATTCCCCGCCCTAGCTCACCGGACACCCCGCCACACCTCCAACTGTCCTCTTCCCCAGCCTCCAACTCGCCGGCGCCGTTCCCCAGCCGCTTCCCATGGCAGCCAGAAAGCCAAAACGAAATTTGGTCTTCGAGAGCACTTAGGCGGGGCCCACAACGAATCCGGGAGTCGTCAGGATGGACCCATCGGGAGGCGAAGAGTAGGGGCTGTGGGAGGCGGCACCTGCAAGGAAGTTGGTGAGGCAGAGCAAACCCAGAGGCGGAGGCCAGTGAGGATGGAGTCCTTGCGCATCTCGGCTGACTCAGCGCGCAGCGGCCCGAGCTCTGGCCCCTCCCGTGCAAGTTCATAACACAATCGCCACCTTCCCCCCTCCAACACCCTCACCACTCCCGCCGGCTAGTCTTGCCCGCGCTTGGAGCAAACAGGCGTCTCTTCCCCTTTAACGGGCCCGGCCCCGCCCCTGCCCTACCCCCAGCCCCCACTGCCCACCCAAGACTGATCTGTCAGTCACTGCCCCAGCCCAAGTCAGCCAACCCTCTCCACCCCGGACTCGGGCAGAGGCCCTGGCAGTCCAGCGTCCATCCGCGCTTCAGAGTCAGGAAGGGCGCTCCTGGGGCCCCAGTCTGTCGCGCTCCCCGGGATGCGAGTCCCTGCGCCGACACCCGGCAGAGGCCGGCACGCGCTGGGTTACTCCCAGTACATAGGGATGAAGATGTCCTGGGCGTCCCGGCGCCTCTCTGCGGCCAGCCCGGCAGGTCCCTGAAGCCACCGCCCTAAACGCTCCGCTGCTGGGCTCCCAAAGCTGTTTGGGGGCCCCTCTCTAACCACCAAACCTCCTGAGGTCCTCTTTGACCCGGACCCATGGAACCGGGGGTGCTGGCCTCGCACAACCTCCCGCACCACGAGCCAATCAGCTTCGGCATCGATCAGATCCTGAGCTGCCCGGAACCCCCTGGGAGCGGCCTAGGCCCGGGTCGCACGGGCCAGGGCCATGGAGAGAGTGCGGCGTTCTCGGGTGGATTTCACGGAGCCTCAAGCTACGGCCCCGCGGCCTCGCTGGCCCCGGTACCAGGCAGCTCTGGTGTTGGCCCGGGCGGCGTGATCCGCGTCCCGGCGCATCGTCCTTTGCCAGTGCAGCCGCCCGCGGGAGGCGCACCTGCAGTTCCTGGACCTTCGGGCTTGGGCGGCGCCGGGGGCCTAGCGGGACTCACCTTCCCTTGGATGGACAGCGGCCGCCGCTATGCCAAGGACCGGCTCACGGGTGAGGTTGCCCGATCCCTCCAGTGTCATGCCCCACACTGACCCTATTTTCTCATCTTTGATCCTTCTGCTCCAACTCAAGGTCCCTTCCGTACCCTTCGCCCCTAATCCCAGGGGGTCCTCCCTCAACTTGTATCTCTTGGTCCCGCTGCTGAGAGGCGCTGGGGAGGTAGCTGCCGTCGGTGCCCGCGCTCTCCTCCGCAGTTCACTGTCCGCACGGCGGGGAGGGCAGAGTGAAGTTACAGGGGACGTATCTCCCTCACCGAAGAGGGAGGGCCATTTCCGAAGCCCCCTTTTTTTGTGTATTAGACTCTACCGGTGCGGAGTCGAGGTTGGGGAGGTAGGGACCTGGCGCGGGAGCTCTGCGGCCTCGGCAGCCGCGCTCTCTTCTGTGACACCTCGGGCCGCCCGGAAAACCTCGCCTTGCTCTTTCTTCCTCCCTGTAGCGGCGCTCTCGCCCTTCTCCGGGACGCGCCGTATAGGTCACCCCTACCAAAATCGGACCCCCCCAAAACGGAAGAAGCCGCGCACATCCTTCTCCCGCTCGCAGGTGCTGGAGCTGGAGCGGCGCTTCCTGCGCCAGAAGTACCTGGCCTCGGCCGAGAGGGCGGCGCTGGCCAAGGCCCTGCGCATGACCGACGCGCAGGTCAAGACGTGGTTCCAGAACCGGCGCACCAAGTGGCGGTGAGGCGCGGGGCGGGTGAAGGACCGGGCTGGGCCAAGTGGCGGTGAGGCGCGGGGCGGGCTGGGGCTGGCCTCGCTGACCCCGCGTCTCCGCCCGCCCAGGCGCCAGACGGCCGAGGAGCGCGAGGCGGAGCGGCACCGCGCGGGCCGACTGCTTCTGCACCTGCAGCAGGACGCGCTGCCTCGGCCGCTGCGGCCGCCGCTGCCCCCGGACCCGCTCTGCCTGCACAACTCGTCGCTCTTCGCGCTGCAGAACCTGCAGCCCTGGGCCGAGGACAACAAGGTGGCTTCCGTGTCCGGGCTTGCTTCAGTGGTGTGAGCGACGCCTGCCCGACCGACCGACCGAGCGCTCTTTTCCGGACCGAGGCGCCTCGTGGAGCCCCGGAGCTGGGGCCTAGGAGCGCATGGCCGCCCACGCCGTGGTTCTGTAGCAGTGGAGCGTGTGAGGAGGAGCTGGCTTTGAGGCTATCGTCGAGGGCTCCTCGGCCACCGCCGGTTCGCAAGCCAACGTTTCACAATTGCCCCGCGCGCTTAAATGCGACCTTTCCCGCCATTTCCCACACACTTGTCGAACGGCGGCTGGAACCTAGCTGAGGGGGCGGGACCTGCAGCTTGATAGCCAATGAGGTGCGGGGAGGAGAGCAGGCTGGCCTGTGGCTGCCCTCTTGAGGAACTCCGCATTCTTCCGCGGGTGGGTTGGAACCAGAGTTCCGTCCGGCCCAAGCTGTTCACAGGCCCAGCTGGGATTCGGCAGCTGCAGCCTGTCGGGTCTGTACCAAAAGTGTGAAGGAAGGAAAGAAGGAAGACGTCAATGACAGGGGAGTGATGGAGGAGGTGCTGGAGGGCGAGTCTGACTGTGACAGGAACCAGAGGGTTATCCATGCTGGGCATGTCATTCTTCAACTGTAAAATAATCGCTAAGGACTTTGAGCCCCATATTGTGTGTGTGTTTAACCTGCTGACTGCGTCCTCCGTCTTAAGCCTCCCAAGTGAGTGGTGGGCGAGACACACTTGATGAAAGAGAAAATCTAAGAACACTAATCAGGCTCTGGTGTCTCTCAGGGACAGAGAGGTAAGCAATGGACAAAGTTAATGGGCCCAGGGGAGTTAGAGTGAGCAGAATCTGGCAAATAATAGGAAGTGATAGGCTTAAAAATAATCAAAGATAATTCCTAGGTTGGAAATGTAAAGGATCAAGAAATCAATGGTGCTGTGGATGATGAAAGGGAAATTGGGAAGACAAGACCAAGATTAACTCTGCAGGCAAAACTAAATGCTAAACCTAGAGAGAAGGATCCCCTAGAGTAGGAAATGGCAACCACTCCAGTATTCTTGCCTGGATAATTCCATGGACAGAGGCACCTGGTCGGCTACAGTCTATGTGGTCACAGAGAGTCGGACACGACTGAGCGACTGAGCAAGCACACAGGGAGAGAATACATTCTGGAAAAATGCCTTTTGGGGGAGGTCAGTTGACATCCACATAGAGGAGGAAATAGATGGAATGATGAAAGCAGACCACATCTCCAAGGGAGGGAACTCTGAGCAGAAAAGCAGAGTTCTAAGGATTAAATGTTTTATCAATTTCTATAAACACATTTATAATGTGTAAGATGATTGAGGCTATCAAAGTTAATAGTCTAAGGAAAGAAAAAGGAGTACCCAGTTGGTAAAAGCATGATGTTCCTGAAGTTGTTAGAACTTATGAGTGGGCCAGGGGCTGCTGGGAAGCTTGTTGCTGGAAAGTTAAGGGTTTGGGTACAGATCCAATAGCCTTTAAGAAGAAGCAAGATCTAAGTTGTATGAGAACAAAAGGGATGATTTTGTCTTATTCTTATAGCACCCCCATTCTTCCTCCCCTGCAGGCAAGAGCAGTTGATAGAGTGAGGTAAGCTTTAGGCAGGGTCAGAGGCCAACTGTAGTCAAACTGCTTGTTTTCCATGTTAGTGACACTAAGGTCAGTCATAGCACAAAGGCTTGACCAGAGGTGGTAACCAGGCAAGAGGATATCACTGTTGAAGTTCACCCTGATTCTTTTATATTGTGTCATCTTTAACTCATAGATACTGTAAATGCTACTGCAGAACCAAACTCAAATTTGGTATCATATAAACAACTTTTATAGACCAAAAGGGAGCACAAGGATGGGTTTGGCATAAGTTGGGGGCATGGAGGGCATGTCAGTTCCTCTTCAATAAATAGAAGAAAGCTAAGGAATCGGTCCTACCCTGTAAAGACTGGGGCTTAACCAATTTGCTCCACTCCCAGCTCCATTTCTTGGGACTCAGGTTCCAGTATTTACATGTGACCCTTGGGCTTCTAAATCTGGATGACTGCCTAGGTGCTAGCCTGAGGGAAGATCTCATGTGATGAGATGAATTCAACTTCACCCCAGAGGCAGGTCACTGCAGGACACAGGCATTTTCAAGTTCTTGGGTGGAGGAAGATTCACTCCTGGTCGGGGAATCTGTCATTTCTTCCCTCAGCTGGTTCAGGAAGTCTCTGCTCTCACTAGGGGGTAAGTTACTCAGGAAGTATGGAGGAGCCAATTCCACCAGCCTGACAGAGACATTCATAGTTAGATGATTTCCGTATCCTCTTTCATAATGCATATTGTTGAACTTCTTACTACCCCTTCCACAAACCCTGTCTCCTCAAATCATGTTACCACAAACCACTAAGACCCTCTCACTCCCCTCCATTCCCGCCCCTGCCACCCCACCCCCCACCCCCACTTAGCTTCGGTAAGTCCCCAGCTATAATTTTGGCCCCAGGAAGAGGAATGGACAGTGTAGGAGGGGTGTCAGGGAACTCACATCTGTGGCTGAATTTCAGAAACAATGGAAAGACAGTTGTCTTTGGAAATGGAGAAACTGTGGTAAAGCACCCACAGTGGGGGTCTGGCAGGAGCCCTGCGGCTTCTGTAGCAGCAGAGTGGGGAGAGCTGGGCCACATGCTTGTGGGTTAGAAGCAGGTAATTTCCAGTTCCATCTGTGTCTCGGGCCACCTCATTGAAAGACAAAGATATTGAAGGAATAAGTGAGAGTGAAGTGTCAGTCAGTAGAAGAAAGAAAGGAGGGTTGAGAAAGAATTATTAGCAAGGGTAGTGAGAGTATTAAAAGTAAGGCATACCTCTAGGTGTTATAGCCCTACCATACGACCATAATGTATGGCATTTCCATAGCCCCTTGTACCCCAAAACATCAAAGGAAAAGTTTCTCCTGGTTCTAAAGAGTCCTTTGAATGGCCACCTGGGTCCCAATTTCAGAGGTGGCATACCTTAACCTTTGTTCCCTCTACTTTCTGTTCCTTTTATGATCCTTACTCCAACTCTTTCCCCTAACCTTAAGGAAGTATCCTGACACCAGCGCTTTCTGAAGGTCTCTGCGATTCTGCTCAGATCCAAAGGCTGGTTGAGACAAGGGAAGTTCAATCCGTTGCATGAGTTCTAGGAGTTCTCCCCGAAGTTTACGGGCTTGGCACAATGCTGCCCAGTTTAGACCCCGAGCCTGGCACCAAGCCTTGTCTGCTCCACCTAGGAATAGAAAGGGACCAGCTATAGCTAAAGTCCTTGAGACCCCTAAAAGAACCCAATTTTTGGTCAAAGGGCTTCCTTTTCCTGGGACTAGGGATCTGTCAGCTGGCTGCACACTTTCTCTCTTTGGAAAATCTGGGATTCTGTAAGAGGATGCAGAGTGGAGCACTCACTCTGTATAAAGGCTTCATACACTTGGATCAGAGAGCTGTGATCACCATCCACGTGTTCTAGCGCTCGACGCAGGGCAGCTTCTTCTGCACAGAGTGGAGGACGAGTAAACCCAGGGGCAGCTGGAGGCAGAAGAGAGGAAGTTCATTCTGGGGCATGAGAACAGATAGCAGTACACTGAAAAAGGCAGCAACGTCACTCTGGGCACTTTATTCAAAAGACTTCTAGATACTATTCACTTTATTGGACACTGAAGATAAATAGATGAAAAACAGTTTCTGCCCTCAAGGAGCTTAGAGTCTATTGGGAGAGACCAACATGTAAGATGGGTGTGCAGGCCAATATTTGAAGTTTGAGAATTAGTTGAGTGGAGAAAGGCAGAGGGAGTATTCTAGACATGGGAATAGCATGTTTGGAGAACTTCGAGCACCTGGGACAGAGGGAACGGTATGTGTGGCAGGGTGGCAGGAGATAAAGCTGAAGGAAGGTATGGGCAAGGCTGTGCAAATGAATTTACATTGTTTGGAAGGTAGAGAATAACTGATGAAGAAGAGTTTTTAAGAGAATCCACATGTTTGGAAGAAGTTCACCTGACTAGTTAGGCGGCTACTCAAGGAATCCAGCTGAGCAGTGATGAGGAGCTACATTGGCATTAACTCTGAGTATCAAGAAGAACAGGTAAAAATTTTTTTTAAATTAGGAGATAAAAATGAAAAAAAAAATCCTGGAGAAAGGTTAGTCTAGAATGATGATAGAGCTGCAGAGGTGATGGTACGATTTTTTGGTGGTGGTGGTGAGGGAGCAGATTTAAAAAGGGCTCAGCTCAACAACAACAGAAGTACTCGAGTTCAGTTCTGGGTTGAAGTTTTGTGAACCATTCTGATAGGAATGACCATCAGGAGTTAGATATATAAATCCAAGATTCAGAAGAATGATATTGTAGCATTTCAGACCATGAATATGAATGAACTTGCTCAGAGAGTTCAGGGAATGAGAAGACAAAAGGGGCAAGGGTAGAACCCTGAGGTTCAACTTACTTTGAGCAAGCAGAGGAGGAAGAGCTCAAGTGGGAGACTAAGGGATGGCAATGGAGGGACGGTGAGAACCACCAGGAGCAGATCACAGAGGCTTAGGGAGGGGGCAACGTTAAAGGCGGAGTGGTTGCCATTCTCAAGTGTCTAAGGAAAGTCATAAACAGGGTTCAAAAGTGCTCGCTGGATTAGGTCTCCAGGAGGCCACTGGTGAGCAGAGGTGTCACTCTCCTGCTGGGGTGGGCCTGAAGCTGGAATGCAGTGGGCGAGGAATACCCTGGATTGAGCAGGATAGAGATTATTCTGAATAATGAAGGGATTACAGGGTTGAGCAAGACAGGTATAGTTTCAGCAAAAACAGGTCGGAGAGACTTGTTGCAGGACAAGAAGTAACAGACAGGAGAGGGATAAGTGATGAAGCCTAACTCTTTCAGCACAGTGAGGGCTGGGAACTAGAGCCAAGAGGAATGGGCTAGCTTGAGGAGCACCATGACACCAAAGGGAAGGCTTGGAGTCGTCTTAAGAGCCAGAGAGAGAAGTGATTTATACCAGTGAGCATGGCGGCCAGGGTGAGCATCTCATCCACACAGTCAAATTCGCACGAGGCCAGCAGGGCTTTGGCCAGCTCAGGGGCCAGGGGAAACTCTGATAGGATAACTCCCAGGTCAGACAGGTCCCCGTCATCATCCAGGGCAGCCAGATAGTCTAAGTCTTCCAGAGCCTGCATCAGTGCTTCTGGAGCTGGAGAGGGAACAAGGCTGAGAGGACAGGGGATCTCAGAACCTGGAGAGCAGCAGGACGTGGGCAGGAGGGGTGCTCACCAGGCCTGTCCAGGAAGTGACACTTCCCTGGCTCTGCAATCTGTCTCCTCTTTAGTAGTAACATCAGGGGGCTCAAATTCTCCGCCCACACTCTGGGCTGTGGCAGGCAGGGAGCCTCTACTTCTAGGAAGGACTTAGGATACAGGCAGAGGCAGGATCCTGAGGGGAGAAAGATCTGGGAAAGAAGACCACTGTAGATTTCTCAGGGCCTGTGGGTCGTGACTCTTCTCGTGTTTGATCCTACTGAGGGCAAGAGCTCTTACCTGGTGGGATCCCTGCTGCCCGTAGTCGTCTTGCCTCTGCCTGACACTTGCTGACTGGTCTCAACACTTGAGATTCTGCTCGGATCTGAGGACTGTAAACCTGTCACCACCCCCAACCAAGGCCAAGACAGGTGAGAGTGGGCTATTTCTATCTTTAGCCCGTGTCCCCTCACTTGTCTTTCACTCACACTTCGAAGCTCCAGTCCTGAGTCAATGACATGTCGGATGGAAGGGAGGGAAAAGGAGAAGTCGGCC
Organism: Muntiacus reevesi; assembly: GCF_963930625.1. Lineage (NCBI taxonomy): Eukaryota > Metazoa > Chordata > Mammalia > Artiodactyla > Cervidae > Muntiacus > Muntiacus reevesi. Next base: position 91,646,259 of record NC_089251.1, read on the forward strand.
AGCCAGTGAGTGACCACAACCTTCCGGGCACCTGACTCTGTGTCCTCGTACACAGCCTGGACAGCTCGTCCACAGCCTGGGTGAAGGGGCAGCACCCGTGGGGGAGGCCCCTGGTTTCCCAAGGACCCTACCTTCCTGGACAAGGACTCACAGCACAGGGAAATTTCCTGAGGAGAGAGGTGGGGTGTTAGGGTGATTCTCACCTTTGTGGGTCAGAGACCCCTTTGAAAAACTGACGAAAGCTATGGACCTTCACTCTGAAAAAGTGCACATGCTCATATAAAGTTGGGGTGGTATAATTTCAGGAACTTGCTGAACGGCAAATCTCTACATTGTATGGAATCAAAAAGTTTTTATCCCCAAACCCTGGAGTTTTTCCTCAAGACCCCAACAGAGAGTAAGTACTAGAACTCCAATGTTCCTAATAAGCATTGCTCCCGTTCTCCCCCGGGACAGGAAGGGGCAGACATCTGACATGAATACCTCCTTTCGCATCCCGTTGTTTTACCTCCTCACTGGGCAGGTACACTAGCACATCTCCTGGAGCCTCCTTCCGACACAATTCAAGCACAGCCTGGCAGGCAGCTTCCACTCGATCAGTAGGGAAAGAGTCTCTATAGACAGGAGTGGGGCACCTGCCAGTCTCCCTGGGTACACACACAGTAGGAGGGTTGCCCCAGAAGTCTTGGAGCTTAGGTTCAAGGGTTGGGTCAGTAACTACAACCACTCTGAGGTCCCCTGGGAGGCTTCCCAGCCTGGCATCTCGCAGGAGTCCCTGGAGCAAATCTGAGGCCACCGACCGCTCCTGAGCCTCATCCAGGACCAGCACGCCCCAGGTTCCAGTGCCCCGGGTCGAGGCCATCTCCTGCAGAAGCAGCCTGTCCCAGCAGAACCTGTTGACAGTGGCAGTGGGCAGAGGAGTCAGTGTGGACACCGACCAGCCCCAGAAGTCCAGAGGAGCTTCTCCCCAGGGGGCCTAGGCTCTGACAGTAAAGGTCAGAAAAAGATCTTGTGACTGACTTTCTGTGACCTATTGGTGACACTGTTCATAAGCTGTACTCCAGTTAGGAAAGTGAGACTTTCAAGATGATGGTGAAGTTGAATGTCTGAGGTTGCTGGCTAGGGTTAAATGGCTGAATTCAGAAGTTGCATCATGCATGATTTAAAGGGTGAGCTAAGCTGAGGGAGGGTACGGTGAGATGTCAGAAGGCTGGGTTTGTTTCTCTGGGGTGAGTGGAAGGAGATTTGAGTCGGGCCTGCAAGGGGCCACACCTTAGCAGAGTGTCTGGCCCAGTGCAGTCTTCTTGGGGGATGCTGTATCCAACCTCATGACCCAGGGTCAGGTCCATTTCATCAGCAACTCGCAGGGCCAAGCTTAGGGCTGCTAGAGGGTGAGGCTGAGTCACAGTTACCCAACCCTTCTGGAAACCTCTGGCCAGCACAAACTCTGCACACCACTGTGGGATCTGGGGTAAGCATAGGAAAGGACAACCCGTCAGCGAGACACAGAACTCTGAAGTGCTGAAAGAGCTGTTGCCAGTTTAATCTCTCCTTATTTGAGGAGTTCTCCGGTACTTCACTGCCTGTCTCCTTTTGACCACCTCCCCTATTATTCCACACAGCAACCCCCACCCCATTCCCGGCCTTGTCCCAGGAGGAGCCAGTTCCCTACCCCCTCCCTTTGTCAGAATTTCCTTCCCCACCCCCCGACCCCCACCTGGGTGCTCTTGCCACAGCCAGGCTCTCCAGACACCAGTACCACTCCACTGGGGCTACTCTCCAATTGCTCCAAGAAGATAAAGCGAGCAGCCCAGACAGGCAAGGATCGGCGCTGCTCAAGTAGTTTGTAGTAGCGGGAAGAGAAGGGGAGCCCGTCAAAGGGGTTCACAGCCAGTTCAGACTCCCCAGGGTTTGGGCCAGACTCTTCTTCCAACCCAAGAAGCTGAGAGGCCATGGTGACTGTCTAGCAGGACCTACAGGAGGCAGGGCAGTCATCAAGGCCTTGTATTTGGTGACTGACACCATCTTCCCACCTCAGCCCTGATCCCTAACCTGTACCCTCAGGTGATAATGCACTGGGGTCCATCCTTCCCAGTACTTCTTGTCTGCCGGGAAACAGGGAAGAGTTGAGTCTCCAAGTAAGGGACTATCAGAAGTGGACTATTGGGACTTCCCTGGCAGTCCAGTAGTTAAGACCCCAACTTCCAATGCAGGGGACGTGGGTTCAATCCTTGGTTGGGGACATAAGACCCTGCCTGTGGCAGGGAACAAAGCCCAGGCACTTCGACTAAGACCCAACATAGCCAAAAAGAAAGGAAGAAAGACCTGGTCACCTGTGGGAAGGTCCCTTGGGGAGAGAATGAAGAGCAGGAGTGGGGTCAGGAATTGGGGAGCAGGGACAGAAGGATCCTGGATTCAAACCTTTGCCTGCAGCTCTGAGACGCGTTGGAATGGCAGCCAGTTCCAGACCCACCCAGCAAGTCACCACAAACCCTGACCTGCTATGAGGTACAAAGGTCAATTCCGGATCCACCCTGGGGCACTGCTCAGACACAGTCCTAGAGACTGTTCTGGGGTGGGGCCATGTGCTCCACCTTCTTTAACCTAGTTAGGAGCCTAGGAAAAATAGGCTCCAGCTGCCACACTGGGCATGCGTGAATTCTACAGACTTTGTGTTCTGTGCTCATTAGTGAAAGGTATCCTGGGACCTGCAGTTCTGCAGCTGTTTCCTCACATGCCTGGGCTGAATTCTGAGGCCAGGGTCCAGTTGCTGCTGGGCATTCAGCTTAGTTATACTTCCTTAATATCACTCATCTCTTGACATGAGGAGGTGATTGCACACAGTTCCATTCTGACCGACCCTCCACAAACCCACAAGGAGGCCCTCATTCCTGATCCCCGCGACCAAGGGACAAGGAACCTGCTAGAGGGCTTTTGAGACCCAAAGAGGCAACAGAGACCGTGAGTGCAAACCCTGAATTTAATGTGATGCTGGGGGAGCCCCACTCCTCCCTTTAGCGCCCACCCATCCGCCTGCTGTGAGGCGGGGTGAGGCTGCCCCAGCCTCCGTCCCGCGGCTCTGGGTGCCATGCTGTACTCAGTCAGCCTCCTGGGCCTGCCTCTCTGTGAATCGCCTGTGGGACACAAGAAGACACTGTATGGGCTTTGCCGTATCATCCTCCTTCTCCAACCTGCCCTTTCCTACCGGTTGTCCTCTCAGCGTCTCACCTTCTTGCATATTCATACAGCGCCTGCTTTCGCTCCTGTAGACTCTCCTGCCGGGCCCAGGAGGACTTGGCAAATGTTAGGGCTGTGGGCTGAGGGGTTGCCGGGCCAGAGCTGGGGAACTGAGGTGATCACAATGTCAGAGGGCTTGCGAAGTCATCATCATTAAACACGCATCGAATGCCTACTTTGCAAGAGAGGTACTGTGCTAGGGTCTCAGGGTCAAAGAACAGACATCAGGACAGGGAATACGCAGACTGCCCCATCCCACCTCAAGTCCTGGACCGGCTCATTTTCTGGGCCTCACCTTGGGAGTGGAGGCTGTGGCAAGGGACTGGGTCCCCTCAGTGATGTCTTCAGGCATGAAAGCCTCGGCTCCCTCAAGCAGATTAGTGATGGTCAAGTCTACACAGCCAGTCCTGGCTGGGGAGAAGGGAGGAGTGGACAGCGCAGTCGGCTTCTCTGTTCACCTTCTCCCTTCTCCACCCACTTTCCCTCTCGACGCCTGTCTCCTCGGGTAAAGCTACTCTTTCTCATACCTAGGTCTCTCTGGATGACGCCCAGTGGAACATGGGGTAAAACCTCCTTCACTCTCTGAGCCAGACTTGCCAGATGCACATCAGGAGAAGGGCCAGGGGAGTGAGGGAAAGAAGACTGGGCTGCAAAAAAGAAATCCGAAATATGCTGAGTGGAAAACTAGAGGAGAGAGGCTGATTAGTACAGACACAGGGAGGAAGTCAGAACAGGCTGAAAAAGAGTTGAAAAGCTGTATGTCCAGAGACCACACACCTGACTGAGGGCGCAATCTGGGGTGTCTCTGTCGCTTCATGTGCTCTGCTTTGTCTGCTGGAGTGAGTCGTGTCCCTGTCTGGCCCAATTCTTTGGCCACCAGCTAGGGAGAATTGGAGGATTGGAAGTTTCTCAAGTGTCCTTCTCCTTCCCCCAAAGAAAGAACCCACTTCCACCCTGCCCATGTCCCCTACCACCTGTTGTACACGGAGGGCAAACTCTTCACTCCCCTCCCCCAGCTGTCGATGAACTGGACGGAGCCACCTGCAAAAAACAATCCAGGTTCACGTTGGGGGCACCCACTCTCCACTCTGATACCTCTTTTCTTGGAACAGTGGTGGTGACAGAAGGGGAGGTAGTAAATACTTTATATTGCCTCTGTAGTAGGACCTTGATATTAAAAGATCTGCAAATGGATAGGGCAGAGACAGCTACTTCCTGGACCTTGAGATGAGTTTCTCCCAGCCACCAAAAAGTGAGGACAGTTAATACCTTACTTGATACACCGTGAAAGGGACGAAAAGTGACCACAGCAGTTCTGAGACCCAGGAGGCATCTGACACCGTCTGAGGGGAGGGCATGAGTGAGGTCTAAACCAGGGCCAGGAGTAGGAAACTTCCCCTCCAAACCCAGAGATTCCCTGTGGAACACACTCACCACGGAGACAAGGGGTCTGTGGACTCGCAGGGTAAGAGGCTGTACCACATCCTGGATAGAAAACGGCCAGGAACTAGAAGAGTGAAGAAAGTAAGATGGGATTCTAGCCAATCTAGTCAGCAGCTCATACCTGACTTAAAACAGGTAACTGTCACTCTGTACAAATAGAAATGTGGGAAATAAATGGATTCAGGGGAAAGAACTAAAAGTGGGAAAAAAGCAAATAAACTAGGAAGGTAGGGGGCAGGGCTGAAGAAGGCTGTGAAAACCCAAGGGCCCCCAAGCTTGATCACCTACAGTTGGAGACAAATACCTGTGCTCACCCACCTGAAGCGCAGGAGTCCCTCCCGGCCATTGGTGGCTTCTTCCTCGGGGAATAGCAGCAGAGGGGTAGGGGGAAGCCGTGTTGAAGCACAGAATCTCTTGAGTGACTCCACCAACTCCCCCTGACCATTCATCTCCATAAAGCCCCGAGACCAGCACACAAAGCTTGGGGGACTATTGAGTAGAGGCTGGGAACCGGAAGGAGAGAAAGCAAGAAAAAAAAGAATGCCGTGAAGTGAGAAAAACTGACATATGGGTGGAAAAGCGAGGTCGGGGTAAGGGTATCTTGTGGTCCCCAAGGGAAAGCCGCACACGGAGAGGAGCGCCTTGAGCTGGGCCCCAGGGAGCCACTCCGTGGCACTCTCGGCTTCCTCCCTAACTCACGGTGCTACAGCTGGTGAGCAGATTGACTATGTTGTGGTCGAAAGGTGTCACGTGGTTGGAAATGAGGACCCTGACACGGTGATCCCGGAGTCCAGAGTCCTCCTGCCGGGCCACGAGCCCCAGCACCGCACACATGGTCCGCACCACGAACCTGCGAACGCAGGCAGTGGTGACTATCTGGCCTCGGTCCAGGCCCAGCCCCGACCCTCCCCGAGCGCCCGGGTCGGAACCTGCGAAGGACACTGTCTGGTAGCGCGCAGCTGACCAGGAAGACGTGGATCCCAAGAAACAGGCGCAGGACGAGGAGGCAGAACCCGACTGGAGCGTAGAGTAGTAGCGCGAGGAGCAGGAAGCCGTCACCCGGGAGCCTGGGGGCGAGAGGCGGGGTGATCGGGCGCCGAAGGCCAAGTGGACGCGGAAGTCTGTCTCTTCCCGCCGGGGCTCTTACCGGTGCGAATCAAAGAGCCGCTCCGGCCCCGGCGACGAGGGAGGCTCCATTGCCGCTGCTTTAGGGTTGTCTGGCCGATGCCGCCATCTTCGCGCCCCGCCGCAGGGGCTCTTGGGAAGGCGGAGTCTTCGGGCATCCGCCCAGGGTGCCGGGACCTGAAATTCTGAGGCGCCCCGGAAGGGCTAGCGGTCCCAGCATGCCTCGCGGACCCGTGGGCCACCTCATAACTCGCGTCCCGCGGGGACCACAATTCCCGGCATTCGCGGGGCGGGGGCGGAGTTGGCCTCCCGGAATCCTGGGTCCCGGCGTGCACTTCTGGAGACTTCAGGTACCGGCGTCCTCAGCGTCCAGCTGTCCTCCCGCTCACGTCTTTAGGGCGCCGCCTCTGCGCTGGGCGGGCGAGGAAGCCGCCGAGGCGGAGCTGATGGCTGCACTGAGGGCGGGGCGGGGTGCTGGCTGGAGCCTCCGGGGATGGCGGGCTTTGGGGGGGGTTCGCTGGGGAAAGGGACCCCTGTTGACCCCTGACCTCCGGGGCCTGCTGACGTCAGGAACTTCTGACTCTCGGACCCGAGTGACTTATGGGACCCCCAGTTTCAGGGCCCGGTTATCTGTGGGGGTCCCTGAACCAAGGACATGTCTGAGGTCCCGGACTTCGGATCTTCGAGCACGGCTGATCGCTGGGACCCCAGATCCCCGGACCCCGGAAGACTCAGGGACTCCTGGAACCCGTCCGCGCCTGTGGCTGGCGGTGGCGCTGGGCGCTGGAGGGGCAGTGTTGTTGTTGTTTTGGGGCGGGGGGCGGGGACCCCCGGCAGTGCTCGCCTCGGTCCTTGGCTCGCCGCCCACCTCTCCCCGGAGCCAGTACAACTTCATCGCGGACGTGGTGGAGAAGACTGCCCCTGCCGTGGTTTATATCGAGATCTTGGGCCGGTAACGGTGGGGGTAAACACTAAGGCAACGAAGCCGCGGGCTAGAGGGCGGGCGAGAAGGATGGGTCCGAGCCTCCTCACATCCGTACTCTCCCCCCGACCCCCATTCCAGGCACCCCTTTTCGGGCCGCGAAGTCCCTATCTCGAATGGCTCAGGATTCGTGGTGGCTGCCGATGGACTCATCGTTACCAATGCCCATGTGGTGGCTGATCGGCGCCGAGTCCGTGTAAGGCTGCCTAGCGGCGACACATATGAGGCCGTGGTCACAGCTGTGGATCCCGTGGCAGACATCGCCACGCTGAGGATTCAGACCAAGGTGGGGGCCGGGGCGGGCCACGTCTGCCTGGGGCTGTGAATTTGTTCACATCCCCAGGTGACAGGTCCTTGCGGCCATTCTCTCCTAGGAGCCTCTCCCTACGCTACCCCTGGGGCGCTCAGCGGACGTCCGCCAAGGGGAGTTTGTTGTTGCCATGGGCAGTCCCTTTGCGCTGCAGAACACAATCACCTCCGGCATTGTCAGCTCTGCTCAGCGTCCAGCCAAAGACCTGGGCCTTCCGCAAACCAATGTGGAGTATATCCAGACTGATGCGGCTATTGATGTGCGTCCTGACATGAGAGAAATGGAAGACTAGGTGGGGGGAGGGGGGACGGGGGTGTGTGGTACAGGCACCAATTGTGATAGATGGTGGATGAGCCTATATACCGGGATTGGGTCGCAAAAAATGTGGCCACTCCTTCACGGGCTGGGAAAGGAGAGGATTTGGAGAAAGTGTCTACATCCTGGTTGTGCCCGAGGCATAGAGTCCCTGGATTTCTCCCATATTTTCTCCTTGTCCTGCAGTTTGGAAACTCTGGAGGTCCCCTGGTTAACCTGGTAAGTGCGACATCCTTTCCAAGATTCCCTATCCCAGGTCAGTATGGGAAGGGGTGGGTTTTCCCTAACTCACTGATGTTTGGTCAAGTTTCTGAGCAGTTTCTTGTTGGCTGTCTCCCAGAATCCAACTAGATCTCCCCCCAAACTCCCTGCCACTCTTGCTCAGATACCCCCATCTCCTATTATTTGTTTGGGCTAGAGAATAGTGGGCTGTGTCCCAACAGGATGGGGAGGTGATTGGGGTGAATACCATGAAGGTCACAGCTGGAATCTCCTTTGCCATCCCTTCCGATCGCCTTCGAGAGTTTCTGCATCGTGGAGAAAAGAAGAGTAAGCCTGGCTTGCGGGGAAAGGGGTTTCTTTAAGTGGCAGGGGTGGGGAGGGTTTCCTGTAGAGGGGTCTGTTGGGTGGAGGAGGGGAAGTAAGGATATACCTGGGTGGGGCTCATTTGTCCTTCTAACACAGATTCCTGGTTTGGAATCAGTGGATCCCAGCGCCGCTACATTGGGGTGATGATGCTAACCTTGACTCCCAGGTATGAGCTTTAGGGGTAGTGACACGTAGGGCCATCAGTGTAACCAGTGGTAGGTACCTGGCACTTCTGTTGAGCTTTGTTCTCAGTTCTTTTTATCTAAGATGAGTTGCCTCATTCTTGGAGCTATCAGAGGAGCTGTCCTCTCTCATTATCTTGATTTTTCTCACCTTACTCTATTTGGCATACCTCCCATCTTGTTATTGCTTAGATTTACAATACCCAACCTTCCAGATGTGGCTTCCTTATGAGTATTTTCTGTTCTGGCCAACTTGATTCCTAATCCCCTGTTTTTATGTTGTTCTTATTTTATATAGTTAAATATCAGATTGATCCTTCTAGGTTAAGCTAAAGTTATAGCACTTCCTAAAGTTATAGCTTCTCTTAGGATTCTCAAATGACATTAGTGCTATTGATTTAACACTGTGTGTCATTTGGAATGTTATCTTCTATATATACATATTCCACTTCTTAACTGCTAGAAGGCAGAAAGTGAATTGTTTTTGTATCAAAAGGATCTAGTGCATGCCCTGTTCACACACTTGTCAGTGTGCTGATGAAAGATTTGAGGCAAACCCCAAATGGGGAGAGTGCCCTGTGATTAACAGAGTCATATGTGTCCTTTCAGCATCCTTGCTGAACTACAGCTTCGAGAACCAAGCTTTCCTGATGTTCAGCATGGTGTCCTCATCCATAAAGTCATCCTGGACTCCCCTGCTCACCGGTGAGGGAGAGGCTGCATTAGGAGGTGGAGATGGGTGGGGCATGTATGTGCCCTTGAACTGGGCCATCTAGTCCCTCCTTTATATCTCTGTCTTTTGCCATAGGGCTGGTCTGCGACCTGGTGATGTGATCTTGGCTATTGGGGAGCAGCTGGTACAAAATGCTGAAGATATTTATGAAGCTGTTCGAACCCAATCCCAACTGGCAGTGCGGATCCGGCGAGGACAGGAAACATTGACCTTATATGTGACCCCTGAAGTCACAGAATGAATGGATCAGCAAGAGTAGGAGGCTCCTGCTCTGATTTCAACCTTGGTTACATGGCTTGGGCTCTGAGGGCACCTGGACAGAGGATTAAATGAACCAGTTGGGGGCAGGTCCCTCCAACTACCAGCACTGATTCCTGGCTCTGAAGAGTCACAAAAACACTTTTTATATAAAATAAAATTATACCTAACAACATGTCATACTGAAAAATGAGGGGAAGGGTGGAACACTGCTCTTTTCCCCCACAAAAAGGCTAGAGGTAAAGCTTTATCTTCCAGAACTGAGGGGAGATACTGGAGTTAAACCATTCTGACCTCCCTATTCAAGAAAGCGAGCTGCTGTTGTCTGTTGTCCTGGGCAGTTAATCAGGTGCGCCTCTCTGGTGTGCTTGGCTTGGTGCTGAGCCTGGGCACAGAATTCCCCAGGCCTGGCCACAGATCAGGACAGTTGGCCTAGGAAAGAGGGCAGTGATTTCTGCTTGACGGTCCACATCCGCAGTGCACAACGGGCGAGTGCCGTGGGCCTGCTGATGTCAAAGCTTCCTTGGTAAGCTCCTGAGGTAATGGCAGCCTCAGACCCCTGCCATTAGGGGCCAGTGGTGGTCTGTAGAGGAAGGTGGTGGCACCTTAGATGACCTGGTTACTGGTCTGGCCAGGGTAACGTTCAAACCTCCTGTTGGCCTCTTCACTGAAGGCATCCCCTGCAAGGTGAACAGGTAGTTTGGGTAGGAAAACAGACCCATTGTGGGGAAGGGTGGGTGGAAATGGAGAGACTGGGAGATCCAGAAGTGGGTGGGAGGCCCAGAAACAACCTAGGGAGATGAGAATGAAGGCCTTCCCCTCCCACCCCCAGGCCTTCTGACTGCTCTTCCCGCCAGATACCAATGTGACAGTTGTGCACCCAGATGCGATGTCCATCATATTTGCAGTTACATTTCATGGCATTGTTGGTGAAGTCACTCTCTGCTACTTCAAAATTGGGGTTGATGACCACCTGTGAGTGGGAGAAAGCCAACGAATGAGCTGCATTCCTCAAATCCAAAGGTGCCTTTAATAAACAGTCCTCCCACTCAACAAGCACAAGTCTCAGACCCAGGCACCTGCAGAATGTAGTTTCCTGGTTTCACATCTGTGATGTCAATCCATTGACAGTCGATGTCATGCCGGTAGAGATCCCAGCAGCCGACAGTGATGCCCTGCTCTCCAAAGTTGGCACACTCATACCTCTTGGAGACATCTGAGGAAATGAGCATGTGTCATGTGAGGCAAGGCTGTGGAGATGAGGATAGTGCAGTCTATTCTAGGCCCCAACTCACCCTCCTGACATTCGGTGTCTTCTAGACAGAAGCTAGCTTTGTGGCCCTCGGCCACCTTGGTGCCGTTGGGGGTCAGGATATCGTAGTGAGTGAAGATGTCCATACTGTGATAATGCCTGTGGGGACAAGGGAATCCCTGTTTCCTTCCCTGCCCCCTCAGGCGCGCCTCTTCCCCAGCGGTCTTGCCCTTCTACTAGTTGACCCTCTCACCCATGACACTCATGCCACACCCAGGAGTGGCGCCCGGCCTTGGGCCTGAAGTCAGCACGTCCCAGGTTGTGGATCTGGGAGGAGAATCTGAGCAGACGCCGGTGGCCGTAAGGCCAGTTGGCTGAGCGGGCCGAGCTGGCCAGGCAGTTCTCTTCGGCAGCACAATACAACATGTGCAGGGGCCGGTCCTCGATGTAAGCGGTCTCCTGCACCAGCGCTGAGTGCAACAGCAGATCTGATGCGGCTGCACCGAGGAAGGGAGGAGAGTTAGGCGTCACTGCTGAGGGGCAGGGACAGGTGGGAGTGCTTCCATCCCCTCCCCCAGAAAACGGGTGAGACGCTTTCCACAGGGAAAGTGTACCCCTCCAGATTGCAGCTCTCCCTGCAAAGAGGTGAGCCAGAGCCTCCCTTCCCTGGCTTGCATCCCCCGACACCTCACTCACTTTCAGAACAAATGACTCCAGCAGTAAAACGGCTTCCCGTCCTCTTGCAGGTGACATGGGTGCCATGATGAGCACACTGGTCCAGGGACAGCTCAGTCCCTGTGCAGCGCACACCACTCATCACCACCTCTGTTATGTTCCCCGAATCCCAGTACCAGGTCTCCTGGGGACATAGAGAGGTGTTTTTGTGAGGCCACCATCCAGCCTCCCCAGCCAAGGGACCCATTTTGACAGACCTCTGTCCCCAACACAAGCTTTGGAGGCAATAGCCTCAGTTCCCCTCTCCTCCCCACTCACCTGCAGGCCGTGGTTGGCATAGCCCAGTCCGAGCTGCCTGCAGGCAACCATGGCCTCCAGTGTTCCCCAGCCGTCTCCGCAGATGAGGCCCCAGCGAAGGGACCCCGGGCCCCCTGTTTGAACTTCCACTCGCCCTTCATGGCGGCTGCGGCCCCCGCTGAGTCGGATCTGCAGTGATGCAATGGAAGTGCTGTGGAAGCTTTTGGGGTGGAGTAGTGGGAGTCTGCAGTGGGCCTATGGCTGAATGGTGATTCAGAAGCACTCACAGGGCTAGCAAGTGGTGGCATCAAGGGGAGCTGCAGGATGATAGGGTCCTGAGGCAGTGGGCAGAAGGGCCATCAGACTGCATCATGACCAGGTAGGATTGGATAGGATGAGATACCTGAACCAAGGTGGAAAGAGTGAGTGACTGACCTTGGTCTCCACCCCAGTGTAGGGCAGGTTGCATCGGACACCAGCATCTTGGCTATGGGAGCAGTCTTCGGCTGTGATGTTCTTGTGGGGGCACTTCCAGAGAGAGAGTTCCTGCCCAGAGCATCTAACTTCACTTAAGTGGATGGCACCCATGCCTAAGGTCAGAAGTCAGAGATTGGGAGGTTCTAACTTTACTTTCTGCCCAGGGGTCTCCTTCCTAAGGAATGTACGCCTCCAGGAGTATGTACCTCCTACCTCCCCCTCCCTCCAACCTGTACCCGCCTCACCCTGCCCCATGCGGGCACCGCTCAGAGCCTCTCGAGCACTCCCGAAGCCTAGCTCCCGACACACCACGCTGGCTGCTTGCAGGTCCCACTTGCGATCACAGACCGTGCCCCACGTGCCAGCCTTCAGGACTTCTACCCGGCCCTCTCCTGGGTGGGCTCCGCCCTTCAGACGCACTCGGGCCTGCAGAGGAGAGAGAGGTGCTCAGCAGTGAATGGGAACATCAGCACAGAGACAGTAGACCTGGGAGATGAATGAGATTCTGGTGGGAGGGAGCAGGTGGTCTCAGGTCTGTGGCCCAACCACTGGAAGGTTCCTCTCTGTCCTCCAAGGTCAGGACTATGCTTAATCAAGGGGTGGCCAGGCTACGGGGTTCTTCACCTGGGTGGTGGGGAAGGTCATAGTGTTTCACACACCTCCCCCTGAGGCTTCGACTGTTGCTTCTTCTGGCCACTGGACGCTGCGTAGAGAGGGCTTGGCACACAGCTCACCACCGCAGGGGCCCCCCCAGGGCACCTGGTGGTGTCATTGGCTCGATAGAACTCCAAGGAGCAGAGGGAAAGGTGGGCCTCCGTGCCCACGCATGCCACCCCGTGCAGACCAAAGGAGTGTTGCTGCCGCCGGGCCAGCAGCCTGGGGGGACAGGAGTGGGAGTAGTTGGGTAAAACAACGCGCCTGCCTCTTTGCCCACTACCCTCCTCCCACTCCATGCCTCCGCCATCCCCCAACCTTTCATGACCGCTTTAGTTCTTCTTTTCTTCTCTGCAGAAACACAGAGACAAAGAGACAATGGTAATGGGGAGTTTCCGGGCTGAGAGAGCCCAGACGGGGGTCCTTGGGTATGTTCTGCAACAGAAGAACCCTGTGGGGAGGAAGGCTAGTTTTGACTTGCCTGACAGCAACCTTGTTCTGTGTGGTGTCAGGGAGCTGGCCCTAATGGAGGCTGAAGCTGCTGTGCAAAGAGATTAGGAAGCCAGGACAGACCATCTGGAAGAGATAGGCAGGAGGGAGTAGCTAACAGGAAGCCTGAATGGCCAGAGTAAGCAGATCTTTCTATTACACTGCGACTGAAAGAACTAAATGAGTCAGGATGCAAAGAAGTGAGTAAGTCTTGGGTCCACATGGCTTCTGAAGAGGCCAGAGGGGCTTCCAGGCCAGAGGATGATGGGCAGTTACAGGAAGAACAGAGCAGATGGTGAACGAAAGACAGGAGTTGGTATAAATAGGAATGAAGATAGATGTACAAATACAAGACAGAGAGAGACCACACGACCAGAGAAGGAGAGGGAATATGAAAAACAGAAGGGTAAGGATAACCCCAGACCGAAAGCTGAACTGTATGGGTCTTCAATGAGGTAGTCCATGTTTCTGTAGTTTAAATGTAACAGAAATAATGTTCCATAGCCACCTGAGCAGGAAAATGGGACTAAGTAGAGATGTTAAAACTTGGAAACAGCAGAGAGATGCTGGAGAGAATGAGGGGACTTGCTTATCAACACCAGCGGAATGGAATATTGCAGTGAGCCATGTGATAAGAGCTTTCTTCCTAGAACAGCTGATTTGAACCCAGAGAGGGAAGGACCAGTGAGGCCTTGTGTTGGTGGAGTGGGCCTTTGAGGCTGGTCTGGTGGTGAATTACTGCAGTGATGTGCTCTATCACTTGATGTCAGAGGAGGAATATGATGATTTGAAGCCACTGGCTAGGAAGACACACAGAGGGATAAGTTATAGACAAATCAGACATAGGAAGCCTAGAGACTTCACAGAATACCTTTGGAAGCTCAAGATAAGTGGACTCTGAAGCTCAAAGAGACTTAGTATTCTTTCGAAGTCCTGTCTGGCTGAAAATGAAAGTGAAAGAGGTCATCACTTTAACATGGGGGTCAGGGAAGGCCAGGGTATGGCCATGTTGTGCAACACAACCCTAAGCTAGAAGGGCACTGTGGGAACACCCCCATATCCCGAGGCCTGTTGAAGGCACCAGATGGAGGAGCTGGGGAGTGAGGGGTGCCTGGGGCCACTGAGTGATCCTGGGATGCTGTGAAGAGAGGCGGAGACAACAGCAAGGGCTGAATTCTCTACAGCTCACCCACTGCTGAAGAAGCTCTCCAGGAGACTTTTCACGCACGAACTGCCTTCAGAAGCCAAGTGAGATACAATCATTGGGATTGGGAGCTTTTTGTTCCCTGGGGTTCTGAAGGCACCCAGGAGGAAAATGATGGAACTGGGAGCCTAATTGTGTTAACTGGGCCAGAGAGTCAGGACTGCCATCTGACTCCTTCCCTGGGAAAGGTTCAGAGGGGATCCTGAGTATCACATCCAACCCAGTAGCACTTACTCCATTTAACAATTATCAAATAAAGGTAGGATGGGAACACTGATCCCTTAGGGAAACTTAACTTCTTGGGCGAGAGGCAAGCATGGCATCTGAAGAGTATCTACTAAAATCTGCTGGGGGAAGACAAATAAGCATGCGGAACAAGAGAAGTCAATGCGTGAACTTCTATGGAGATTTTTCAAAAATCCTGTGACGAGCATAGTTTCTCAGACAAAAAACATAAGGTCCAAAAAAAAACCAAAAAACCAAACAAACAAAACCCCAAGCAAAAGGGTCAATCTTATTTTACATTTTGGTGAATCATCTGGAAGGTGGCTTGTAACAGTTGCTGCTGCTCCTCCACCTCCTGATGGAGGCGTCTCTTTGACCCCTTCCTAACCACAGCCCGATGCCCCCGACTCATTGCTTGGCACTCCCTCTCCTCTCCACCCAGCCTAAACTTTATTTACCTCTTAACTGGCCCCCTGCCCATTCGGGTTTTGGGTTTGGCTTTAAGCTTGGTGACTGGTCTGAAAAAAGGAGAAAGAAGTTAGTGGAAGTAGTGGTCAGGTACATTACCCAGGAAAGGTAAAGGATTATTTCTTTTTTCTGTTTCTAGGAAGGACCCTTCATGCAGAGCATGGGAAGGAGCAAAGCAAAGGCAGTCAGATTTTCCACATACACTGCTGAATACCACTTAACTGTATTTTTGGAATACATGCTGCTCTCTGGATTCAGCAACAGTGATGAGAAATCTGGTGATGTCTGTCCAGGTGGTGAGGGGAGAGGAGATGAGAGGAATGGTGGAGGGAGGAGAGAGTGTGGGAATGTAGCTGAATGAAGGGAGGTTAGGAGTTAGGGGAGGGGAGGAAGCATGCAGGTGGCGGAGGCTGGAGCCCAAGCTATTTGCGGGCAGTAGAAAGATGCAGAGGTCTCTTCTTAGTCATTCCTACATTATTTCCTCCTTGTGTTTCCTAAATCAAAGCTTACCCATCCCCATGCCTGCCTCCCCTCCCCTCCCTCCTGGAATGGCCATTTCCCAGCCACATCCCTAATTCATCAGCTTGGGTTCTGGGATGGACATGGATAGGCTGCCTTCCATCCATCCACCTCCTGGGGCCACAGGGATGAGCCGGAGGTCCCGGGGCTCTTGCCCCATTACCTTCCAAGGGGCTTGGAGCGTCGGGCCGAGGCTTTGGCCGCTCGCTTCCTCAACTTTCTGTGAGGATAAGACAACAGCAGAGTCAGGAACAGTCTAGAACCAAGTGGGAAAAGTTGGTGGAACAGGGACCAGGGGCAAGATTTCTGTTTTAGCAGTTAGAGGCCTCCTGGTGGCAGGATCTTGTAACATTAGATGACCCCAAGGCTCTGCCCTTCACAGTTGTTTGGCCTCATAAGCTCATGAACAAGGCAGGTGAGCTGCAGTGAAGGACGTGGACTCGGGGCTGATAAAGACCCTGTATCAGGACCCACAGAAATTAGGCTAAGGCAGATGAGGAACAGGAGTCTTGGATTGATATTAGGGCTGATCTAAACCTGGGGGAGAACTGGGGGGATAGATTAAAGTGGAAGGGTGTTAAGATTGCCAGACTGATGAGGCAAGGAGAGAGAAGTGGCCTGGTCACACCTAGGGAGGCTGACTGTGTATTTTTTTTCTGGATGCGCTCTGGCTTCTGGCATATCCAGGCCTGAGGCCAGTGAACTAGGACCAAGGAACAAGGCTGGACAGCAAGGGACATTAACTTGGTTTGACTGGGGAGCATGAGGCCAGGATGCTTAGGATGACAGCATCCTTCCTGTCTAAATTAAATCCCATATGCTTTAGTCATTCACAAGCAGCTCATCTCCCAAACTTACTTCTAGGGAATTAAGGTCTAAAACCTTATTTCTTCTTAACTGACCTAAATATTTGACCTATTTTACTCTTCAAGAGGTTACTTTAAGTCTAATGAATGGAAACTAGGTCTGTTTCTCCTCTCATTCTCCCTTTGATTTCAAAGACTTTCATTTTGCCCACTCTTTGTCCTGTCCAACTATGTATAGATGAATGCAGGTCTTGTCTGTCTGTCCTTACAAAATTTATGGAATTCCCCATTATCCTTTTAGTTATCCTGTCTTTGAACATGTTCCTGTTCAGCTGTTTCTCTTGAGTTATATTTGGATGTGGTATATTATGTGCAGATGTGCTAGGATTTTAATATATAAACAGGGCTGAATCTGCTTGGTATTTCCTACCTTGGCTTCTTCTTGAGGATGGTCTTTGCCAAAACATCCAATACGTCCAACATTCCTAGCAAAGAGTCTACAATAACTCTTGGGTCCCTTTCCTGAGACACTGCTAAGAGTTTAGAACCTTTCATTGGATAAGTATAGGGTAAAATGTCTTCTCCAAATGTCTTTTTCTCAAGCATGTCTGAAATGAAATATATCTGGCACTTTCTTTCACCAGTAACCAAGAGAAATCACGTAACAGTACTCAGAAAAATGTATTATCTAGAAATTTAGAAGTACTTCTCTAGTTATTTAAGGACTTTATAAGGTCTTTATAATTGTATGGTATATATAATTATTAAAATATACAAGGCAAATACAGGTTACATTGAGGACCTGGTACTTATTTAGGACCAGTGCTGATACCTGTCTCTCTTTTCTAAAGTCACCACCCCTAAATGTTTCTGAATTCCTTCCCCTATGAACTTTTCTCTCCTCAATTGAGAAGTTGCACATAACCTTTCCTCAACTGAATCCTTTTAAACATATTCAAATCTCTCTCTTTCACACACACACACTCCCCCCCACATTTCTTCTTAGTAGAAAAACTTTTCAGTAGTGTCAACACTCATCATCTTTACCGCTCACTCCTTAATCCACTCCTTTCTGTTTTTCCCTACCCATCACTCTGTGATGATAAATCTGGAATTTTTTTTTTGTCTCACACACCACCGACTCTTGGTAGTATCTGACACTGCTGCTCTCTCTCCCTCCTTAGCTGTCACAACACTACTAGCTTTATTTGAGTCCTAATTCTGGATGCTCTTTCTTGGTCTTCTTTGCAGGCTCCTCCTCTATATAGTAATTTACATTTTTGGAGCTCTAAGGCATTCTTCTCACTTCAAACCCTCTCTTTATATATTCTCATTTACATCTAACCTTGACATCCCTCTCTTCTTTGGCTCCCAAAGTCAATCCATAACCAAGTCCTGTCAATGTTCCTTCCTGAATGACTCTCTAATCCATTTGCTCTTGCTCTTCTCTAAACCATTCTCAAAATGCAAAGTGATCTCTGGGAGCCACAAACCTGATCATGTCCTCTCACAGCCCTCCTCATTGAAAAACTTCAATCACTTTCCATTACTTTTACCATAAAGATTCAAATCATTACCGTAGCCTATAAGGTCTTCTATGATCTGGTGCCAAATTAACTCTCTTGTCATCTCTGTATTCTCAGCACCTTGCACAGTGCTTGGCAAATAGTAGGAGTTCAATAAATATCTGTCACTGAATATATCTGAATATGAACTAGAATATCTGAAATGAGCTAGATGAGTGCCTTCTTAAATAGCACTTAAGCTCTTAGAACCTCAACTTCTTTGCCTGCAAAAGGCAGTAAATTGCTCTGTACATTCTGTACATTCTTTTCCTCTTCTAAAATTCTACAACTTTCACATGTTCTAGGGTAGAAGTACCAAACCAAGTTGAAAAATGATAAACGCATCACATTCTGATTTTCTTATTCTTTAAATCTTACTAACTTCCTCTAAAAGCTAGCAGATGCATCTTCTTTCTCCAAGGAAGGCAGAGTTGTTTATAGCTATCCTGCCTAGCCGTTATAATTGTATTACCTATGAGGAGTCTCCCTCTGTCTGACTTGACCTGTGAAGGAATATCTACGTTAAATTCTCATCACAGAATCTCCCAGGATCACTGTAATCTCTTTCTTTACTAAGAATGAACTCTATACTTAATATATATCTCCTTTTCCAGCTTTCATATCCCAGACTCAGTAAGAGATTCCAATATGCACACATATATTCCTGATTTCTGAAACTTTCTTGAGTCTGTGCATACTTAGGGACAATTCCTGGGCCTCAAAATTCCCAGGGATGGCCCATGTCTAAAGCTAGTTCATATTAACTTGAAGCCCAGAGATGCCAGGCATCATCCTTCTCTTAAGTAGCCTCAGAATCATTTTAATTATCTCTTCTTTTATTTTATATATTCTATCTGTCATCCAACTTCTATTCATTCCTCTCTCTTTGTTGTCATCCTCCTAATCAGCTTCATTTTTATAATTCCTAATTAATTTTACTGCATCTAGAACCTCCTCTTCCAAATCACTACTATCAGACAAACTTTAAAAAACACTGGCCTTATTTTATCACTGTCCCATACAAGCACTTTTATTTTTTAATTTTTCATAGGATAAAGGTAAAACTCTCCAATCCGGCATTAAAAGTGTTTCATTTCCTAATCTTACTTCATCCAGATTTTTCTTCCACTATTTCTCAGTATACATCTTCTCTCTGGCTTCCCTGGTGGCTCAGCAGTAAAGAATCTGCCTGCAGTTCAGAGGACATGGGTTCGGTCTCTGGGTTGGGAAGATCCCCTGGAGAAGGAAATGGCAACCCACTCCAATATTCTTGGCTGGAAAACCCCATGGACAGAGGAGCCCGACAGGCTACAGTCCATGGGGTCATAAAAGAGTTGGACATGACTTAGTGACTGAACAACAATCTTCTACTCTAGTCAACTGTCTTTCAAAATATCCTGTTCATTTTCATCTCTGTTGGGGTCAACAATGACATCCAAGTTACTAAATCGCATTCATTTCTCAGTCCTCATGTTTTTGGAAGCATCAGCAGTAGTGACTCAGTTGATCCCTCTCTCCCTTGAAGCACTTTACTTGGCTTCCAGGTCTCCACACTCACCTGGTTTTCTTTCTACCTCACCTCCCTTTGCATTTTGCCTTATCTTCCTGACCTCATAATGTTTAAACTCCCTAGAGTTCAGTCCCTGCAACTCCTTTTCTCTATTTACACTCCTTCCCTTGATGATGTTGTCCAGTTTCAGGGCTTTAAATACTTGTATTCAACTGGACTCTAGAGTCATATACCCAATAACCTCACCATTTCAGTGTCTAAAGCACCTTGAATTTAATTGGTCTAAAAACAAGTTCCTAATATACAATCTCCACTCTCCCGTCTCCAGATAAAACATGCCCTACTCACTGTTTTCTTTATCAAATGAGGTCGACTCCATATCTAGCTCAGGCCAAAAACCTTGGAATGATCCTTAATTCTTCTCATTCTCTCACACCACACTGAATCCATCAGCAAATCCTGTTGGCTTTATCTTTAACACAGAATTTGATCACTTTTTCACCACTTTCACTGGTCACATCACCTCTCATTTTCTTTAGTTGGCTTTCAGGAGACAATAACTGCCTAACAAGTCTCAGTGCCTCCTTGACTCTACACATTCCTTACAGTCTCTTCTTAACAAAACTGTCCAAATAATATGCAAAAAGTGGAAGACAGATGTCACACCTCTGCTCAAAACCTCATCTCACACGGTAAAAATTGGTCTCTCAAATGGCCTTACATGATCTGACTCCTCATTCTTGCCTTGTCTTCTAAATTACATCTCCTGTCATTTTCTGCCTTGTTCACTCAGCTCCAGCCCCAGTGGCCTCCTGGAGTATGACAAGAATTCCCCCTAACCCCTCATCTGCTATCTTCTCATATATGATGTTTCTTCCTGGAGATGCTCATCAAGATTTCTGCATAGTTTGTGCCCTTTAAATATTTTCTCAAATGATGCCTCCTCTGACTTATTTTAAAACTCCAATTCCAGTTCCACTTTCTAACATTTTCCCTGCTTTATTTTTACCTATTACACTCTTTGCCATCCTTACATTTTGTAATTTTACTTTTTTCCTGATTCTTCCCTAGTTCATGAGATCAAGGATTTTTTGGGTTTTTGGTTTTTTTTGGTTGTTGTTCATTGTTGAATTCCTAGTGTCTACAACAGTCCCTGGCATACAATAGGCACTCAATAAATGTTTATTCTCTATACCTTTGTTCATGCTATTCTCTTCATCTGAAATGCCTGCTATTTAAGTCGCACGAATCTTTCAGAACCTGGAGTTTGGATTTGAAAAGGTAAAGAACAAGCACAGGGAAATATAGGCCCAAGGTAGATAATAGCAGAGGAGCACAGCACATAGATGTTTTAAACCGTATATGAGTTGCTATACCAGGAAAAGTATATTCCTTGGAGCCTAAAGAATTTTCAGATGTGGCTCAGAGCCAAGGCAAAAAAAATTTCAGCAAGTATGGAAATGACTGGAGGCTGGATAATGTACTAACTTTCAAAAAGGAGGAAAAGGATTCCTCAATTTACAGATAATTTATGTTCTAGGATAGTCATTAAATAGAAAGTTTGTGAGCATTGAGGAAAAAATATGGTGATCCTTAGAAATCTAAATGGATTTCAGTAAAAGTCAGCTCAATCAAACCACCATGATTTCCTTTAAAATTACTAAAATTGCAGAATGGCTGTGAACATAGTATATCTGGATTTTAGCAAAAGACTATAATTTCATTATAGATAAGATGATGAAATGTTGGCTGTATCACTGTAGTGTTAAGTTTGTCCCAACTGCTGATAAAACATTTCAATGATTAAAGGTTTGATGTAAATCTGGAGGATTCATAAGAAGAGTTAGACTTCGGTTTTAAAGATTTCAACAAATTTATCAGTCACTTTGATGAAGTCAGGAGGCATAGCTATCATATCTATTGAACAGAGGGGGCAGGGAGGTATGACAAGTGCAAAAAAATGTCAAGATTCAAGATAATCTCATGGGATCATTATGGGTTTTAAATGATGTATCAGACATGAGATCAAACATTTCATAGGGTAAGCTCAACGGATTTAGGTTCAAATAGGCTGCTCTATCAGTATCAAGGAGGAGGGAAGACCTAATTCAAGTGATTACAAGGTCAATATGAGCAGTGGGATGCTGCCTCAACGGAAAGGCAGTGGAAAATCTAGATACGCGTTCTTTAAAAATGAGCTTTTATGCTGTACCCTGCCCCGATCAGCCCCACATCTGAAGTAGCGTGCCCAGCAGAAGGTCACCCAGATGTTAAGAGCTCTTCCTGCAAAACTGGTCTAAGGAAGAGCTGAAGAAAATCATTTAAATTACAAAGAGATTTCCAAATTTCTCAAAACGGCCAAACTACATGCTCCAGGGAAGCGAGACGCAGTGAGCAAAGAGCCTGTCCCCAGTGTGATACATTCCCCGGAAGCCGGCGCGTACACCGGGGCTCCAGGGCAGGTGGAGAGGGCCGGCCTCCAGGGCTGAAGGATATTCTGGAAAACTAGCTTAGCAGTCCTGAGTGCTCTCGCGCTCACTGGACCCAGGGAAGGGCCTCGGCCTCTTCCCGCGCCCTCCGGCCTTCAGGGATTGGCGGTCAGCATGGGACCGCCGCCCCGCGGGCGCCCCGGGCCTGTCGCCGTCAGACTCACGGCGTCTGGCCCCGCCCGGATGCTGCCTCGGCGGGGCGTGGTCGCTACCCCCACCCTCCGACTCGGACCCGCGGGCTCCCGGGCCGCTGGGCGTGGCCTCGCGAGGCCCAGCTCTCGCCCCGGGCGCGGAGACGCCACCTGTCGACCGACCGCCTCTCGGGCCCCGACGCCACCGCCGCCG
Source organism: Muntiacus reevesi (assembly GCF_963930625.1). NCBI lineage: Eukaryota > Metazoa > Chordata > Mammalia > Artiodactyla > Cervidae > Muntiacus > Muntiacus reevesi. The sequence continues at coordinate 91,668,407 of NC_089251.1, forward strand.
CTCGCCCCGCCCCGGCTCTCTGGCCACTGGGGCCAGAGCTTCGCTGGTCCCCGCAGCAGATCCGCCTCGGGGACCGCTTCATGGTCCGAGATTTTTCAACTCTGTAGTTTCACAGAGGCTTCCACATTTCCCCCGGCTGCCCAGGTGAACCAACTCCTTCGGAGGCCCCTCAACACCACTCCTTAACAAGCGCCCCTCAACTTCAGTCCGCTGCACCAGCGCCCACGTCCCTTCACCTGTAGAAGGCCACGTTGACCCGCTTTTCGCTCGGGAAGCCCAGCATCCCGCAGATCACGTGGCTGTTGTGCGCAGTCCAGCCTTTGTCACACACTTGCGACCAGCCATCCGGAAGCCTGACTTCGACCAGTCCCTCAGTCACGGGCAGGGGCCGTCTGCCCCTTCCAACGGCTGGCCGAAGTCGCACCTCCTCCACTTGTAGGTGATGCTCTACCTGGGGATGGAACCACAAGCAGAGGAAGGAATCCCAGTGGCACCTTTCATATGTCTGGCCACTCTTAAGAAACCCTGATTGAGTGCACTTGCTGTGACCCCAATGGCGAGATGGGGCTGAGAGGCAGGCCTGCTCTCTGTGAGGTACTGACTGAGGTGTGTGGGTGTGTTGGCTTTCCTGCAGCCACCAGAGTGTAAGGACTTGCTGTGCTCTGAGAAAGGGTCCAGAAGAAGCTGGGGAAGGAGCATCTAACTCTGCTTGGAGCCTGAGGGAACACTTCACAGAGGAAGAAGCACTGAAGAAGTAGGAGAAAGTTAAGAGTGAAAGGTTCCCTCAGGAATATCTGAGCTGAGAGAGAGCACAGGTGCCCTGGGGACTGGGGATGAAGTTGGAGAGGTTCATGCCAGGCTTAGTAACTTGAATGCTAATGCTAAAGTAAACCTGGACTATATAGTGTCTCAGAGCTCTATCATTTTGCCACCTCCCCAGTTTCCCACCAACCCCAATTATCCCATTGGGCACATGGGATCCTCTCCATTCTAGTATCTCCACATATAACCACCCCACAACCCTTTCTGTCTTGCCGTCCTGGGTGGTATGTACATGTGTGTGTGTGTGTTTATGAACTACAGACCTCAATGACATTGGAATCTGAGAAGCCAGGGAGGCGCTCGTCCTTGCAGATGACCCCAGCATCCTCATCGTGGGTACAGTCACTGTTCCCCCAACCCCGGGAGGCACATTCGGTCACACTCTGCTCAGTCCCACTGCAGCTCAGGTTGTCCAGCCAGATGCGGCCTGTGTGGGAGGGGAGATAAGGGGGTGGAGAGGCTTGGAGAGGTAGTGTGGGGCTGTTGGTGAGAGTGAGCACGGAAGCCTCACGCCTGGCAAGACAATGGGTGGGGAAGGGACAGGGGACCCTGGAGAGGAATAGGAAAGGGGGCATGGCATTGATGGAGGGTTGGCAGTGTTCTGGGGATACCCAAGAATTTGGCAGGGTGAATAAAAAAACCCAAGAGTCAACACTGAAGTTCTGATCAGTCCTTACCCTTTCAGTGATAGCCGCCTCAGATGCGTGAGGCACTCTGCCAAGGTATGTACATATGTGATCATTCTTAGAACAGAGCTGCCATTAGATATTATCAGCATCTTGTATAAAGAAATTGAAGTTCAGGGAAGGGAAGTAACTTGCCTAGGACCATACAGCCAATGCCTGAGGGCTTAGGGATTTGAGCCATTTGTGAGACTTGGAAACGTAAGATCCTTTCACCTCAGCCTTACATTCTCCCATGTGACTGCTCTGCGCTGCCATGTTGCCCCATGTTTTACTCTTGACCTGGGCCAAACTGAAATAAGTATCACTGACTTTCTCTCAGAACTTGTGGCCCCTCAAAGGGCCATGTGCAGGGAACCCTCATGGGTATCCTGACAGGACTTAACCAGCTTCTGCTGGGATACCTACCTCTCGCCCCATTAGGCTGTTGGAACCATCACAAACTATTGAGATTCTTTTATTACTTTCTTTCACTCCAGGTCTGATTCAGTCCTTTGAAGCCACCCAGAAAAATCCCTCAGTCAAATGCCTGTCTTCATGTTTGAATTCAACCATCATGTAATTATTATCCAAAGCTTTTTCATTTCATATCATATATCCCTGGTTTCTTCAGCTATTCCTCCTTGAAATATGGCTTCCAATCTTTTACATCTGGTAGCTCTCCTCTGAAAGTACTTCAATTTCCAGGAACCTAAGTTCCCTATTCAGAGATTAAACCTGTGCCCTTGGGAGTGAAAGCGCAAAGTCCTAACTACTAGACCACCAGGAAATGCCCAGTACTTCCATTTTTCTACTGTCTGTTTGAAAATGTGGCATCTAAAGTGATACTTTATTCCAGATGTGGTCTAACCAGTGGGAATTGGGGGTTAACTGCAGATTGCACCAGCTCTATCAATCCCACTGTGAGTTTATACAATGCAAGTGCCCCCAGGTCTCAGAATTGCTCCTAAGTCCCTACTAACCACATCATACTTATCCTAAAATTTATACTTGTCTTTGGAAGCCCAGCTTGTCGGTTTCAGCTCTAAACTATAATCTGATCTTTTTGGCTGCAGTATCTGTGATCACTTTTGTCTTTGGGACATCCAGACATCATTTACCTGCTCTCAGCTTCCCATGAAACCAGCTGTACTTTAATCATACAGGGCTCGTCTGTGTCAGGGCTGTCTTTGCATGTGGCTCTGTAGAATCATACTTTTGCAGGAGAAAGTAACTTGCAGATCATCTAGTCATTTTGCACATGGGGGCATCTGAGGCTCAGAGAGGGCATTGATCACACAGCTATGTGTTGGTTGGTTTATCCTCCGCGGGTGTACTTGACACTGGCTGTTCTTGGTGTTCTGTGTCCCCATGGCTGTTCCCTCTCCCTACATTTAGGCTGTATTTTGGCAATAAGTAGGCTGTGCCTGAAGCATTGCTCACCTGTTCCAGGGCCATATTTGGCACTGTGGGTCCAGCCTGTGGCCTCTGTGAAGCCCAGCTCCCGGCATAGGACATGAGCAGCCTGCAGCGTGAAGTCATCATCGCAGATGGTGCCCCATTCACCAGCCCGCTGTATCTCCACGCGGCCCTCAGATGGCTTCCTGGGGAAACCAGCCAGCCGAAACCGCAGCCCCTGGCTCCCGGCCCTCTTCTCAGGTGCCGTGGATGGGGTTGGAGAGCCCAGGCACGGACTGCAGAGCAGGCGCAGAAGCAGCCCCCACAGGCTCCACCGCCAAACACCGACAGGTCGCATGGCAGGGAAGGCCTGGGTGCCCCAGAGAGAGAGAAGCTGAAATTGAGAAGCCCAGGTTTGAGAGAGAGGTCATGAGAGGAAGAGACACCAATCAAGACCAGAGACAGAGAGCCAGTGTGACAGAAAGGGAGGGACCCAGGGGCTAAGAGAGACAGAAAGAAATACACACTAAATAAGAGAAATACAGAGTGACAAAGGCACAGGCTGAGACACCCAGATTGGAGAGGGTGGGGGGCGGGAGAGAGAGAGAGAGAGGAGAGAGAGAGAGAGGAGGCTCTCCCTCTCTTCTGTAAAGAATAAATGCTCACTATTAGTTGTTATGTCTCATAATGTCCTTTCCCTGGTTCTGCTATCATCACCTCTATATCCCAACTCACGGGTCAAGGAGACCCAGTGATCAACAGACAGAGACTAGAGACCAAGATCAGAGGCCCATCAAGATAAATAGGTTGAGACTGAGCAGGAGACACAGACAGGGAGACCCAGACAGACAGGATGTGAGGGGAAGGGAAACTGTGGGAATAAAAGGGGACCAAACACAGTGGAGAGAGAGAGTGTGTGTTGAAAAATGGACAGGAGATCAGGAGAGAGTCTGGCACACAGAATTGGGGAGCAACTGAGAAAGGCAGGCAATGAGTAAGGAGTTCAGTTCAGTTCAGTCGCTCAGTCTTTGCGATCCCACAGACTGCAGTGTGCCAGGCTTTCCTATCCATCACCATCGGAGCTTGCTGAAACTCAGTATTCTTGCCTTGAGAACCCCACGAACAGTATGAAAAGGCAAAAAGAAGGAGAGGGACTGACAAAAGCCAAGGAGCAGAGACAGGAGGGACCCAGATGATCCTGTTCAGCCAGTCAGAGAGAGGACAGATAGTTACTGATTGTGGAAAGAGGCAGGCAAGAAGGGGTTTAGGGCACCCTCAGATCTCAGGTCCCCTAAATGGGAATCAAGCTGAGAGTCCTTTCTGGGCAGATTCCAGGTAGAAAAGGCAGAAAACCAGAATGCATTGGAGAACTTGGTACACATCCTATATGCCCTGCAGGGTCAAGGGGCCCAGAAGGGCCAGGCCTCAAGGTGGGGGTGGGGTGGGTGGAGTTGTCCAAGCCTCCTGCCAACACAGCCATCTCTTTCCCGGGGCAACAGGAGGCAAGAGCACTAGTCGGCTTCTCAGCCAAGGCCTTCCCTCTGTCGGGAGAACAGCTCCTTTACAGCGAGCTCCCCCTACCCCCCCCCCCCCCATGCTTCCCCCAACCCAGACAAACAACACAACAGGGAAGCTTTGTTTGGGGACATTTTGGTTTGGGGACCCAGGGAGAGGGCCTCACAGAGGAGCCCCTAGCCTTCGGGCACTTCGGATGCCCTATTTGGAACACCCTGTAGCCCCCACTCCCCAGTATCTGCTTCCTTTCTCCACTCATCTTGTGTCTTCTTTGACTATACAACTCTAAGTAACTTGGCTTTCCTTTGATTCTATCCTTCATCACCCCTTTCCCCAGGTCCCTCCACCATCCTCTCCATCTACAGCTCGCCTTCCTCCCACCGGGAGCGTGACTCCCCCTACCTTTGGCTGAACGGGGACCCTAGCGGCTGGGAAAAGAGTCTTGGTCCTGTAGATCAATCCTAGGACTTCCAAAAAAAAGTACTTGGGAGACTGCCCTTCTTTCTCCCCCGCCCCCCGCCGCGCGCCTCGTTCCTCCCACGTCCCCTTGAGCCCTCCCACATTCCGCCTTCTCCCAGGATCCCTCCCAGGCCAGTTCCCTCCTCTTCTCCCCTCCTCCTCGGAGCTGGCCGCTGCCGCCGCTCAATATCCGTCCCGCCCCCCTCCTCTCCCCTCCCAGCCTGTTTAATAAAGCTCTTTTCTCCCGCGGGTTGGGTGCCGGGCAGCTGCGGTCAGAGAGCTGGACACACAGGAGGCCCCGGGGCCGCAGATTACCCCGGGCTGCGCCCCGTGCGGCGACTCGGCTCCGAACTCCGGGAAGTCTTCAGTCCCCGGCCCCAGCCCTTCCCCCACGTCCCCGGCTCTGCGGACCGTAAATAGCCCATCTCCCGCGGAGCAGGGGTCGGGTCAGGTCCGGGGAACTGAAGCCTCGAAGGCCCAGAAATTCCCTCCAATACCCCAGGGTGCCCGTAGGCATTTTCAAGATGATGTCACAGCCTTCACTCTGATGTCACGTTGAGCATCTGACGTTGTACACAGCCCCCAAGCCTAAGAGCCAGAGTGCTCTGACCGACGTCACGGGGTTTTTCTCGGAGAAGCCACTAGTGCGAAACCTAGGGCTGGGGGTGGGGGTCTGGAGGTGGTACCCCTTCCCCTTCCCCTGGCACATCTCCTTCCTCCCCTTCCTCGGTTCGCGAAGGTTGGGGAGGGGTGGGAACGCCTCCCGCGAACCCCGCCCCGCCCCGCCTCCGGGCCCGCCGGGTCAGGAAGCGCGGAAGGAACCGCCGGGGGCCATGGACGGGGCCGTGATGGAAGGGCCGCTGTTTTTGCAGAGTCAGCGTTTCGGGACCAAGGTAGTGTGGGCAGGGGTTGCCGAACCCCATCAGAACTAGGGGTGGGCGACTGAGCCCAAACGGAGGGAGGGGGCGCGCGGCCGGTAGGGGAGCGGCGCCGGGACCGGAGAGCCCTGTGACGTTTCCTCTAAAATGCTTTGCACATTCTTCGGAGAAGCGTCCGTCGGCCTCCGGGTATGCCTCTCTAGCCCTGGGGAGACAGAGCGGCATCCACCTGGGGAAACTTCGCCGGCGGTCGGGAAGCCTTAGCCTTGAAATCGGCCCGCTCGGGTCTTTCCGTCCCCCGTCGGGGCCGGGCAGCCGGTGCTTGTCCGCTCGCTCCCCAGCGTCTCTCGGCTCTTTCCCCAGAGGTGGAGGAAGACCTGGGCGGTTCTCTACCCGGCCAGTCCCCACGGTGTCGCGCGGCTCGAGTTCTTTGACCACAAGGGGTCGAGCTCTGGAGGTGGCCGAGGGAGCTCGCGCCGCCTGGACTGCAAGGTGATCCGGCTGGCAGAGTGTGTGAGCGTGGCCCCCGTGGCGGTGGAGAGCCCCCCTGAGCCTGGCGCCGCAGCTTTTCGCCTGGACACCGCACAGCGATCCCACCTGCTGGCGGCCGACGCGCCGTCCAGTGCAGCCTGGGTGCAAACGCTGTGCCAAAACGCCTTTCCGGTGAGGGGCCCGGGGCGCTACTGGGCCCAGGAGGCGAGGCGGGGTGGGAGCAGTTACAGCGGCAGAGGAACTGGGCTGGCTCAGACCCTGGGAATCGCGGTGAGGAAATCACAGCCTCCTTCATGCTCCTTCTCTTTACCCCAGAAAGGCAGCTGGGCCCTGGCACCTGCCGAGAACCCACCCAAGCTTTCTGCCCTGGAGATGCTGGAGAACTCGCTGTATAGCCCCTCCTGGGAAGGTAGATGGCCTGAAAAGCCCCAGCAGGGAAGGGGTGGAAAGAAAGGGTGTCCTAGGAGGGGAAGTAGGAAGCGCCTGAGAGCTAGCTTTCAAGTGTGTGTGTGTGTGTGCGCACGCGCGCGTGCGTGTGTGTGTGTGTGTGTGTGTGTGTGTGTGTACAGTCTGCTCCCTTCCCCCACCCCAGTCCTGGCCAGGTCCCAGTCTAATTGTGTATTCCTTCCAGGATCCCAGTTCTGGGTGACGATGCAGAAGACCGAGGCCGCTGAGCGTTGTGGCCTGCACGGCTCCTACGTGCTGAGAGTGGAGGCGGACAAGCTAACTCTTCTGGCCGCGGGGGCCCAGAGTCAGATATTGGAGCCACTCCTTTCCTGGCCCTACACTCTGTTGCGTCGCTATGGCCGTGACAAGGTACGGTGCTGTCAAGACAGGACTGGCTCCCTGGGTTGGGCGCCTGTGGGAGGGGTGGACAGGAAGGTGGGAGACTGCGCTCTAGATAATTTTCTCTTGCCTAGACCATGACCCACCTCGCTTTCCAGTGCTCTCTTCTTTGTAGGTCCCCTAGCTAGTTCTAGCCCTGTGACTCACCTCCTCTGATGGCTCCTGGTAACATGTTTCCCTCTACATCCTTTTCAGGTCATGTTCTCTTTTGAGGCTGGCCGCCGCTGTCCCTCCGGCCCTGGAACCTTCACCTTCCACACAGCACAGGGAAATGATATCTTTCAGGCAGTCGAGACTGCTATCCACCAACAGAAGACTCAGGGCAAGGCTGGCCAGGGGCAGGATGTTCTCAGAGCTGATTCCCATGAAGGAGAAGTGGCAGACGGGAAGCTGGCTTCCCCCGCGGCCCCCCTGGAGCTCCCAGGCAGCCCTCCCGCCCTGTATGCTGAGCCCTTAGACTCCCTGCGCGTTCCTCCAGGCCCCGGCCAAGATGCCCTATACTCAGACCCCGTGGACAGCACCCCTGCGCGCACAGGCGACGGGACACAGTTAAAGAAAGCTCTCTACTGGGACTTGTGTGAGCATGTGCAGCAAAAGCTGATAAAGGCCAAGCTGACGGACCCTAAAGAAGACCCCATCTATGATGAACCCGAGGGCCTGGCCCCAGCCGCTCTCCGGGGCCTTTACGATCTGCCTCAGGAGCCCCAGGATGCATGGTGGCGCCAGGCCCGGGTGAAGGAGGAGGGCTATGAGCTCCCCTACAACCCTGCCACTGATGACTATGCTGTGCCACCCCCTCGGAGCACAAAGCCCTTCCCGGCTCCCAAGCCCCAGGCCTGGGCCTTACCCGAATCTGGTGCTGCAGCTGGCGGCGGCAGCCAAGGCCATAGCTCAGACACTGCCCTGTACAGCCAGGTCCAGAAAAGCGGGGCCTTGGGGAGCTGGGACTGTGGGCTTCCTGGAGTAGGGACTGACAGGACTGGGGCCAAGTCAGAGGGTTCCACGTGAGAAACAGGGCGAAACTGAGGTTGCTGATAGGAGGACCATGGGGAAGGGGCACAGGATCAAAGGAACCTGTTAGAGCCAGCAGGAACCAGGGGGGCCTGTGTGCAGAGACCGGGGTGCAAGGGGGGTCAAGTAAAGGATGATCTGTCCCAAGAAGTCATGGAAGCGGGACAGAGTCACTAAGGGGCTCAGGGATGGGGGCTGGGGGAAGCCAGCACCTCTAAGTCATCCCCACCAAAGGAAGGGATGGCTGCCGGAGCAGAACTGTAGAAAAGGGTATTTGATCAGAGGCGGTGTGGTTTGAGAGGCTTGTATGGAAGTAAAGGGTGACACTGAGCTGTGTCTGGACCCCTCCCCCTTCACTGTTCTTTACCAAATATATACATATATATATAATTTTTGGGGGGTAAGTTTTATTCTCATTAAAGTCAGTTTGGATTTAAGAGGTCTATGTCTGTGAACAGTCATAAAGGGGACAGAGTGGCAAGATGTACTGGGTAGACATGGGATTAGGAGAACCAGAAAGGTGTTGGGGGCCACTGAAGGAGGAGAGGGCCCTGGGGAGGGGGTGATCATTCAGAGTCTGAAAGGTCCAGTTAGGCCCACCTGGGGCGGGTGGGACCCTGGGTATAACGTCGGTAACCCTCAGTTTCCCCTGTTGCTCTTACGTAAAATGGGAAAGCTTAATTATAGGCACAACCTCAGAGGGTTGTTTGTATGGAAGGAGTTAAATTTCTCAAGTACTTAATTGATTTGAAGTGCAGAATAAGCATTTTACAAATAGTAGTTATTCTGTGGATGGACAAGGCTGCTGGGCAGGTGTGAGGAAAGGGGAACAGGGAAGGAACAGGCATTTTTCATACCACCCTCTCCCCTGTTCTCAGCTCTAGGATGCCCCCCTCCCCTTCTCTCTCTCTCTCTCTCTCTCTCTCTCTCACCCACACACTTTGCGTGTAGGTAGCAAGCACCAGCCACTTTTCTGTTTGAAGGCTGACGGGAATTGCAGTGTGATGGGTGTAGTGGGAGGGGCACAGGCTTTGAAATGAAGCTTAGATTTCACTCCTTCTTGTTTTTCACGAGCTCTGAAAACCTCATCCTTCTCTCCTGAGGTCCAGTTTCCTGAAGGTGACCTGACATCATCCACCTGCTTACCCAGAACTACAAGGAGAAATGTGGTTCTGGGAATGCTCCTAACAATGGTGGAGACCCACTGGGTATTTATTCTTCATTTGTGTTAACAGTATCAAATGATCCAAAGGAAAAATAAGTCCCTTCTTGGAGAAAGAAGAGGGTCAATGTGTCTCCTCATGGCCTGAGGAGTGGGGTGGGGAAAGCACCGAAGGGGGAGGAGGGGGAGGCTCTGTTTCCCAGTCGCCTGGAGCTCACAGAGGGTCAGGTGGATAGAAGGCAAGTCGCCACAGAAAGCCATTGTGGGGCAGATCTGGAGCCTTGGCATGGATGTGCTTTAGCAGGGCAGTTGGGCTATGGTGCTAGTGACTTAGGGCCCTGAGGGATACTCCTCATCTGCCTCTTCTTCCTCCTCTTCCATAGAAGGCTGGAAGAAAACTTCTGAGGAAGCTTTGCTGGCTGCTGGCATCTTGGAGGCTCTGCCAGGGGCTGGAGTCATAGGCAGAGGGGCCACTGTGGCTCGCACTCGATTTATTTGCAAAGGCTCAGCCTGCAAAGAAAGCAAGAAGAGCTTTCTGTGAAGGCTAGACAAGTCCTGATTTCCTATTCCATTCCTTGCTGGGTCTCCAGTCCTAACTCCTTGGGTCGCGTGAGTGACAGCCTCAAGGCCCAGAGCAGTGGAGTCCCCGGGCTCTCGCCTCCACAGTGCCTGTCTCCTGGCTGAGTGTCCTCCTCTGTTTGCTTGCCTACCAGCTAACTCACGGTGGGTTCTATCCCCATGTCTAGACTGACTGTAGTTTGGAAACCTCTTTCTCTTTTAACTTCAGGTAAGACAAAGGTTTTTTTCTACAGGCTTTGTTACTGAGAAACAAGGAAAAGATTTATAAGAGCACAAAAGGAAGCCCATAAGCCTATAGAACATGGATTTCATAAAAATAAATCCACCCCCCGCCCATTACTCTTCTCTCAAACTCTTGTCACTGGGGCCATGTCTCTAAGCTTCTAAGCTTGGTCAGCCTCCCTTTCCTCATCTGTAAAATGAGCATAACACTTACCTTATAGGGATGCTGTGGGGATTAAATGAGAAAAATATATGTGAGAGTACACGTCATAAAACCTGGCAAATTACTGTTGCTTGGTAAATACTAATTTCCCTTCCCTTGGGCATTTCTTATGCCACCTTCTTTCCACAGAGGCTGCGGTTGTGGTTCCAGTGCAGTCCGTTTGCTTAGTGGGACAGTGATCTGTTAAATGACTACTGAATTACCCAAACACCGCAATTAAGATAACTAAATATTTTATGTAAATGTCCAAGCAAAAAAGTCCCAGTACTGCGTAGGGGTTGTAATGTTCTTTGTCTAGGGTGAAAGGCTTCTTTTCCAGAGGCGATCAGGGAGGCTCTCCCTTGGATGGGGGACAGGGGAAGAGGACTTTGGCATTCTGGGCATAAAGGGGAAGGAGGGAAGTACCTTTCTCACAGCTCGGCTCTTGGAGCTTGGGTGGAACCGGCCGTGAGGGTTGGCAAAGGTGCTGCTCAGGTGTGAGTACAGGTGGCTCCAAACTTGCAAGGGGTTGTAGGTGGATTCTAGTTCCAGGTCATCAAGTATGCTCTGAAGAAGAGAGAAGGGGCGCCTCACTAAAAACGCGAGGTCACAGAACCCAAGATGTCATGCAGAGACCTGAGTGTGAGAAGCTGAGGAGGGGTGATGGCCCAGGGCTTCACTGAAGGATGTGAAATAGATGCGTGTCCTCTTGGTCTCAGTGCTTGTGAAGTGTCAGGCAAGGGTACAAGAAGTAGCAGCAACTGAATGGTTAGGGACACTGAACATCCTGGCCCCAAGAACCATGTCCCAGGATTCTGAGAGGGGCCAGAGTGCCATGAGGGTTACAAGGGATCCAGTGTGTGAGGCTGTGAGGGAGGGTGAGTTGGGGCTGAGGTGCTCAGTCTGCAAAGCAAGTACACTGAGTTCTCGGGCTGTGAGCAGAGCAGAACCAGAGGACACGCGAGCAGCGCATTCCTGAGCAGTCACGTTTTCCGGCCACAACATCCTGTGCCAGGAAACAACTGGCCCTGAAGTGAGACGCTGAGTGAGCCACGGCCACTTGTGCCCACCTCTCTTGCATCCCTGTGGCTGCCAAGCCAAGAGCACAATCCCAGGCTCTGTCCTCTCGGCACGTAAGCCAGGAATCTAGCAGCAAGGGTGTGGTAACTGTTCTGTGTGCTGTGAGCCCCCCTCCCACCCTCAACTGGTAAGGCCGGCAGAGGAAATCCAGAATCCAAATCCAAGATGAGAGGAGGAGGAGAAAAATGGCCTTTAGAGCTGTTCCCTCCTTTGCATCATAGTCTCATTTTAAAGCTCTTCCTATTCTCAGCGCCTATATCGGCTGCCTTTTCCTCCCTCTCTCAGAGATAGACGTGTACAAACAGGCACACACATGCATTCAGAGATTGCAGAGAAGGACCCATGAGAACACACCATCACGCAGATGCGTGCTTTCTTCCGTCTCGCCTCAGTTCCTTGCTTCTCTGCTCCTCTTACCATACTCTTGGAACCACTTCTCCCTCTGCTCCCTGGTCCTTTCCTTCTGGGGCTGACTCATTTCCCTCATCCCTTTCTTGAACTCCATTCTCTTCCCTCCCCTCTATCCCATGAGATCTGGGCTCACTCGCCTCCACAGTCTTAAGGCTGTCAGCAGACATGTCCTCAGGTAGCAGGGGGAAAGGGCTGGGCAGCATCAGTTCCCGAGTGGCCACTGCCTTCACCAGCAGAGTGGGAGAGGGAGATGGCAGGATCACATAGAAGGTGCTAGTGGGCTCTCTCAGTTTGTCTTCTCGGTTCAGGGGTTCCCCTTTGGCTAATAGCAGCCATTCTCTTTTCTGAAACAAAGACATACAAAAACGTAGGCTCATCTTCAGTCTTTGACATGTTTGGAAGATTAGTCCCAATCGCTGGCCTGTTCACTCTCCCTCCCCTCAATTAGTTCTAGACACTTTAAAACAGCGCCATCATTTTGTGCAGCACAGAACTCTGAGGGGGTCTGGTAAGCCAGGCGGGTGGTAGGTGCCTGCAGAAGTTCATGGTTTCTAAACATTTTGCTTATTATCTGGAGATGCACTGTGTTCCTGAAGAACAGATCCAAAATGTCTGGAAAATCTACCTGATGCTTCTCAAGTCCGTCAAATTGGAAATAAATGATATAGAACTCACAGTATATGTGTGCATGGGGAGAATTTGCCCCTGGTCCAAGGACATGGCCTTTTTAAGCCTGGAAAGGATGTTTGCTGGAAGGGATATTAGGAAATTGCAGGGCACTCCATTTCAGTTGGCGCAAGTAAAAAGTGATGGCTTATTACTAGACTCTCAATTCTTTTTTAAAAAAAGTATTTACTTATTTATTTGACTGCGCCGGGTCTTAGTTGCAGCATGCAGGATCTTAGATATTGGTGCAGCATGCAGGCTTTTTAGTTGCAGCATGTGGGACTAGTTCCCTGATCAGGGATTGAACCTGGGCCCCCTGCTTTGGGAGTGTGGAATCTTAGCCACTAGACCACCAGGGAAATCCTTCCAGTAACTTCTGATGTGGCTCAGGGTTTGGATTATTATCATTACTTTAATCTTTTTTTTCATGCTAGTTCATGTATTTGTTTGTCGATTAGTTTATTAAGAATTTGTTGAATGCCCATTATGTCCCAAGCACTAAGCATGGGTATATAGAAATTCGTTAGACATGTTCCTTGTCTCCTTAGAGCTTATAATATAGTAAGCAGAAGGTTTGTAAACTAATGTTTGTCCAAGATTTAGGATGACCAACTGTTTCAGTTTGTCCATTTTTAGCACTGAAAGTCCTGTGTCCCAGAAGACATTTCAGCCTTGGGCAAACTGGAGCAATTGGTTACCTTTTAAGACTCCTTGGAGAATAAAATATCTTGCTACTGTGGCAAGTCTCTGGGGGTTAAAACTATGGCAGTGTGACATTTCTTACACCTCAGGGTTATGAGACAAATTCACAACCATTATATCCTGGGATTACTAAGAAAATCTGAATGCAGCACACAAAAAAATTACAACCCCTAGAATTTGAGTTCAATTGATTTTTGAGACAATGGCTAAGATTATGTTAGAGAAGTAATACGTAGAAATACATGAGATCTCTCAAAAGTAACTCCTGATGTGGGAACCATCAGAGGACTGGGAAAAGATTGATTTGAAAGGATTTCACAGTGTGCTTTAAAATTTCTGGACGAATTTACAGACAGATTGACAGAGACTCTGGAAGAAGACAGGCAAATATACCCTTATTAGAATGGTAAAGATATTAATTTATCTGCATTTCCCAGGAACATTCTGAGAAAGTGAGAGGTAGGGAAATTGAACTTTAAGGCTCCTATTTTGACTTTGAATTTCTAACCTCTTTCTGGACAGTGATTATCTGAAGTCCTGGAACCAAGCTTGAACATGTTACCCAGGTCATGGGTGGACTTGTTCCTACAGGCATTGTACCTATGATGGAAATAGTTAATTGACAAACCAGGTATCTGAGGTTGAGAAAAGGCAGTGGCATGGGGTGTCTCAGAAAACCTTTGGGGTCCTCAAATTGAAGTGTTTAATGACTGGGTTGCTGTTGTGCAGTCACTAAGTCATGTCTGACTCTTTGTGACCCCGTGGACTGCAGCATGCCAGGTTCTTCTGTCCTCTTTTGTCTCCTGGAGTTGGGCTCAAATTCATGTCCATTTACTTGGTGATGCTATCTAACCATCTCTTCCTCTGTTGCCCCCTTCTCTTGCCTTCAGTCTTTCCCAGCATCAGGGACTTTCCCAGTGAGTTGGCTTTTCCCATCAGGTGGCCAAAGTATTGGAGCTTCAGCTTCAGCAACAGTCCTTCCGATGAATATTCAGGGTTGATCTCCTTGCAGTCCAAGGGACTCTTAACAGTGTTCTGCAGCACCATCATTCAAAAGCGTCAATTCTCTGGTGCTCAGCCTTCTTTATGGACCAACTCTCACATCTGTGCATGACAAGTGAAAAAACCATAGCTTTGACTATACAGACCTTTGTTGGTGAAGTGATGTCTTTCCTTTTTAAGGTGCTGTCTAGGTTTGTCATCACTTTTCTTCCAAGGAGCAGGCCTCTTTTAATTTCACAACTGCAGTCACCATCCACAGTAATTTTGGAGCCCAAGAAAAGAAAATCTGCCACTGCTTTCACTTTTCCCCCTTCTGTTTGCCATGAAGTGAAGGGACCAGATACCATGATCTTTGTTTTTTGAATGTTGAGTTTCAAGTCAGCCTTTACACTCTCCTGTTGCATCCTCATCAAGAGGCTCTGTAGTTCCTCTTCACTTTCTGCCATTAGGTTGGTATCATCTGCATATCTGAGGTTGTTGATATTTCTCCCAGCAATCTTGATTCTAGCTTGTGATTCATCCAGCCTGGCATTTCTCATGATGTACTCTGCATAGAAATTAAATAAGCAGAGTGACAATATACAGCCTTGTACTCCTTTCCAAATTCTGAACCAGTCCGTTGTTCCATGTAAGGGTCTACTTGTTGTTTCTTGAACCTCATACAGGCTTCTCAGGAGACAAGTAAGGGGTCTGGTATTCTCATCTCTTGAAGAATTTCTCATTGTTTGTTGTGATCCACACAGTCAAAGGCTTTAGCATAGTCAATGAAGCAGATGTTTTTCTGGAATTCTCTTGCTCTTGCTTTTTCTGTGATCCAACAGGTGTTGACAATTTGATCTCTGGTTCCTCTGCCTCTTTGAAACCCAGCTTGTACATCTGGAAGTTCTCGGTTCACATACTGTTGAAGCCTAGCTTGAGCATAACCTTGCTAGCATATGAAATGAGCAAAACTGTATGGTAGTTTGAACATTCTTTAGCATTGCCCTTCTTTGGGATTAGAATGATTAGATGACTGCTGAGTACTTTAGAATATGTTTTTGCTAATTCAAAAGAAAGGAGCATGAGTTGGATGCTGAATTTACCAGAAGGTGTGTGAAAAAATTTCTATATTCATGTTGTGGTTAGGGACTTTGCTATGTAAGGTGCCAGGGAGCTTAGATTTTAGGAAGTGGAGGTTGATTCTCATTAGAATAGGTGTGACAGGGGAAGAATTGAACGGCATGCTGCACTCCAAGTTCAGCCTGATTAAAGTCATCCTCCCCACTTCTAACTACTAAAGCTATGAAGGAAGGTGTGGTGTGGCAGCCACTGTTGGTTTCCTGGCCACTGCCCCCTCCCCCTTTCTCTCTGTCCATTTTTTAGTCTTTCAGTGATATGTAACGTGGACTTAAATAATGAGACATCAGCAGAAGTTGCTAGGTGTGGCTTCTGGAAAAGCTTTGTAATATGCTGGCAGGCTTTTTGTGTCTGCACCCTACCCCTTCTTTCTCCCTAGGACAAGACTTGATCTTAAGGTGCAGCAGCCATCTTGTGACCGTGAGGCAGCAGGCATAAGGATGAAGTACACCCGCTATGGATGCTATGGGGAAAAGGAAAGAGCCTGGGTCCTTGACAGCATTGATCAACTGCATCAGCCCCAGGATTCTGTCCTCGCACTTCCTGTTACATGAGAAAAATAAACTCTTAATTATTCAAAGTAGAGTTGGCTTGGTTTTCTGTTAGTTATAGCCAAATGGATCTTTTACAGATTTTAAAGAAAAAGAAGAGGATGTGGTTATTTACTTCTAGTATATGGTAAAATAGGAGTAGAAGGGCCAATTCAATGGCACTGGTGTAGGCCTTGCTAGAGGGGCAGGTGGGAGTTTATTATTATAGTAATTATATTATAGTTTTTACTATATTTAGTAAAATAATAATTAATAATAGTTTTTACTATTATTATAGTAAAAACTATAATCTCACTAAACCATTCCTCCCTTGACTTGCCATCAATGATGAAAAAGTAAAAGTATTAGTCACTCAGTCATGTGTGACTCTTTGCAACCCCATGAACTGTAGCCCACCAGTCTCCTCTGTGGAATTCTCCAGGCAAGAATACTGGAGTGGGTTGCCATTCCCTTCTCCACGGGATCTTCCTGACCCAGGGATTAAACCTGGGTCTCCTACATTGTAGGCAGATTCTTTATCATCTGAGCCACCAGGGAAGCCCATCAATATAATGACCTAGGACCAAATATATTCAATAAAGAGGCACTGACCAACTCTTGAGTGGGAATGTTCCTGAGGCAGCCACTGAGAGTGGGGAAGAGCCAAGAGCACTCATTTTGCGTTGCTTGTGGGAAGAGACACATTTCATTGTCATAATGTGTCTAGGAAGAGAAATTACAGCTAGTTATAGCAAAGCCAGGCATACCTGGGGTTTTTTGGAATCTGGAAGGGCATCAGGAAGAAGTTGTTAATTTGGCATTATTTGCTTATTCTCTCACTCAGGAAGGCAGGATGCAGGAGGGGAAGAAAAAGAAGCTTCAATAACAACTCCTCTGTTACTCTCACACTGGCTTCCACAGAGGAGACCAGGGGAAGATGGTAAATGAGATTTCAAACCCCCAAATAGCAGATTGTATATTCTTTTCAAATGAACATGGAACATTCTCCAGAATGGATCATGTGATAGGCCATAAAACAAACTGTAATAATTAAAAAAATTAAAATCATCCAAAGTATCTTCTCTGATCACAGTAGAATGCAATTAGAAATCAACAAAGAAAACAAATTTGGGAAATTCATAAGTATAAGAAAATTAAATAACATACTCCTAAGTAATCAATGGATCAAGGAAGAAATCACAAAGGAAATTAGAAAACAATCTGAGATGACTTTAAGTAAAAACACAACATACCGAAACTTATGAAATACAGCCAAAGCAGTGCTTCGAGGGAAATTTATAGCTGATAGCTCCTCTATTAAACTAAAAAGAAAAAAGATCTCAAATCAATAGTTTAATATTCTACTTTAAGAAACTAGAAAAAGAAGACCAAACTAAACTTAAAGCAAGTAGAAGGAAGGAAATTATAAAATTACTGGAGCAGAAAAACATAAAATAGACAGTATAAAAATAATAGAGAAAAATCAGTGGAACCAAAGTTGGTTCTTTGAAAAGGTCAATAGAAATTTAAAAACCTGTTAGCTAGATTGATAAGGGAAAAAGAGAAAATATCTAAATTACTAAAATAAAAAATAAAAGAGGTAGCGTCAGGACTTTCTGGGTGGTCCAGTGGTTAAGACTCCATGCTCACAATGCAGGGGCCTGGGTTTGATCCCTGGTCAGGAAACTAGATCCTACACGCCTCAATTAAGAGTTTACATGCTGCAGCTAAGACCTGGCACCGCCAAACAAAAATAAACATTAAATTAAAAAAAGAGGTAGCATCACTACTGACCTTTCAGAAATGAAAAGGATTATAAGGGAATATTATAAACAATTGTATGACAACAAATTAGGTAACCTAGATGAAATGGACAGATTCCTAGAAAGACACGAACTGCTAAGACTGACTCAACAGGAAATAGAAAATCTTCTGAATAAATCTGTGTCAGGAGTCCCCAAGACTACTCCTGGGTTGAGTGATTCATTAAGAGGACTCACAAGACTTAGCATAAATATGACTTTTATGGCAAGGGAATACAAAAGAAAATCAGCATGGAGAAAAGGCTTATGGGGTGAAGTTCAGAGAAAACGAAGTGTAAGCTTTTAAAAGTCCTCTACCTATAGAGTTGGGCTTCCCTAGTGGCTCAGCGGTAAAGAATCCTCCTGCAATGAAGGAGTTGCAGGAGATGCAGGCCTGACCTCTGGGTTGGGAAGATCCCCTGGAGGAGGCTTGGCAACCCACCCCAGTATTCTTGCCTAGAGAATCCAATGGACAGAGAAGACTGTGGGCTACAGTCCATATGGTTGAAAGAGTTGGGGGCATGGCTGAAGCAACTTAACATGCACACCTACAGAGTCATGGAACATACTTAATTCCTCTAGTGTTAAACTGTGACAACGTATGTAAAATGTTGTCTACCAGAAGTCATTAGAGACTCAGTGCCCAACGTTTTTTGGAGGCTGGTCACATAAGCACCTTGTACCCAGCACATCCCAAAGTTCTAGACTCCTGTAAGAAAAGCAGATGTCAGCACATGCTTTTGCATCCCACCCGGGGATGGTGGGAACACTCCCTAAATTCAAATTCCCACATGCCAGACAAGGGTTAATCTTGTAAGCAGGACTTTCTAAGGAAAGAAATCTCAGGCCTGCTATATTAACTTTTTGGCACAATCTATAACAAGTAAGATATACAGTTAGTAATTAAAAGATTTTCCACAAAAAAAATCAAGGCTTAGATGGCTTTACTGGTGAATTGTGCCAAACCTTTAAATAAATATCATTAATCTTTCACGAATTCTTCCAAGAAAACAGAAGATGAAGGAAAACTTTGCAACTAATCTATGAGGCTAGTATTACCCTGATACTAAAACTAGAAAAAGACATCACAAGAAAATTACAGACCAATATTCCTTATAAATATAGATGCAAATATCCTCAGCAACATACCAGCCAACCAAATCCAGCAAATATAAAAAGGATTATACACTAAAAGTGGGATTTATTCTAGGAATGCAAGGTTGGCATAATATCTGAAAAACCAAACAATGTAATACATCATGTTAATATACTAATGAACTAAACTATATAATTATCTCAATAAAGGTGGGAAATGCATTTGATAAAATTCATGATAAAAACATTCAACAGAATGGAACTTCCTCAACCTATCAAAGGCCTCTATAAAAAACTTACAGTTAACATCATATGTAGTGGTTAAAGACTGGGTGCTTTGCCCCTAAGATTAGGAGCAAGACAAAGATGTCTGCACTTGTCATTTCTATTCAACAATGTTGGAGATGTATTGAAGACCAAAGGGCCATTTCCCACACTTCTGGACTATTAGCCTCCCTAGGATTATGAGTATGTTAATATCCTAGCACTTGAGGACTATATTTTTAAATTTTGATTTAGAAAAATATAATAATGTGACATTTCTCAACATCAGAGAGCTAAGGTGCATATTCATACCATTTACCAGTTCTGTGAAGGTCGAAACACATGTGACAATGGGCACAAGGGTGGGGACAGGAAAAAAAGGATGAGTAGGGGCAGGCTGTGGTGGGAGGTAGGAACAGCTTCATAGTGAAGGTATTTAAGCAGAATCTGGAAAAAAGGTAAAAAGAATTTGTTGTGTGGCTAGAGGCAAGGGGAAGGGAGCAGCATGAAAAAGGGTGTGGTGGTATGAAGCAGTTTAGCATCTTTGGGAAACATTTAGTAATTTATAAGTATGACTGGTGCGGAGGATAGAAGGGACATGGTGAAAGATGAAGCAAGAGGCTGGGTCACAAGAAGGCTACTGATGCTGTGCTATCCTGCTATTCTAGCCCCTGTCTGTATACACTGGAGGCTGTATACTCTAACTACATTCTGATCATTTTTAAAAAATGGCTCTTGACCTGCCATCACCCCACTCTCAGCTTAGATTCTTGCTCTTGACTCTTTGCCTAATATAACCAAGGAATTTCCATTTCCCCACCCATTTACAGCCCAACCAGGTCACTGCCTATGTACTTCGACTTCTGCTGGGCATACCTTGGCTTGAATTCTGTCACTTCTGTGGCCAATTAGGGCAGACATGGGCTGTAAAGCTCTGGAATGTGTATCCAGAAACTCTGATATTTTAAGTTGGAAATGGAAAGATCTATTAAATATTTAATATAAAGATCTATTAAATAGGTGGCATTTTCATGTTCACACAGACATGACTTTGTAAGAGAAATGAGGATGTGGAAAGTGAGTCACTAGCTACATAATGGGGACTATGTAGTAGGATTTGGTAACTGAAAGGATGTTTTCCTGGTGATGAATAAATTCATCTAACAAACACCTGGAAAAATTATATATATAATTCCCTACCACATTCTCCAAAGTGGTTATCCAAGTTTAGAAAAAGGCAACAACAACAAAATAAACAACTAGGGGGACTGCACAAAGGAAACAAAAGGTGCTGCTCCCTGCTCAGTCGCTCAGTCGTGTCTGACTCTTTGCCACCCCAGGGACCGTAACTCGCCAGGCTCCTCTGTCCATGGAATTTTCCAGGCAAGAATACTGGAGCGGATTAAAGGGTGATAGCAGAGCCAAGATTAGATAAAATCATAAAAATGCAAACCGCCCACTTTTGCTAGAGGCTATGCCCAGGAACCTGAAAATGAGAACACGGTGGAACCAGTCAACTAACTGAGGGTAAACCAGAAAATGTATTATGGATTGTCCAGCCAGATAAAGGATGCAAAAGGGAATAAATGAACATTTAATAACTTTCAGCTTCTTTGAGTGGGCTGGAATGGCCAGAGGCAGACTGGTTTTCCTGCCTAAAATATCTGTGAAAGCTGAAAAATATATAGAAACCATTTGTTTGAGGGCTGTGAGAAAGTGTGGAGACAATAGAAGTGAGAGGGAGCTAAGTGTCTGGAAAAGGAAGAATTCAGAGAAGTGAGGGAGGTATTGTAATCCTGAGGGCATATGTTTACTTTGAGTTGAAGGGGATGGTGGTTGGGAACTGAGAATCTAGGATTTATATCTCCTGAGGCACTTGCAAGCGAACAGAGAAATAAGCAGAACTTTTTGGTAGAGACTTGACAGGGGTAAGATGGGTGCTCAAGTCAATTTCTCACTTAGCATATTTGCCAAATACTGGGGCTGCATGGAGTGGAGGACAAAAACACCCAAGGAGAAAGCCTCTAGAAGTAGAGCATTTTAGTAGACTTGAGAAACAGTGATTAGAGTTGGGATCGTCGAGTGTATTATACACTAAGTTTTCAGTGGAAAATTCTAGAGGGCCTGGAGCAAACCAGGGGTAGATTGAGTCTTAGCAGAACTGCAGTCCAGCCTTGACTCAGCACAGCTCCTGAGTAGAAAAGGATGATTTGTCAACACTATCTGCTTAGTGCAGGGCAGGATAAACTTGCTCAGAGGAAGCTAACACCAACTAGAAACTTTACAGTTTCTTTATGCATAGTGACTATCTTTCATTAAAATATTACCAGGCTCATCAAAAGACAGGATCAGATCAGTTCAGTTCATTTCAGTCGCTCAGTCGTGTCTGACTCTTTGTGACCCTATGAATCGCAGCACGCCAGGCCTCCCTGTCCATCACCAACTCCCAGAATCCACCCAAACCCATGTCCATTGAGTCAGTGATGCCATCCAGCCATCTCATCCTCTGTTGTCCCCTTCTCCTCCTGTCCCCAATCCCTCCCAGCATCAGAGTCTTTTCCAATGAGTCAACTCTTTGCACGAGGTGGCCAAAGTATTGGAGTTTCAGCTTCAGTGTCAGTCCTTCCAATGAACAGCCAGGATTGATCTCCTTTAGGATGGACTGGTTGGATCTTCTTGCAGTCTAAGGGACTCTCAAGAGTCTTCTCCAACACCACAGTTCAAAAGCATCAATTCTTTGGTGCTCAGCTTTCTTCACCGTCCAACTCTCACATCCATACATGACTACTGGAAAAACCATAGCCTTGACTAGACGGACCTTGGTCGGCAAAGTAATGTCTCTGCTTTTAAATATGCTATCCAGGTTGGTCATAACTTTCTCATGTCTAAAAACCAAATGAAGAAAGAGACGATAGAGAGGGAGGGGGGAGAGGGGATCAGGATGGGGAATACGTGTAACTCTATGGCTGATTCATGTCAATGTATGACAAAACCCACTGAAATATTGTGAAGTAATTAGCCTCCAACTAATAAACAAATTAAAAAAAAAAAAAAGAAAGAGACGATAGATACAGAACTACAAGTGATCCAGGTGTTGAGTTTAGCCAAGTACCTTAAAATAACTATGATTAGCTTGTTTAAAAAAATAGGTTAAAATGTGGAGAACTTCTCTAGAGAATTAGAATCCATAAAAAAGAAATATACGTAATTCATAGAACTACTAACCAACCATTATGTACAAATCATATGCCAGATGTATGCCAGGTGCTTTACATATGTAATATTACTTAGTCATCTTAAAAAACCACATGAGGTATTTTTTATTGTCTTGTTTTACATGTGAAAGAGACAAGGGTTACTAATATGTCCATCATGCACCTCCTCCCTCTTTTCCCTTCTTTCACACTCCACTTCTACTTATAAAAGGAGAAGCTGTGTGTATTTTAGATAGGTAAAGAGAGACAGGACCTAAGAGGGAAAGGACTACGTTAGAGAGGCTAAATCAATCTCTAGGATATATGTATATATATACGGTTGAGAGAGGAATGAGATAGAGTAACAGGGACTGGAACAGAGTCTTAGTTTTTGTGTGTGCATGTATGTGAAAGGCTCTTGGAACATCTCCAGGTTAGATATGATTGAGGAGTAGAAGAAGAAAATTTGAAAAACATCATTGTGGGTAATGAACTATTTCCTCTTTGGTGTTCTTTGAAAGCACACATAAATTAATTTTAAAACTACTATTTGTCTTCTGGGTAGTGCTTCTTTATATGGAGACTAAAGCACATGGGGCCACTAGATTTGTTAGGGTTACAAATAGATAAGTACACTTATGTTTAGAGAGGTTAAGTATATGGCCTAAGTTCACACAATTGGAAAATAATGAAGCTTTCAGAAACCTAGCACCATCTGATTCCAAAGCCCATGCTTTTTACAGACAATATGAATTGTATTTTACCAAAACAGATTAGAAAACTGCCTGGCCTTACCATCACCCTGATACCAAAGCCAAAGATGCCACACACAAAAAAGAAAATTATAGGCCAACATCATTGATGAACATAGATGCAAAAATCCTCAACAAAATTCTAGCAAACAGAATCCAATAACATATAAAAAGGATCATACATCATGATCAAGAGGGCTTTATCCCAGGGATGCAAGAATTTTTCAATATATGCAAACCAATCAATGTGATACACCATATTAACAAACTGAAAGATAAAAATCATATGATCACCTCAATCGATGCAGGAAAAGCTTTTGACAAAATTCAATACACATTTATGATAAAAAAAAAAACTCCAGAAAGTAGGCATAAAAAAAAAAACTCAACATAATAAAGGCCATATGTGACAAACCCACAGCAAACATTATTCTCGATGGTGGAAAACTGAAAGCATTTCCTCTAAGACAGGAACAAGACAAGGGTGTCCACTCTCACCGCTATTATTCAACATAGTTTTGGAAATCCTAGCTACAGCAATCAGAGAAGAAAAAGAAATAAAAAGAATCTTGACTGGAAAAGAAGAAGTAAAACTCTATTTGCAGATGGCATAGAAAACCCTATGCCACCAGAAAATTACTAGAGCTAATCAATGGATATAGCAAAGTCACAGTATATAAAATTAATAACATAAACTTCTTGCATTCTTATACACTAACAATGAAAAGTCAGAAAGAAAAATTATCCCATTCACCATGGCAACAAAAAGAATAAAACACCTAGGAATAAACCTACCTAAAGAGACAAAGACCTGTATGCAGAAAACTATAAGACACTGATGAAAGAAATCAAAGACCACACAAATAGATGGAGAGATACCATGTTCCTGGATTGGAAGAATCAGTATTGTGAAAATGACTATACTACCCAAAGCAACCTACAGATTCAATGAAATTTCAATTTCTATCAAACTACCAGTGGTATTTTTCTAGAATTAGAACAAAAAATTTCACAGTTTGTAATGGAAACACAAAAGACCCTGAATAGCCAAAGCAACCTTGAAAAAGAAGAATGGAGCTGGAGGAATCAACCTGCCTGACTTCAGACTATCCTACAAAGCCACAGTCATCAAGACACTGGAACAAAATAGAAACATAGACCAATGGAACACTGGCACAAAAACAGATATACAGACCAATGGAACAAAATTGAAAGCCCAGAGATAAACCCACGCACTTATGGGCACCTTATCTTTGACAGAGGAGGCATGAATATACAATGGAGAAAAGAGAGTCTCTTTGATAAGTGGCGCTGGGAAAACTAGACAGCTACATGCAAAAGAATGAAATTAGAACACTTCCTAACACCATACACAAACATTAACTCAAAATGGATTAAAGACCTAAATATAAGACCAGAAAGTATAAAACTCTTAGGGGAAAACATGGGCAGAACACTTTTTGACATAAATCACAGCAAGATCCTCTATAACTCACCTCCTAGAGCAATGGAAACAAAACCAAAAATAAGCAAACGGGACCTAATTTAACTTAAAAGCCTTTGCACAGCAGAGGGAACTATAAACAAGATGAAAAGACAATGCTCACAATGGGAGAAAATAGTAGCAAATGAAACAACTGACAAAGGATTAATCTTCAAAATATACAAGCAACTCATTCAGTTCAATACCAGAAAAACAATCCAATCAAAAAGTGGGCAGAAGACCTAAAAAGATATTTCCCCTAAGAATAAATACAGATGGTGAATAAACACATGAAATGGTGATCAACATCACTCATTATTAGGGAAATCCAAATCAAAGCTACAATGAGGAGGTATCACCTCACATGGGCTGGAATGGTTATCGTCACAAAAATCTATAAACAGTAAGTGCTGGAGAGAGTGTGGAGAAAAGGGAACTCTCTTGCACTGTTAGTGGGAATGCAAATTGATTTAGCCACTATGGAGAATATTATGAAAATTTCTTAAAAAAACTAGGAATAAAACTACCATATGATCCAATAATCCCACTACTGGACATACACCTTGAGGAAGTCATAATTTAAAAAGACACATGCACCCTAATGTTCACCACAGCACTACTTACAATAGGTAGGATGTGGAAACAACCTGGATGTCCATTAATAGATGAATGGATAAAAAAGCTGTGGTACATATACACAATGGAATATTACTCAGCCATAAAAAGGAACACATTTGACTCAGTTCTAACAAGGCAGATGAATCTAGAGCCTATTATACAGAGTGAAGTAAGTTCAGAAAGAGAAATATCGTATATTAACACACATATATGGAATCTAGAAAGATGGTAATGATGAGCCTGTCTGCAGGGCAGCAGTGGAGATGCAAACATAGAGAACAGACTTGTGGACACAGTGCGGGAAGGAGAGGGTGGGACAAATTAAGAAAGTAGCATTGAAACGTATACATTACCATATGTAAAATTAAGTAGCCAGTGGAAATTTACTGTATGAGGCAGGTAGCTCAAATCCGATGCTCTGTGATAACCTACAGGGGTGGGATGGGGTGGGAGGTGGGAGTGAGGTTCAAGAGGGAGGGAACATATGTACACCCATGGCTGATTCATGATATATGGTAGAAATCAACACAATACTATAAAGTAATTATCCTCCAATTAAACATAAATAAATAAAAAAATAAAAAATTTAAATGGTATTTATGGACATTTATTGAGAAACTGCTGTGTTCCATGTAATATTCTAATCATGGGAACTATAAAGAAAAATGCAAAGCTGCTTATTTTCAATAAAATCATTATTGGCATAAAGTACTGCTTGAATTATATTGAAAACATTCCTACCAAATAAAGAAAATGAAAAAAAAGAAAAAAGAAAAGAAGACTGCCTGATCTTGACTCCCAACAAAGAGAGATAGCAAAAGAAGAGTTTCTACTCTAAACCTAAATTTGAATAAGGCTGAGGAGTTAGTTGGTAAAATGGGGAAGTGGTAGAAATTTCAGGAAAAGGCAACCATGTTTTCCTAGAGTCTGGGTAGTCAAATTTATATCATAGGCTTTAACCAAAATCATAGGATCATATATTTTAAAAACAAATTGAAATATACTTTTATCCAAAAAGAAACAGAATGCACAAAGTCTAGTGGTAAATATAGGCATCCAGAAAGGCCTCATTGCAGAAGCAACATCTGAGCTGAGTCCTTCAGAATGAGGTAGAATTTGAATAGATGGAGATAGAAGGGACAACATGAACAAAAGTTCAATGGTGGGGTGATTTTAAAGTTTGTATATTAATTTGGTTGGACTGTATGATACAGGAAAGAGAATAACAGGAGGCAAGGATGGAGTTTGAATACCTAGCTAAGGAATATAGACTTTAAAATAGTTTTAAGCTGAAGAGTGGCAGGATCAGTGCTGTTTCAAGAAGATTAATCTGGTAGCAGTATGGAAAATGAACTGGGATGGGGAAACACTAAAAACATTGAGCTGAGTTAAGCGGTTACTGTGATATTAAAGGAAAGAGGGGCAGGGAACTTGACCTCAGATAGTAAGAATAGAGAGGAAAAAATACACACAATAGATGTTATGGTCTTAGAGCAGGCAAGACATAAGTAATCAGGTGACATTAGGGGAATGCTTCAGGAAGATTAACCTGACCTAAAGAACAGAGCAAATTAGAAGAGTGACAGATTGGACATGGGGAAGCTAATTAGGAGTTTATTGAAGAAGTCTTGGTGAGAACAAGCAGTGGGAAGGGGAAGGGAAGAACAGTTACAACTCATGAGAAAAAATTTGATATGACTTAGTAATGAAATGCGTGTAAAGGGTGAGAAGGCTGAAAGTGACTGAGGTTTCAAGCCTGGGTGAGTAGACAGTGGTGGTGCTGCTATTAACAGAAAGACAGAAGTTAGAATGAGAAGTTAGCTGGAGGGGAAACAACAAAGTGAGAAACAGAAGTAAAAAAAAAAAGAAGTCAAAAGATTTACATGGGGAGCCGATGACATCAGATTTTGAAAGAACATATGAAAGAGGTGTGAGAAAGAATTAAACCAAGGATGGGCTTAAAGAAGTGCTGAGAACTTGTAAAAGTAGGATCAGGAAGGTTAAAACTCTAAATAAGTCTTGTCACATAGTAGGGACTCCAGAAATACTTGGTGTTGAATGACTGAACAGAAGCTTGTGAATTTTTCCCTCCATAACATACTGCCTTTCAGGCTTTTTGCTGCTTGAAGTTGCTATGTGAGAAGCAAGAAGGAAGAGTCATTCAAACACTATTTTGCTTCTTTCCTTTCTAGAAAAGGAGAGTGGCCTTTGATTTGGTGAAGTGGAGCACAAGAAGCACAACATGGGTAAGGAACTAGGTACTTACTACCAGTTTAAGTGAATTCAAGTCCAGTGAAGTACAGAAGCACGGGGTGTTAAATGAAGGGAGAAGAATTAGCTTTGGTGTTATAGTCTGTGTTCATCTGGCTACACTGGTATTAGAAACTTAGCCAAGGAGTTAAAAGTATGAGATATATTTTTAAAAAGTATGTAGTCAGCAGAACTACATTCAAATTCTGACTAGATCACGGCAGTAGCAGTGTGACCTTTGGTAAGTCACTTGATCTCTTCAGTATTCTCTATCTGTAAAAATATGGATAACAATCTATCTCATGGAATTACTGTGAGGATTAAATGAGTTAAGCTATGCAAAGCACTTGGTTAAGTGACTAGCTCTTATTATAATAAGTGCTACCAAAAATGGGTATCTGCTAGACTTGGATCAACTACATACTTGTGAGTTTCCATAAGAGAGGAGTGATAAAGAAGAGGTCTCTTTGGCCTCTACAACTATATCCGGAGCATAGTGCTCAATAAATGAACGCTTAATTGCTCAGTCCTGTCTGACTCTTTGCAACCTCAAGGACTGCAGCCTGCCAGGCTCCTCTGTGTATGGGATTCTCTAGGCAAGAATACTGGAGTGGGCTGCCATTTCCTACTCCAGGGCATCTTCCCAACCCAGGGATCAAGCCTGAGTCTTCTGTGTCTTCTGTATTGGCTGGTGGATTCTTTACCCCTGAACCACCTGGGAAGCACTCAATAAATATTTGCTGAACGAATAAATATGGATTCTCACACCCCAAGTTCAGAGGCAGAGAGACTCTAATCTCGTGTAATTTAAGCCAGGATGGAAAAGAATATTCTTTCCCAACCTTACTATAAACTATTATTGCTACATAATACCTAATTGCATGGGTGAATTATTGTTCCTCTAACTTTTCCCCTATTTCAATTTAACCATTCCTCTACTTAGGACATTAAAGTTGTTTCCAGTTTTTTACCATTGTAAATAACACTGAGATAAACATGACCATACATATATCTTTTCTCTCTTTTCTCATTGTTTTCTTGGGCTATATTCTTGGTCATGGAATTAAAGTGTTGAAGGTTACCACTTTTCAGAAAATTTATACTCTATCAGTGTTTTAAAATGCAAATGTCTGTTTAAGATATCACGTACGAAAGAATGTATTGAATCCCCTTGAGAGAAATTTCTCCCCAGTAGATCTCCAAGATCCTGAGGAATCAGGTAGAGTATAGTAAACTGAGCCGTTGGGC
Source organism: Muntiacus reevesi (assembly GCF_963930625.1). Lineage (NCBI taxonomy): Eukaryota > Metazoa > Chordata > Mammalia > Artiodactyla > Cervidae > Muntiacus > Muntiacus reevesi. Next base: position 91,696,868 of record NC_089251.1, read on the forward strand.
TTTAACAGTCAGGAGGTATCTGTTGCCTCTGCTCTGCAAAGATAGGAGATGGGTGTTCGTCAGATAGGAAACAGGAACTCAGTGGGTGGACCTAAAAGGGAGTGTGGGCTTTGAAACAGGAAAAAAGAAGTCTGCTTCTGATAGTGAAAGAGACACATTACTGTGCTGTCTTGATCTCCCATATCCTACTGGGTCAAACTGTTATTCTGTATCCACTAAGCAGTTATACCCAACCCTGAATTGTATTTGCAGTTTTTTCATTTTGCTTTCTCAGCGTTGTATTACTGTTTCATGTATATGATCTTTTTAGATTTGTCATTTCAGGAAATGGTAAATCAGAAACCAGGCAGTTATTTGATACTTTCCTCTTCCTTCACAAGTTCTCTTTCTCTAAAACACCACTTTAATTGCTTTACTTTTCTCATCTAGTATCCAATTCCAAGCCAAAACTGTCTCTTGCCTAGACTATGTCAGTGCCCTCCTACCTCATTTTCTTGTTTTCATTTTTGCTTCGGAAAGTTCATTTCTAAATTTTGGCACAATTAATCATTTAAACATTTAAATAGATGATGTCATTTCTAATGACTTCTTTCTGTACCTAAAGCCCACATCCTCAGTTTGGGTTACAAATCCTGTATGATTTGACCCTGCTCACTTTTAGCTCCTCACCTTCTGGCTCTCTCTATTGTTGCTCATTTTGTTTCAGTCACAATGATCATTCCATCCTTTTTTTTTTTTTTTTCATTTATTTTTATTAGTTGGAGGCTAATTACTTTACAATATTGTAGTGGTTTTTGTCATACATTGACATGAATCAGCCATGGATTTACATGTATTCATTCCATTCTTGATTTGAGGATCAGTTCTTTCTGGCCTTTTGGTCTTTGCACATGCATTTCTCTGCACCTGGAATGGTCTTCCTGCCACTCTGCACCTAGCTAATTCCCATTCATCGGGCAGATGTCAGTTTAACTGTCAATCTCATAGAGAAGCTCTATTAGAGCAAGCCCTTGTTTTCCTTCATAAACTTCTCACAATTAACAATACACATATTTAATTCTGTCTCTTTCATTAGAAAGATTTTGAGACCACAGATAATGTCTACCATAATAGACTGAATACCTGGGACTTAGCACAATTTCTAGCATATACTAAGTGTTCTTCATTGAAATAAATCGTAATATCCAGCATAGTGATAGGAAAAAATAGGGTTTAAGATATAGTTACTTAAGGACAATTCCTTATTGCCAATAAAATGTAAAAATCAGGGATTTTCAAGTTTAGTCATATAACTGAATTCAGGAATTATTCGCTATAGCATGAAACCAACAAAGGCAAGTCATACTTAATCCATATTTCAAAGTATGTCCAGTTTTTCTCTATCCTCTGGAAGACTGGGGCAGATTTGGGATCAGGGCAGGATTAAATCAGCTGCTTTCCTATGGTGGGTATTTTAACACTCTTCATCACCTGGTGACACGGGTACTCACCAGCAGGCTGTGACACAAAGCATGGAAATGCTGTTGATTTGTTTCCAGCTCATCCCATTCCAGCTGCCAACAGCTTGTGGGTCTGAGGACAAAGGGGAGTCCATAGGTCAATGATTCGCAGACCCCACTGGATTTTAGAGCCCTGGGAAGAGACAATGGAAGTGTGAGGCCCCTTAGTGATATCCAGAACCTTGACCCAGATCCACTTAAATTTAGCTTCAGGCTAAGACCCTATTGTGAAATCCTTTAGGTTAGGGCTTGTGAATTATTCACCTTAGGATGTACCTATCAGGGTATGTGGCACACAGCAGAGTCTCAAAATCTGTGAATTAAGGAATGCAGCACCTATTCTGAGACCTAAGACTCTGATGGGTATTTCCTCTCCTGAGCTCATTCTGTCCCATTCATTCCTGCTGCAGCATCCACATTACACAACAGTATACTAACGATCTGCATCCCACATCTGGTTCTTCTGTGGCAAGATGCTGATGAAAGACACAGTTAAGAAGAGATTGCATTTAAGCAGTTTCCCCAGCAGCATCCATGGTCCCAAGTCCACAGACAAGCTTACTCAGATACCTGTACATGGGCACTGTGATAGAACTAGGAAGCAGTGGTCTTTGCCATCATTCTTAATTCAGCTCTGGAACTGATTCTCTTGGAAACAAGAATTCTAGTACTTAAAGAAATGGAAAAGTGGGGTAGATCCTAGGTGCCACTCATTCCTTGAAGATCAGATCTCTTTCCCAATGTCTAAACATATTAGGTGTTCAATAAATATTTGCTGAATGGATAAACATCATTCTGTTTATCTTTTTTTCCTCTGCATTCTCAGAGACCTTTTGGATTTCCAGTCTTCATCCAGACTTTAGAATATTCTACTGAGACATATCTTTCACTGTCTCCTCATCCATCGCCACATATGGAGCAGCCTGACCTTGCTCTTTCGTGCCCACACCTGCAGTTAGTTGCTACTCTGGAACTGACCCCCTGCTGCCTGACACTTGGGGAATGCTCATGCCCTCCCTCTATCTTAGTCTTCCTAGCTGGAACCAACAAGAATAAATATTTGCATGGATTAGGGGGGTTCTCTTGGCCCATACTTGATCACCCGGAGCTTGTAACAAGAGGCTGATGACTGGGAAACCATCTGGTAGAGGGTGCTGAAGTCTCCTTTGGGGTCATCCATCCTCAAAGAGCCATCAGCTGTTCCAGGGAGTAGGGACGGGCTGAGAAGTCGCTCTTGAAGATCACATTTCAGGCACACTACAGTAAAAACAGCATTTGGGGAGGGATTGTTTGTCACAAGTTACCTCAGGCTATATGATTAAGAGAGATCATCTGCCACCCATTCCATGTCCACCAGACAAGTAAGGGTTGGGAGAGGCAGGAAAGTGGACAGAGGAGCAGGTCTGAAATAATATTGCTCTACATAACAGGTAACTTTATTTTCTGGATGTGACATGAGTTTTTTCTTGTTTTACTTCTGGACTGGCTGAGCAGTTTCCTCATAGAGAGAGATCTGGCTTGTGATTGACTCCGAGAGGAATGTGTGTCCTCTGTGGAGGAGGCAGTTAACACTGCAATATGCAGGGCCTTTTGGCAATCACAGAAGGAAATTCTGCCCCTCCTGCTTCCCTGTGGCTAAGCTTTGGCAAGACTGCAGGTCAGATGAAGGAAGAGCAGGAAAGCAGAAGTCAGGCAGTCAGCTGACAGCTACTGCTTCTCGTGAGTTCTTCCAGGACATTCGAGGGAGGGGGAGGATTAAGTTCCTGAAACAGTTTATTTTATAATTCCCCAAGTGAATAGAACCTTTTGGACCTTACAACATCACTGTGGCAACATACAACAGTTCTGAGGGTGTTTCAACTATGTATGGGTTATTCATGGAGGTTTTTTATGTATCCATAAGCTTCTTCTCCAGCAAGCATATTCACATGTCACAGTGTATAATGTTCTGTTGCTCTAGATTTGAATCCTTGATATTATGAAAGTTTTAAATGAATGAAATGTATATTGGGTTTAAGTATTGTTAACAGACTATGAATATATGTGTGTTCTGTACTTGTGAGAAGGTTAGCTGTTGATGTCAGTGATTTATGAAATGACTGAAGTACCGGCAACATGAGGTAAAAACAAAAGTAGAAATAATGTAGAAAAAACAGGTCTAGCTGGGCCTGGCAATCAGACCTGGACATCATTTCTGGATGAGACAGCTCTTGGCCAGTTGTGTCCCAGAGCCTAGGAAGTCATTAGGAGGGACTCTGCCTAGGACTCCAGCTTCCCTTATTCCCTCTGTGCCTGACTGCTTCATTGTTGGGTTCTTGGGCTTTAGGATTAGACGGCTGTGCTCATCTGGCTGAGGTTCTTGACTCTGGCTGCAGTAAGAATCACCTAGTGAACTTGTCTGGTATGGATGTCTGGCCCCTACCGCACACCAGCAAAACTGCGATATCTGGGGCTGGAGCTGATATTGGTATTTTTAAAAGTTCCTCATTTGATTCTTACTGTAGCCAGGGATGAGAACTACTGGAACTGTAGTCTCAGCAATGCTCCAAAGCTGGGAAAGATGTTTTAGCAGGGTTTGAGTCTAGAACCAGGTAGGCTTCTCATCACTCAGACCCAGGTGCAGAGACGGCAGAGACCAAGAATGAGAAAAGTTCATCTGAGGCAGACGGTGCTCTGTCAGAAAGAGCCTCTGAGGAAGCATCTAGGGAGAGGGTGAAGGACCCAAGGTGGCTACAGAAGCAGGTAGTGTTGGGTGGAGAACCTTGTAAGGAGAAGTCAGAGTGAACATCTGAGGAGCAGTTCTCAAAAGATTATATACTAGGAGAGCTCAGGGTTTTAATTAGCTTTTTTTCTTTTTCCTTAGGGAAACACATTTCTAGAAATTCACATAAAGAGCAATGCATCAGTTTTGTAAACAATGGATAATTATAATATGGTCTTTATCGCGCTTGTTTAAACTCTCATGTGGGTCATACCCACCCCAGTAGAGGCCTACCTTCTCTGGACCTCATTCCAACTTGTGCCTGAGCATCTGGATTCCAGTGAAGATGTTTTCAGCAGTTTTACCACCATCCTAGATCTAAGTTCTACCACCCACCCTGAAGACCTGTGGGTTTCCAAAAAATAATTGCAGATGGAGATAAACATTCTGGGTCTGACCCTGGTGTTGAAACCCATGGGAAAAGAGAGGGCAAAGCAGAGGATTCTCAATATTACAATGGGCAAATGCCATGCAGCAGCAGAAGAAAGGCTGGTTGCAGGAGATCCTGGCTCTGGATGGCCCTAGTGCTCCTATTGAGAGAAGTGCCCAGAGGGATGCAGGTTGCATAGTAGGTAAGGGCCCAGGCTCTGGAGGTGACAGACCAGGGTTTGTCACCAGGGTTTGTCTGAGGTTTGATGAATATCCTCTGGGCTGAGAGTTATCAAATGTATAAAATATAGATTTCTAATCCTAAGGGTTAAGAATGGGATTCAGAGTTGCCTGGCTTCAGATTTTGGCTTGGCTATTAATATTCTGTGCAGCCCTGGGGGAAATGTTTAATTCCTCTGGGTGACATTTCTCATCTGTAAACAGGGATATTATATTTATTGATTTTAAGACACTTTTTTTTTCACTTACTAGTGTCTCTATGTATGTCTTACAATCACCATGGACCAGGCAGACACTCTTAACCCTTACTTACTACTCTAATCTAAAATAACTCTCTCAGTAAGAATAAAATAATATTTCTAAGTGATAAAAAGCAATGTGTCACACTTAATTGGAATTGTTTTTCTTTCTTGGTGGTATGTGAAATAATGTTATATCTTATAACTGACACCGTTTAGCCTTCCCTGGGGGAGAAGGCAATGGCACCCCACTCCAGTACTCTTGCCTGGAAAATCCCATGGATGGAGGAGCTTGGTGGGCTGCGGTCCATGGGGTCGCTAAGAGTCAGACACGATTGAGCGACTTCACTTTCACTTTTCACTTTCATGCATTGGAGAAGGAAATGGCAACCCACTCCAGTGTTCTTGCCTGGAGAATCCCAGGGATGAGGGAGCCTGGTGGCCTGATGTCTATGGGGTTGCACAGAGTCAGACACGACTGAAGTGACGCAGCAGCAGCAGCAGCAGGCTTCCCTGGTAGCTCAGATGGTAAAGAATCTGCCTGCAATGCAGGAGACCCAGGTTCTATCCCTGGGTTGGGAAGATCCTCTTGAGAAGAGAATGGCAACCCACTTCAGTATTCTTGCCTGGAGAATTCCATGGACAGAGGAGCCTCATGGGCAACAACAGTTCATGGGGTCACAAAGAGTCAGACACGACTGAAGTGACTAACACTTTGACTTTTAGATTCAGTGACATGTGATAACAGTACCTGCATCATGTTGTTATGAAGATGAAAGAGGATAATGCAAGGAAAGGAGTTAACACAGTGTTTGGGAAAAATAGATAAGAAGTGAGCAATTGGTCTTGGGCAAAGCAGGTGGAATGGAGGCCTTGTGAAGATTTACACACAAAGGAAAGACAGTAAAATCAAGAGAAGTTGTTAAAGGTATCCCAGGTCCTAGACTAAAATGGGGGGGAAGAGGAGATAAATTAAGAACCCAGTGGCTATCTCTATAAAGAAAGGACCAAGGTGTATCCTCCTCTTTGGGGACAGAAGTCGGTATCCATTTTTCTCATTAAGTGCCCACTCCTAAAGGTGAAGACATAATTTAGTCTTTTCCCTTTGAAGCTGTGGCTGACTATACTGATGGGTCCATTTTCAGGCCCTGCCACCCAGGTCTTAGGCCCACCTTCAAAGGGGATGGAGACTAGAAATGGCTTTATCTCTACAGTCTAGTGGGACCTGAGTTAGGTATCACTGCCAGCTGAACAGTATCTACGACCTTGCTAGCATTCCTACAACACTGAACTGACCTTTTGGTTTTCACAATTGCCAGACCGTACTTCATTAACATTGTCTAAGGCCACTAGTTGAACTCCCTGGGGCTCGTTCTATAGTTGCTTTAGTTCCCCTCAATTTGGTATCTTCCTATTGAGAAGATCTCTATTTAATCATTTAATTTTGGTTCTTTTCCTCTCCTTACAGGCCCTATTCATGTTATTGAAGTACCAGCTTACCTGAAATTATGTCAATAATATCTGCCACATCAAAAATGAAAACTTGAGAAAACATGTGATTCATTGCTCTCTCATGTAGTGTAGCGGATGCCCTATTATTGAGGTGTTTAAGTCTTTACACTGAAACTAACTGGCTCTTGCTGTCTGGGTTTAATCAGGTTTAGTTTCCTAATTGAAAATTAGAAGTTTAGAAATTCTCATGCTGACATTGGACAGCCTCATCCACTCCTCTTCCAGTCCCTAAACCTCAACTACTATGTATTCTGATGACTTTCCAATCCTAATTCTAGACTAGGATAATCATTGTCTATGTAATATATCTTTTAGGGAGAGTGTACTTGAATCATCTCTGGTTCTGGAAATGTTGCTGATACTCCGTGAAGGAAGAAGAAGGTGAACATGTTCTTGATCTGTTCCGCTGTTATGCAGCCAGGCTTTGAAGAAAATCTCCATGCTGACAATATCACTGTCTATAGTCTGAAGATCAATGTCAGTTGCCAGGATAGGACTTTCTGCAGAAGAAAGGGAAACAGTAGTTAGTGTTTAATTCTTTAGTTACAAATTTTGAAAAATATAAAATATTAAAAGCACCCATTTTTGAACCTATCAATTCTACCTCTAGATATCTAGCCTAGAGACATTCTTGGATAGTACCTAAAGAGACATATGCAAAGATATTCAGCACAGCATTGTTGCAAAAACAAATAATCAAAGCCCCAAACAGGAAGCAATTCAAATGTCCACCAATAGGGAAATATTTAAATAAATTATGGCATAGACTATGGAGTATTATACAGTTGTTAACAAAGTTAAATGTACTGACATGGAAAGCTAGGAGACAGTGAATAAAGAAAGTTCTAGTAACAGAGTATAGTGTGACTCATTTATATAAAAATAAAACTGTTAGCCTAAGTACATACATATGTATGGAAATGCCTTTTGCAGAGCTCTGGAAGTCCACTATTAAATTGTTAATAGTGAACAGGAGTAGAAATAGAGCAGAATTCTGAGACACATTCACGTTTTATTATTCATACTTCTATACATTTGAATTTTGCTGTATGTATGTATTTTCTGTATTTAAAAAAATTTTAGAATACAAAAACAGCCAAAAATAACATAGCAATTCAAGTTCAGTTCAGGTCAGTCACTCACTCATGTGCGACTCTGCAACCACATGCACTGTAGCACAGCGGGCTTCCCTGTCCATCACCAACTCCTGGAGATTGCTCAAACTCATGTCCATCACGTCAGTGATGCCATCCAACTATCTCATCCTCTGTCGTCCCCTTCTCTTCCTGCCCCTTCAGTCTTTCCCAGCATCAAGGTCTTTTCCAGTGAGTCAGTTCTTAGCATCAGGTGGCCAAATTATTGGAGCTTCAGCTTCAGCATCAGTCATTCCAGTGAATATTCAGGACTGATTTCCTTTAGGATGGACTGGTTGGATCTCCTTGCAGTCCAAGAAACTCTCAAGAGTCTTCTCCAACACCACAGTTCAAAAGCATCAATTCTCCAGCGCTCATCTTTCTTTATGGTCCAACTCTCATATCCACAATGCAAGTTAAATACTTGGTTAATGAGGTCTTCAATTTTATGCTATTGTTTCACAGTGAAAATGTATTCAATTATTTCCTCTGTTATAAAACATAAATTTTAAAAAGACTAAGAGAGAAAAGATGAATTATAAGCTCCATCTTCTGATACAGAATTATACAAGTTTGTCATTGGTATACTACATCTCACAAGTGTGATTAGTAGCCAAGAAGACAGGGATGGTCTGGTGGAGTGTGATTTGACTCCCAGTCTGAATGAATGGGACTAGGAAGGTGGGGTGATGAGACTTTGCTGGTCTATTTCCTTCTTTAGGCAACACTAGCTCAGGAATTGGGATCTGGATCTGGACATAAAGTTTGTCAGTAAAAGCCAAATATAAGGTGACAGAGGAAGCATAGAGAGAGGAAATAAGACAAGAGCTGGAAAGAAACTGAAGAGGAACCTGGATTTTTTTGCCTTACCATGATGGACTCTCAGAAATACTTTTACAAAGGGCCTAAGAAAAATCAGTCGCTCCAATGAATTAACTTCTATGTATGACTCATGGACCCCGAGGAGAACGCTGGTTTATTTCTAGAACGACATTCCTGAGGACAAGTCTGCAGAGGTGGCAGACTCTCCACAGGGAACAAAGGGCTTCAGTCCAACGTGTTGGCACCCACACAGGGAAAGTGTGGTGAGACTTAAGTGACTTCATGTCATATTTATCAACTTATTATGTGGCTGAAAAGGGGCACCAAATGTATTTCTCTTTGACCCAGTATAATTAAAACTTCACCACTGGTTACGCTCGCCTTCTGAGGTGGACCATATTCTGCCTGTGGGATGTGAATCTCTCTAAATAAACAAGCTTTCACTTAAAAAAAAACTTCTACCATCTTCTGTGAATAGTTATGAGGATTCATTAGGTAATGAACTCATTCCATCAAGCAATAATATTATGTACTACATAGAAGCTGAAATACTATATAAAGGTATATGATACTCTTTACCTTAACAAGTTTATAAAGCAACATTATTCTTGACCATTTCTCCTTAAACTCTCTTCTATTCCACTATGTTTTCAGGTACTACAGTGATAAATATGAAGTCATTGTCAAATAAATGCTCCTCATAAGTGAGGAGAAATGTTCTTTTTAATAACGGGAAATTTATTGTGTCATAGGAAAAACAAGAAGTAATTTTTCTGAGTCTGGACTTCAACTTGAGTAATAAGTAGGGAAATGACTGAACAACTTCTCTTCAAAGAAGCAAAGCAGTTATTAAAGTATAAGGAGGCAGATATAGAACTAAATAAATGAAGTAGGAAAAAGGATCTCAAAAAGTAGAGCAGATGATACTGCTTTTAGTTCAAACAACAGAATTTTGGAGAAGAGAAGTGTTTCTTTTTTCCTCCCCAGTGAAATGGTAAAAGATTAGAAAATTCCTACCATGGGTATGGGGACAGAGCAAAGTATCTCCCCATTAAGAATCTGGAAATAAGAAAAATAGGGGTTTCCTCAGATAGTTAAAAAATAAAGTTGAGAGAAATTAATAAACAATTTATTTTCAAAAGGAAAAAAAAATAAAGTTGATACAGAGTGATGAAGTCAATGAAAAACAATCACTTTAAAAAGAATGGCTTACAGACCAAAGCAAGATTTGGCTGGAGCCTATGGATGGTATTGGCTCATCCAAAGAATGAATGGATCCATTAGAAGGACAGATGGTTGCCTAGAAATGGAGCCCAGAGAAAGGGAGGAACCGCGGTAGATGCTGGCCTTAATCAGCCAAGAATAGCACAGAGGAGAGGGTGTGCTAGCTCAGTGAGGAGTCCTAGTGGCAGGAAGGCAGTATACATTCGTCAAGCTTCTGCTCTTCTTGGTGATTATAGTGGTTATGGCTTTTCCACTAAAATATTTCCTCTAAAATATTCTTTAGTCTTGAGCTTGATAAGGTGAGTCTATCTCTGAGAGGATGTTGATCCTGTAAAGCTGAAGAAGCAAGCCTGAAACATGGCACCTCTGTGAAGGAAAATGCCAGTCTTTCCTGCAGACACATTGTCAATGTTGCTAAGTTCTTTCCAACTTCTGTTTTGCAATTGAAAGTTTGTACCTTTTATTCTTCCTCAGCTATTTCTCTGCTCTCCTTACTACACTTCCTGTTTGTTCTCTATATCTATACCTCTGTTTCTGTTTAGTTATGTTTGTTCATTTGTTTTGTTGTTTGGATTCTACATTTAAGTGAAATATGAAAGTATCTGTCTTTCTCATTTCACTTAGAATAATAGCTTCTAGGTCCACCCATGTTGCTGCAGATGGCAGGATTTACTTCTTTTCTTTTTTTTTTTTTTTTTTACTATGGCTGAATAATAGTCCATAAAGAATATTCCACATCTTCTTTAACCATTCATCTACTGATGGGCACTTAGGCTTCTTTCATATCTAGGCTACTATAAATAATGCTACAATAAACATAGGGATGCATATATCTTTTAAAATTAGTGTTTTTTCTTCAAATAAACACCCAGGAGTGGAACTGATGGATCATATGGTAGCTCTATTTTTAACTTTTTGAGGAAACTCCATATTGTTCTTCACAGTGGCTGCACCAATTTGCATTCCCACTAACAGTGCGTGAGAGTTCCCTTTTCTCCACATTCTTGTTAACACTTGTTATTTGTTATTTGTTGTCTTTTTGATAACAGCTATTCTGACAGGTGCCAAGTGATTGTGGTGTTGATTTGCATTTCTCTGATGATTAGTGATGCTGAGCATCTTTTCATGTGCCTGTTGACAGAGCATGTCTTCTTTGGAAAGATGTCTTTTTAGGCCCCTTACCCATTTTTAAATTGGGTTGTTTGTTTTTTGATGTTGAGTTGTATAGGTTCTATGTATATTTTGAATATCAATCCTTTTCTTAGATATATCATTTGCAAAAGGCACTAGGCTGCCTTTTCATTTTGTTGATTGTTTCCTTCACTGTGCAACACCTTTTTGGTTTGCTGTAGTTCCATTTGTTTATTTTTGCTTTGCTTCCCTTGCCTGAGTAGACATATCCCAAAAAATATTGCTAAGACTGATACTGAAGAGTTCACTGCCTATGTTTTCTTCTAGAAGTTTTATGGTTTCAGATCTTACATTTAATTTTTTAATCCATTTTGAGCTTATTTTTGTATACGGTGTGAAAGTTCTTTCCAATTTAACCTGTAGGTTCTTCGGAGAGCCGCTGAATACAGCTTCTTCCTCTGAAACAGTTCTCAGGAGTCACCACAGAGGCGCTGTGCTTCAGGTTTGAGGGGACCTTCTCAGAAACAGTCACATTGTCCAAGCTAAGCAGTGATGTGGAAACCAGAACACTTTGGAGGGGGCACTTCTTTTCCATATTTTCTGTCACTGGTCAAGGCATTCATTTCTCTGTGCCTGAATTATAGCAGTAGCCTCTTAGCCCCACCAAACTCCATTCTTTCCCCTCTGGTACTTCTTACTACCAGTTAATTTTTCTAAAACATAGTTTCACCAGATCCTCCCTTTGCTAAAGAGCATATTCTGCCTTTCTGTTGTCAGCTTCTTTATTCTCTTCACTCATTCTGAACCATTTGTTACTTCTCATTATTCCTCAAATACCGCCATGTGCATGTGCTCAAGTTGCTAAGTCGTGTCTGACTCTTTGTGATCCTATGGACTATAGCCCACCAGACTTCTTTGTCCATGGGATTTTCTAGGCAAGAATACTGGAGTGGGTTGCCATTTCCTTCTCCAGGGGATCTTTTCAACCCAGGGATTGAACCCATGTTTCCTGTGTTGGCAGGCAGATTTTTTTTTTTTTAACCACTGAGCCACAGAGGAAGCCCTATCATACATTCCTCCTCGTTTCTACTTGTTGAGAGCCTATCAACACCCCTGCCCCTCCATCCTCCAGCTTAGTACCCTGCACAGAGCTGAAGATCAGCAAATGCCTATTCCTCACCTCTTATTACTTTTTCCTGTAACTCTTCTGCTTCAACTAAATTAGTCTCCTTGCCATGTTATTTCCTTCCTTAGTGCTTTTTCAATCTATGGTCTGCAATTCCTTCTGAATTCAACTCAGACTGACTTTTTCTAGGAAGTTATGCTTAATTATGGGCTTCCCAAGGTGGCACTAGTGGTAAAGAGCCCATCTGCCAACGCAGGAGACATAAGAGAGGCGGGTTCGATCCCTGGGTTGGGATGATTCTTGGGAGAAGGAAATGGCAACCCACTCCAGGGTTCTTGCCTGGAGAATCCCATGGACAGAGGAGACTGGCAGGTTATGGTCCACAGGGTCTCAGAGTCAGACACAACTGAAGCGACTTAGAATGCAAACACATGTTTAATTATATCCTCCCTATTTGACTTTTTTTTTTTTAATTTATTTTTCTTTCCTATTTGACTTTAATCAGTAGCCCCTGAGTATCTCTGGGCTTCATTTGGGCAATACTAATTATACTTGTTACTTTGTTTCTCCTGAAAGGTTTTCTGATTCTTTGTTTTTTTGCTTGTTTGTTTGTTTAATGAAAGGTGGTAGAATGTAGTAGAAAGACAAGGGTTTGAATATGGCTTGAAAGTTGTTAGCTATGTTACTTTGGGCAAAGTGGGGAAACCACAACCTATATCATAGTTATAGGAGGCATAAGAAATGAGATGATTACCTAAGAATGGCATATAGCAGGTCTAACAAACAGAATTTTCTTCCTTTTCTCTCATCAACAAAATGAGTTGCTCTTATAGGAAAAGAAGATACTTTCCTTTTTAAAAACTATTTTCCCCCCTACTTGCTTATCTTGGTGACTTTCTCCTTGCCACCAACAAACATTAAGAACATCAACACTTGGTACTGTGTTCTTTACAAATACAACTAAATGTACTAAACCTGGGGGATGGGGAGGAGACTTCTCAGAGGAAGATCAGCTCTCATATTGACTGGTGAGCAGGGTAGTCAACGAGACCGGTCCCACTGAGGTTATGAACTAAAAGTTTACTGGAGTCAACGCGCGGCTCTCACAGCAGAGGGCTTTGAGTTGTTTGGATGTTCCTGACAGAGAGGAAGGCCTGGTCTGTTGCAGTTTAGCTGTAGCCAGCATTTTCATTCAGTTTTTGGACTTACTCTGCCTCCCTGTGGCCATAAGCAGTGATATCCTTCACTGAGCTAAGCTTTTCTGGAAGAGCCACAATAACAGGAAAGACTAAGAGAACCTATGAGCGCTGAAGAATTGATGCTTTTGAACTGTGGTGTTGGAGAAGATTCTTGAGAGTCCCTTGGACTGCAAGGAGATCCAACCAGTACATCCTTAAGGAAATCAGTCCTGACTATTCATTGGAAGGACTGAAGTTGAAGCTGAAACTCCAATACTTTGGCCACCTTCTGCGAAAAACTGACTCATTGGAAAAGACCCTGATGCTGGGAAAGATTGAAGGTGGGAGGAGAGGGGACGACAGAGGATGAGATGGTTGGATGGCATCACCAACTCAATGGACATGAATTTGAGTAAACTCCGGGAGTTGGTGATGGACAGGGAGGCCTGGCATGCTGCAGTCCATGGGGTCACAAAGTCAGACACGACTGAGCGACTGAACTGAACTGAAGAAAACCTAAGGGTAATAAGGTAATGCCTAAAGCAATGCTTCCCAGAAGTCAACCCTAAAATAGGGTTACAAAATTGAAATGTGTTTAAAATGGGAGAATTTAATAGTTTAATACATACATACATATGTAATGGTTATATTTCTCTCATGACATAGAATGTCTAAAGAAGAGGCCCAGGAAAATTGTGCTCCTGGCCAATCCTGCACAACCTCCCCAGTTCCACAAAGGTCTTGACCTATAGGCAAGTTCTATTTCTTTCTAAATGACTATGACGTTACCTGTCTTTTGGTGTCATGGATGGGCTTCAAGGGTTCTGGGAACCCCTGAAATTGAATACAACTCGGTTTGTAAGTGCATAGGTATATTTTGGTGGGGTGGAGATGGCTAGGTCCTTAGCTTTTATTAGATTCTCAGAAGAGCTCTGTGACCCCCAATATGTCAAGAACTACTACAGAAGCTATATGATCACCGTACCTCAGCTTCCTGGGCCAGTTTACAATCAATGCTATCTACTCTGTGAATACAGGAGTGACTTTAGGAGGCTAACAACTAGGATAAGTAATCAGGGCAGACAAAGTTTGCTCAGCAACAACTGTTCAGGTTCATTCAACCACAGTTTTTAAATCAGTAACTAAAGGGGATAGTCTTCAACACATCACAATGTTAGGGGCAGTCCAGCTTGCCCTTCTGAACTTATAAGCCTCGTTTGTGGTGGTTATGATTGAACCCCAGGAAAAAGGAAAAGCCTGTTGAAAGGAGGTGGTGGGGTAGTGGGAGTTAAGGTAGTGTGTCCTCTGTAGAGAAGTGAGCTTAGGACTGACCAAGTGGTGATCATCTTCTCAGGGTCCCTGTCTATAAGAGAGGTTAAAACATCAGTAGAAGTGTAATGAGATAGAGAAAATTTATTTCTCAGAACTATTCTCAGGGAGGATACTATTGCCATTCATTTGTTCATTCACTTACTTAATTTGTCATTCAAATGATTATTAGTACCTTCCATGAGCTAGGCACTGCTTAGGGTCAACAATGAAAATGACAAATTCTTTGCTTTTATGGTTTACCATTCTAGTGGGAGAACAGACAATAAACAAACACATAAAATGGAAAACAATTACAGATAATAATAGGTAACTTTGAAGAAAAATAAATCAGGATACTTGTGTGTGTGTGTAAACTTTTCTCTTGGTTGGCCAGGGAAGAAGCATGCTCTAAGAAGGTAACAGCTGAGTAGAGACTTGAACCAAGTGAAGGAGGGAGTCACGAAAACATCAATGGAAAGATTGTTCCTTGCAGAGGAATCAGCAAGGTCAAAGGTCTTAAAGTGAGAATGACCTTGGTATACTGGAGGACTAGCAGGAAGGCTAAAGCAGAAAAAGGGAGGAAGTGAGGACAGGCAGTTAAGCAGCCAAGGTGAAGGATGAGATCTCCCCAAAGGAACACACTCATGTAACAAAAGGTAGTCACTACACCTGTTTCTAAGAAGGGTGGGTTCCATTATTGCAAGCCTTTGACTTGACTTAGGGAAGAAGTGTGCAAGACTGGGGCAGAAGAGAACCCGTACTCCTTTCCCTGTTCTTCTTTATAGCTCTTGGCTCCTAAACAATTGTTGAGTTAGTATTCTAAAGATATTTGTTTGAAGGTGTGCCAAACTGTTAGCTTGTGTGGGATACCCATGTCTCAGTCCAGGCTTCCCACACATACTTTCCTGTCCTGTGGTGGTAGTGGGCAGTGGTTGAAAAATGAGAGAGGAATCTGGGAGTCCCATGAGCAGAATTCAGGCAGAGATCCCTCAGCATGTAGTGGACATGCCTCTTTTCCAGCCTTAGTCAGTCACCCAGAGGGTTTTGCAACGGAAGGTCAAGCTGGTGCAACCTAAGTTGGGCTGAAAAAAGAAAGAAGCCTTGACTGTTAACTAAAGAATGTAATACTAATGATTCACAATGGATGATATACATTATTAGAGACTAAGGACGTATGGGCATTTCTAGCTCTGAGACATGTCCTAATATAATTCCAGATGTAAGATTTCAGCCCTTACTAAGTAGATGAATTAGAAAAGAAAATGTTTCCAGAGCAATTACTTTAGCTGGGAGAGTAATCTTTTCAGAATTGCTTTCTCAGGCCTGTTTGTTCCCAGGGTGCAGAAGCCTGTGACTGGTTGTAGGAACCTCCTAATGGGAGAAGCTGCATGGAATCCTCAGACATCTGGAGCCGTGGGAGCAACACCCTGTGACAAGGAGTTGACAATATTCCCTGCCATCCAATCCTCTTTTGTTTTTTTTTTGCCCAAGCCACATGGCTTCCTAGTTCCTGACCAGGGATCAAACCCAGGCTCCCTGCAGTGGAAGCTCAGAGTCCTAACCACTGGACAACAGGGAACTCCCATCTAATCCTGCTCTGAGAGACCTCACTTGCCCTGCCCTGGCCAGCCCAAATAGAGAGGAGAGCTTGTAGATGTGATAAAGAGGGTCCTGGTTGTGGACACATCTGTATGCCTGTGGATACCAGATGTAGCACCTTACCCACCTCTACTGACCCAGCATTAGCACAGGGTCTGGAATACAACAGGGAGCTCAGAAAATGTTTCACTGCACAAATAATCATAGCCAATATGCTCCTAACTTCCTCGTGATCTTAGACCAGTCATCACTTCTAAGTTCAATTTCTACATCTATAAAGTGGATGTTGATAATACCTAGGCTTAGGGTTCATTTAAGTATAAAATGATGATACTGGAAAGCACTTTGTAGACTTAAAAGCATAATGAAACTATAAGGGGTGAAACAGTAGAAAGCTGCCTCCCAGCTGTCTACATATGAACATTTCAGTTACTAAATGCCAGGGCCATTTCTTTCCTCTTTTCTTGGTGACATTTTTGTCTTAGATAATCACATTATATCGTACTTATATGATTCAATTTGTAAGAAAACATATTTTATCTGTGGGTCTCAATTAGCTTTATTTTTATTTTACTGAGAAAAAAATTACGACTCACATGCAAAAGGGGTTGATCACTACTGACTGAGACATACCAAGATCTAAAGCATAGTTTGACTTGGGAAACAAAAGACTTAGAAGGTATTTTAAAACTCTTCCTTTTCTGCACAAATTTACGTATTCTATAAACAAAAAGCATTTAATGTAAATTGCAATGCAAATTAGAAAAGTGGATGGGAACAAGTGTTTTCAAAGGCACTGCGGTGGGGGAGGAGAGCAGGGAAATGGTTGTTTAGGAAAAGGAGGAAGTGGGATTAGGACGGCATTAAATCCATTGGTGTGGCCCTGATGCCAATGCAGTAGACATGGGATCGATTCCTGGGTCAGGAAGATCCCCTGGAGAAGGAAATGGTATGGCCCTGAGAACTCAGACCAAGGAGTTTGCCTTCTTAATGCCCAAGTGAGCTAAGAGAAAGATCTACTCTGAGATGAAAATAAAAGTTGGAGGAACCAAGAAAGACTGTAAGACTTACTGGGGATTTAGGTAGAGTAAGGAAATGTTTTAATAAAGGGGACAGAAACTAAAGAAAGTCCTAAAACATATCCTGAACAACAGCAATACATGAACCGTGAACTTCCAGATGTTCAAGCTGGTTTTAGAAAAGGCAGAGGAATCAGAGATCAAATTGCCAACATCTGCTGGATCATCGAAAAAGCAAGAGAGTTCCAGAAAGACATCTATTTCTGCTTTATTGACTATGCCAAAGCCTTTGACTGTGTGGATCACAATAAACTGTGGAACATTCTGAAAGAGATGGGAGTACTAGACCTCCTGACCTGCCTCTTGAGAAACCTGTATGCAGGTCAGGAAGGAACAGTTAGAACTGGACATGGAACAACAGACTGGTTCCAAGTAGGAAAAGAAGTACGTCAAGGCTGTATATTGTCACCCTGCTTATTTAACTTATATGTAGAGTACATGATGAGAAACGCTGGGCTGTAGGATGCACAAGCTGGAATCAAGATTGCCAGGAGAAATATCAATAACCTCAAATATGCAAATGACACCATCCTTATGGCAGAAAGTGAAGAAGAACTAAAGAGCCTCTTGATGGAAATGAAAGAGGAGAGTGGAAAAAGTTGGCTTAAGGCTCAACATTCAGAAAACTAAGATCATGGCATCTGGTCCCATCACTTCATGGCAAATAGATGGGGAAACAGTGGAAACAGTGGCAGACTTTATTTTTCTGGGTTCCAAAATCACTGCAGATGGTGACTGCAGTCATGAAATTAAAAGATGCTTACTCCTTGGAAGGAAAGTTATGACCAACCTAGACAGCATATTGAAAAGCAGATACATTACTTTGTCAACAAAGGTCCATCTAGTCAAGGCTTTGGCTTTTCCAGTAGTCATGTATGGATGTCAGAGTTGGACTATAAAGAAAGTTGAGTGCCGAAGAATTGATGCTTTTGAACTATGGTGTTGGAGAAGACTCTTGAGAGTCCCTTGGACTGCAAGGAGATCCAACCAGTCCATTCTAAAGGAGATCAGTCCTGGGTGTTCATTGGAAGGACTGATGTTGAAGCTGAAACTCCAATACTTTGACCACCTGATGTGAAGAGCTGACTCACTGGAAAAGACCCTGATGCTGGGAAAGATTGAGGGCGGAGAAGAGGACTACAGAGGATGAGATGGTTGGATGGCATCACCGACTCAATGGACATGGGTTTGGGTGGACTCTGGGAGTTGGTGATGGACTGGGAGGCCTGGCATGCTGCGGTTCATGGGGTCGGAAAGAGTTGGACATGACTGAGCAACTGAACTGAAACAACAGCAATAAAAATCTGGGTAACAGTTTTGTAATCCTCTACATATGTATGCATTTTTACATTATTAGAGGTATACCTTCAGGGTATTAGATTCTTAGAAGTGAGAGTGATGAGTCAAAAGTAAATGCCTAAAGAAAAAAGCAATCACCTAAGTAGTTTTGTTAGATACTGCCAATTATTGTTCAGTTGCTAAGTCATGCATGTCCAACTCTTTGTGATTCCATGGACTGCAGCATGCCAGGCTTCCTTGTCCTTCACTATCTCCTGGAATTTGCTCAAACTAATGTCCATTGAGTCGATGGTGCCATCCAACCATCTCATCCTCTGTTGCCCCCTTCTCTTCCTGCCCTCAATCTTTCTCAGTATAGAGTTTTTTTCAGTGGGTTGTACCATTGTATACTCTACCAGCATTGAGTGGAAATGTAGCATCACCAACAGAATGTGTTGTTATACTTCTGTTGTTGCCATACTTTTTAACTTTTGTCGATTTAAAGGTGGGAAATGGTATGCTGGTATAGTCTTAGTTTTCATTTCTCTAATTATGATTGAGGTTGACAATATTTTTATGTGTTTAAGGACCATTTAAAATATTTTTTTATTAAATAAAAAATTATCTGTATATATCTTTTGTTCATTTTTCTATAGGGTTTTGGTCTTTCCCCCTCACCTTGATTTTTAAGCATTCTTCATATATTAGAGAGATTTGTCACTTTCCCCCCAAGATATCAATTATAAATACTTTCTCCTAGTTTTCCAGTTGTCTTTTTATAAAAATTGACTAATTTTTATTTTTGGCGCATTGGGTCTTCGCTGCTTTTCGCTGGGTTTCTCTAGCTGTGTGGAGCAGGGGCTGCTCTTTGCTGTGGCGCGCAGGCTCTGTGGCGCGCAGGCTCTGTGGCGCGTAGGTTTCAGGAGTTGTGTCTCAAGGGCTCAGTAGCTATGGCTTGCGGGCTCCAGAGCGTGAGCTTAGAAGTTGTGGCGCACAGGCTGAGCTGCTCCAAGGCATGTGGAATCTTCCCAGACCAGGGATTGAACCCATGTCCCCTGCATTGGCAGGCGGATTCTTACCCATTACACCACCAGGAAAGTCCCAGTTGTCTTTTTGATTTTGTTTATGGTGATCTTTGCCATGCCTAAGATTTTAAATTTTACATAGTGAATTTTTATGTAGTTAAATAAATTACTGCACCTGGATGTTGAGTCATAGGTAGAAAATCTTTCCCTATGCTATGATTATAAAGAAATTCACCAGGGTTTTCTTTAACTAATTTTAAAATATCATTCTTAACATTAATGTCCTTGGTCCATTTGGAATATTTTCTGGATAGCTAACCACTTGTCCCAGACCACTTTTTGAACCATCTGTGCTCTAGTGATTTGTCACCTTCATCCTATACTAAATTCGTATAAGTACTTGTGTCTATTTTTGACTGCAATCAATTTTTTTTTTTTTACACCCATTGGAATGGTTTTCAGTTTTACTGAAAGTCCCTTTGGGAATCAATCTTTGTACTGTGCTAACTATGCTCTAGTGTTGGGTATATGATAGGTATGATTTCAGATAGAGAAGTAGCCAGATTGTACTAAGATTGAGTGGGAGCAATCAAGTCATTTGCCAAGTAAAGCAGGGGTGTGTTTATTTCTGAGTGTCAGTGGATGAGGAGGAAAGAACAGGAGGAAAGAAGAGTTGGAATTTAGTCAGAATAACTTGTCGTAATCTCCTAAAGATAGAGAGAGATGATGAAGAACTTGACCTTGTTAATCTAAATAGAAGATGGAAGAGGAGGTAAAAAGAAGGAACCAAACTGCTGAGAATGATAAGGGCCTTTCAATCTAATACCTGACGAACTCATCTTCCTGTCAATAACGGCGATAAGCTCTGGATAATATTAAAAAACAAAACAAAATAACGACCTGAGGGCTCTTGAGCCTGAACAAAGATAGATTTGTGAGAAGAGTTGAAACTTAGAGTAAGTGATCAGCAAGGAATGAGTTTCCCATTTTTTTGTACCTTTGTCCTGCAGGTAGCCTCCATCACAGCAGTGTAGGGTCAACTAAAGCTTCAATACAAAGGCCTCTGTCTTTCATTAGCATTACCAGGGGAAGCAGCCTGGGGCAACCAGAGCCTCTGGTGAGTGAGGAAGAAATCCACAGAGGGAGAAAGCCAGGGTCAGAGAGTCCAGATACCTAGCTGACCGCAAGTGGGGCAAACTGGAGGCAGTCCCTAGTTTAAGCTTAAAGAATGGAACTGAGATTTGAGTGAGGGGCCTACTGCAGGTCATGAAATGTTGCAGTTTGAGTCTAACAAAGTTAACTGTTTGCTAAAACAAACACTTTTCGGAATAATATAATAGATTTCAGAGTCTATACAGCATAAAGAAAATATAACCCAAATGTTTTCAGCATACAAAGAATCAGAAAATGTGACCCAATTTCAGAGGAAAATACAGTCAATAGATGCAAACTCAAGATGACAAAGATGTTAGAATTGTCAGACAAGGACTTTAAAGCAGCATAATTAAAATTATGGTCGTAAGGAATGGAAAATACATTCAATATGAATGAAAAGATAGGAAATATCAACGGAGAAACAGAAAATATAAAAAAGTACCAAATGGAAATTTTAGAACTGAAAAGCATACTATCTGAAATGAAAACTCCCCACATGAGCCTAATAGCAGAATGGAGATGAGAGATGAGAATCAGTGAATTTAAAGATAGATCAACAGAGATCATCTGATCTGAAGAAGAGAAAGAAAAGAGTTTGGACAGAGTGAAACAAACAAGTAGAAAACCACACAGCTTTAGGGAACTGTGGAACAATTTTGAAAGGTTTAACATGTGGGTAATTGGAGTACCAGAGGAGTGAAGCGAGGGAATGAGACAGAAAAGAAAAATCTGAAGAAATAATGGTTACAAATTTCTCAAATTGGGTTAAAGATATAAATTTACAGATTAAAGCAGCTCAGTTAATCCAAACAAGAAATCTGTGCCCAGTTACATAATTATAAAAGTGCTTAAAGACACACATAAAGAGAAAATTCCTGAAAGCATCCAGAGACTCGATCCTTTACATAAAGGGGAAGGTGATTTAAGGACTGTGACTTTTACTGAGCAACCCTGGAAAGTAGGGAGACAGTGGAGCGATACCGTTAATGTGCTGAAAGAAAAAAGAGTCCTGTCAACCCTTAAGTCTATGTATAATAAAAATGTCCTTCAAGAATGAAAGTGAAATTTACATTTTCAGATAACAGCTAAGAGAAGTTGTCATTACCAGAAACAAGCTACAGGAAATATTAAAGTTCTTTTACCTGAAGGAAATGATACCTAAGGGAAAGCTGGATCTTTAGGAATAAGTGAAGAACACTAGAAACAGTAAATATAGAAACCATTTTTCTCTCAGTTTCTATAATAAACACATGGTTGTTTAAAGCAAAACTTATAATATTGCCTTGTGAAGTTTATAATGTAGATTTAACATACATGACAACTATAACAAAAAGACAATGTGTGTGTGTGTGTGTGTGCAGGGGGATAAATGGACCCACATAGTTGCAAAGTTTGTTTAATATTCATGACATTGTACTGTATTAATTCTAAGTAGGCTGTAAACAAGTTAAAATATATTCTAATCCCCACAAGGTTTCTACTTTATGTGAAGTACTGTAATATTGAGGTTTCTACACTTTATGTGAAGGGTACTATATTGACTCTAAGTAGACTTTCAAAAGTTAAGAATGTATAATGTAATCCTTATAGAAGCCACTAAAAATAATGCAAGGAAATATATCTAAATTATAATAGATAAGACTGAATTCTGAATATATTTGGTAATCCAGAGAAAAGCAGGAAAACAGGGAAAAGATAAACAAAAACCAGAGAGGACAAACAAAAAATAAAATGACAAGACAGACCTAAATCCAACAATGTCAATATTTATGGTAAATGTTAATGGAGTATACACTCAAAAAAAAAAAAAAGCAGAGAATAGCATAAATAGCTATTATTAAAAAGCACGACCCAATTATATTCTGTCTATAAAAGATACACTTTAAGTATAAAGACACAAATGGGTTGAAAGTAAGTGGATGGAAAAAGATTAACCATAAATATGGTAAGACTCATGAAAAATAAAAACATATGCCCACACAAAGGTATGTGTACAGATATTTGTAGAAACTTTAGTAACTACAGTCAAAAACTAGAAACAACTGAACATCCATTAACAGAAAAATGGTTAAACAATATGTGGTATAATCATATAATATAATGCTACTCAGAAATAAAAAGAAACTAATAACTACTTGTTGATATAAACAACATAAATGAATCTCAAAATCTAATGAAAGACTCAGACAAAAGATTGTATACCATTTATAGGATCCTATTTATAAAAATACAAACTAATCTACAGACAAGAACCAGATCAGTGGTATACGTGAGGGATGGAGTGTAAAGGGGCAAGAAGAATCTTTTGGGGTTGATGGAAGTGTTCTGTATCTTGATTGTGGTGATGATTTGTGGGCATACACAAATGTCAAAACTCATTGGCTTGGACATTTTGGATGAAACTTGTGCTGTGCTTAGTCACTCAGTCGTGTCCAACTCTTTGCCACCCCATGGACTGTAGCCTGCCAGGCTCCTCTGTCCATGAGGATTCTCCAGACAAGAATACTGGAGTGGGTTGCCATGCTCTCCTCCAGGGGATCTTCTCAATGCAGGGATCGAACCCAGGTCTCTCGCATTGCATGCTGATTCTTTATGTCTGAGCTACCAGGGAAGTCCATGAATACTGAAGTGGGTAGTCTATCCCTTCTCCAGGGGATCTTCCCAACCCAGGAATTGAACCAGAGTCTCCTGCATTGCAGGTGGATTCTGTACCATCTGAGCTACTGGAGAAGCAGGAACGAAACTTTTAGTATGCAAATTATTCTTCAAAAGAGGTGAGGAAAAAATTAAAAGACCTACTTTTCAAATAACTTTAGGTTTTCTACTGAACTCTAAAAAAATTCTTCAGTTTTTAAGAAGAGAAGAGGTGCCATTTTTCTGAGGCCATGCAGGCCACCTGTTAATAAATGTCTCTGTGTTAAAAATCTTTAGGTAGTAAAAGAACAGTGGTACTAATTTAGTCTTAATGCCACAGGGAAATAACTTTAATATAATTCTCAAAAACAAACTTAATGGATAGCTGCATTTTCTGATGTATTTTTAAGGATACCGAAAACAGAAAAAAATCAGTAAGTAGAATTCTGACAACTGTACTGAAGCATGAATCATAGAAAAGTTTTTTTTTATCTTTCTGGAATCCTTTAGGAAGCAATGAATCTTTATCTTATATGTTTGGGCTGTTAACATTTGGTATTTCCTGAGAACACATATGGATAAAATAGCTTGACATCGATCCCTGGCAAAGACTAAGAGGAAATACTAAACAGATGGTTTGTGAGCACTTAGAAAAGGAACCTGATATTCTTGTGGTACCAAGGCCAAGAAATAGAGGCCGGTTGACAGCATCATTAAGATGATTTGTAACTGGTTGAAAGACTTACATACCCAAAGAATGCAGACTGCTGTTAACATGGATGACACCCTCTGAATGCCAAAATGCATTGATCACAGTGGCTGTTTCAGTTTTGTCGTATTGATTACTTAGTCATTCTTTGGAAAGCTATTATAAAAATTTTATTACATGCAAATGAATATAGGCAACACATATTTAAGCTATGAAGCATAAAAGGAAAATGAACACTCATGAAGCCTTTATTTAACTTAAGATGTGGATCAACAATGCTAGTAAGGTATCTATACGCTTTGCTCTGATCTTCTCTAAGGGAAACACTGCTACACTGAATTTTTAAAAATCTTATCTTTCCTTTTAAAGCTAGCTTTATTAAATACTTTATTATTTTAGCTTTGCTTGAGCTTTATAAAGAGGTATCTTATTGTCTCCATTCTTGGTTATCTGCTTTTTCCCCCAGTATTGAAAAGATTTGTCAACACTGTTGTAGGTAGCTGTGTTCATTCAATTCCATAACTGTATGATATTCTACTTTGTGAATATATGTTGTAATGGTAAAAGAATCTGCCTGCCAATGAGGAGACATAGGTTTGATCCTTTGGTTGGGAAGATACCCTGGAGAAGGAAATGGCAATCCACTCTAGTATTCTTGCCTGGAAAATCCCATGGACAGAGAGCCTGGCAGGCTACAGTCCACGGAGTTGCAAAGAGTCAGACACCACTGAGCAACTGAGCATGCACACACATTTATTCATGAGTCATTCAACAGACATTTGAGTACTCTAATTTTTGGCTTTTTTTTTTTTTTTTTAATTTTTGGCTTTTTAAATATTATCAATATTCATGTTCTTGTACATGTCTTCAAGTGCACATTTATAAAAAGTTTTTCTGGAGATATTCTCCTAGGGATGGAACTGCTAGGTTGTAGGGTATTATGAATGTTACTTTATAACAAAATGACAATTTGTGAAACAATTACATTCTTCCTGTCAGTATATAAGAGTTTCCATGCTCTGCTATTGCTAACACTCTCGTGAGACTTCTTAATTTTTTTGCAAACTAGTGGGTATAAGATGGGATATCATTGTTTTAATTTGTGTTTCCCTGGTTATTAATGATGGTGAGAATTTTTCTTATGTTTATTTTTCATGAGATTTCCTCTTCTGTGACATACCTGTTCAGACTTTTTATTTAAAAATTGGATGGTCTTTTTTAAAAAATCAAGTTTCAGGCATTCCGTATTCTGGATAACAACTCATTATTGGTCATATGAGTTGTAAATACAGTTATGACATGTCATCATTTTCTTCATGGTGTTTCTGATGAATAGAAATTCTTAATTTTGAAGTAATCAAATACCATAAAGTATCAATCTCTTACTTTACGGTTAGCAAATTTACTCTTCCTCTTCCCTAAGTGAAGTGAAAGTCGCTCAGTCATGTCCGACTCTTTGCAACCCCATAGACTACACAGTCCATGGAATTCTCCAGGCAGGAATACTGGAGTGGGTAGCCTTTCCCTTCTCTAGGGAATCTTCCCAACCCAGGGATCGAACCCAGGTCTCCCACATTGCAGGTAAATTCCTCTTCCCTAACTTTGGTGATAAAATTTTCTCCTGTATTTTCCTGCAAATTTTTAAAGTTTTAACTTTCATATTTAAGTCCTTAATCTATTTAAAATACAGTATTGTAAATGGCATGCAGTAGGGATCACATTTCATTTTTTCCCATATGGAATGCTTATAGTTCCTGTATGATTTGATGACTAGATCCATTCCTTCCCATTGCTTTGTCATGTCAACTCAGCCACATACCAAGTTGTCATATAATGTGGCTGTCTGTTTCTGGGTTCTCTCATCTGTTCTAAACTGGACATTTGTCTTTCCCTGTAGAAATACAACAAACACTATCTTAATTAGAATAGCCTTATATTAATAATCATCTTATATCAGGCAAGGGAAACCTTTAGCTTCAATACATATCTTCAGTTCAGTTCAGCTGCTCAGTCGTGTCTGACTCTGCAACCCTATGAACTGCAGCATACCAGGCCTCCCTGTCCATCACCAATTCCCGGAGTCTACCAAACTCATGTCGGTGATGCCATTCAACCATCTCATCCTGTCGTCCCCTTCTCCCCCTGCCCTCAATCTTTCCCAGCATCAGGATCTTTTCAAATGAGTCAACTCTTCACATCAGGTGGTCAAAGTATTGGAGTTTCAGCTTCAACATCAGTCCTTCCAATGAACACTGAGGACTGACCTCCTTTAGGATGGACTGGTTGGATCTCCTTGCAGTCCAGGGGACTCTCCAGAGTCTTCGCCAACACCACAGTTCAAAAGAATCAATTCTTCAGTGCTCAGCTTTCTTTATAGTCCAACTCTCACATCCATACATGACCACTGGGAAAACCATAGCTTTGACTAGATGGACCTTTGTTGACAAAGTAATGTCTCTGGTTTTCAATATGCTGTCTCGGTTGGTCATAACTTTCCTTCCAAGGAGTAAGCGTCTTTTAATTTCATGGCTTCAATCACCATCTGCAGTGATTCTGGAACCCAGAAAAGTGAAATCAGCCACTGTTTCCCCATCTATTTGCCATGAAGTGATGGGACCAGATGCCATGATCTTAGTTTTCTGAATGTTGAGCTTTAAAGCCAACTTTTTCACTCTCCTCTTTCACTTCCATCAAGAGGCTCTTTAGTTCTTCTTCACTTTTTGTCATAAGGGTGGTGTCATCTGCATTTCTGAGGTTATTGATATTTCTCCCAGCAATCTTGATTCCAGCTTGTGCTTCCTCCAGCCCAGCGTTTCTCATGATATACTCTGCATATAAGTTGAATAAGCAGGGTGACAATATACAGCCTTGACGTACTCCTTTTCCAGTTTGGAACCAGCCTGTTGGTCCATGTCCAGTTCTAACTGTTGCTTCCTGACCTGCATACAGGTTTCTCAAGAGGCAGGTCAGGTGGTCTGGTACTCCCATCTCTTTCAGAATGTTCCACAGTTTATTGTGATCCACACAGTCAAAGGCTTTGGCACAGTCAATAAAACAGAAATAGATGTCTTTCTGGAACTCTCTTGTTTTTTCGATGATCCAGCGGATGTTGGCAATTCGACCTCCGGTTCCTCTGCCTTTTCTAAAACCAGCTTGAACACGTGGAAGCTCACGGTTCGCGTGGTGCTGAAGCCTGGCTGGAGAGTTTTGAGCATTACTTTACTAGCGTGTGCTGCTGCTGCTAAGTCACTTCGTGTCCGACTGTGCGACCCCATAGACGTCAGCCCACCAGGCTCCGCCGTCCCTGGGACTCTCCAGGCAAGAACACTGGAGTGGGTTACCAGCATGTGAGATGAGTGCAACTGTGTGGTAGTTTGAGCATTCTTTGGCATTGCCTTTCTTTGGGATTGGTATGAAAACTGACCTTTTCCAGTCCCGTGGCCACTGCTGAGTTTTCCAAATTTGCTGGCATATAGAGTGCAGCAGTTTCACAGCATCATCTTTTAGGATTTGAAATAGCTCAACTGGAATTCCATCACCTTTTAATATATATATTAGGATTAGGTTGTAAGTTCATCAAAAAATTCTGATAGCACTTTGATTGGAATTGCATTGATAGATCAATTTGGGGAGAACTGAATCCTTATGATAGTGAATGTTTCTATCCATTAACATGGTTCACTTAGTTATATATTCTTTAAGGTTCCATCAGTAAAGCTTTCAATTTTTCCCAATAACTATTCTGTGCATCTTTTGTTAAACTTTATTTCTAAATACTTTACTCTTTTATTATCGTAAAAGGCATTTCTTTAAAAATGGAAGTTTCCAAGAGTTTGTTTCTAATTATAGAAATGCTATTGACTTTGTATGTTTGTCTTATATCTGGGCTTCCTCACTGGCTCAGATGGTGAAGAACCGCCTGCAGTGCGAAAGGCTTGTATTCGATCCCTGGGTGGGGAAGGTCCCCTGGAGGAGGGCATGGCAACCCACTCCAGTATTTTTGCCTAGAGAATCCCCAGGGAGCCTGGTGAGCTATAGTCCATGGGTATGTCCAACCACCTTGTTACACTCTTACTAATTTTTCCATGGAATCTTTTGGTCATTAATGTAGCCAATTAAGTATGTTTCAGACAAAAATAGTTTTGTTTCTTTCTTTCCAATCTTCATATTTTTAAAGTATTTTTCTTATTTTACTAGTCTATGACAACTGCATGCATGTGTGTGATGTCGCTTCAGTTGTGTCCAACTATGCACTGTAGCCTGCCAGGCTCCTCTGTCCATGGGATTCTCCAGGCGGGAATCCTGGAATGGGTTGCCATACACTTCTTCAGGGGATCTTCCCTACTCAGGGATTGAACACGTCTCCTACATCTCGTGCATTGGCAGGCGGGTTCTTTACCATTAGCACCATCTGGGAAACCACTATGATTAACTATGCTGAATCAAAGCAGTAATGGGGCCTCCATGTCTTATTCCTGATTTTTCAAGGCAATCTTTCTGGGTAGAGTATTCTTGGTTATAGTTTTTTCCTTTTCATCACTTTAAATATATTGTGCCACCTGGTTCTAGCCTGAAGAGTTTCTGCTGAAAAATCAGCTGATAGCCATATGGAAGTTTCTTTGTATGTTTTTTGTTGCTTTCCCCTTAGTCCTTTTTAATGTTCTCTATTTTTACTTTTTGTCATTTTAATTACAATGTGTCTTGGTGTGTTCCTCTATGGGTTAATCCTGTATGGGACTCTCTACTTCCTGGACTTTGGGTGACTCTTTCCTTTCCCAGGTTAGGGAAGTTTTCAGCTATTATGTTTTGAAATATATTTTCAGCCCTTTTCTCTCTCTTCTCCTTCTGGGACCACTATAGTGCAAATATTAGTGTGCCTGATATTATTCCAGAGGTCCTTCAAACTATACTTTTCAAGCTTTCAGACTTTCTTTTCAATCTCTTTTCTGTTCAGAGGCAGTGATTTCCACTACCCTGTCTTCCAGATTACCGATTCATTCCTCTGAAACATTCAGTCTACTATTGATTCCTCCTAGTGTATTTTTCACTTCAGTTATTGTATTCTTCATCTGTTTGGTTGTTGTTTATATTTTCTAACTCTTCATTAAAAACTTCCAACTTCTCTCTCTGTACATCCATTCTTCTCCTGAATTCTTTGATTGTATTAAAAAAACACAAAAAACTCTGAACTCTCTCTTGGGTAGATTGCCTATCTTTACTTCACTTAGTCCTTCTGGGATTTTATTGTGTTCCTTTGGCTGGAACATGTTCCTCCATTGCCTCATTTTATTTAAGCTGTTATTTGTACTTCTATGTATGTAGTAGGTTACTTTTCTTGACCCTGGAGAAGTGGCCTTCTGTTGGAGATAGCCTATGCATCCCCTCAGTGCACATCCCTCTTGTTACCCAAGTTATATGCTCGAGGGGCTCCCTCCGTGAGGGGTCCTTTTGTTGTGGTGGTGACCATGTGAGCATTCTGGTAAGCTATGTTAGCCCCGAGCCAGGTTGGTTGCCAGGCCTTGCCTTGTGTGGATGCTGCTAGGCGCTGGTTAGCAGAGCCTGGTCACAAGGTGGCTAACTGCAGAATCCCCGGGGGCCCCTGGGCTCGTGCTGGCTCTCTGGTGGGTAGTCAGGGTCCAGAAGACTCCAGGGATGTTGCCTGCACACTGGTGGATGAAGCCAGGTCTGGGGTTAGTGCTGGATTGTTGAAAGGCAGAGCTGCGACCTGGAGTCTAGCTGCTGAGCCCAGGCATCCCAGAGTTGGTATCAGAT
This sequence comes from Muntiacus reevesi, assembly GCF_963930625.1. Taxonomy (NCBI): domain Eukaryota; kingdom Metazoa; phylum Chordata; class Mammalia; order Artiodactyla; family Cervidae; genus Muntiacus; species Muntiacus reevesi. The sequence goes on from NC_089251.1 coordinate 91,726,664, forward strand.
TGCTGTGGTCAGAGCAGGGGAGACATTTCTAATACTGTTGGGTATGGGGTCTAGAGTGTCCAAAAGCTTGTGCTGGCCTGCTACTAGGCAGGGCCAGGGCCCAGCTGATCCTAGGGTAAGGTTTGGCCTGCTGTGGGTGGGCTGGGTCTGCAGTCCGCGGAGCTGTGATGTTCCCGCCTTTAGTGTCTGCCCTCTGTGGGTGAGGCTGGTCTAGAGGCTACTGCAAGCTTTCCGGAGGATAGGGTGGGTACCTGCTCACTGGTGAGCTGAACTGGGTCTTGGCTCTCTGGTGGACAGGGTTGTGTCTAGAGGCATATCTAGAGGCAGCTGTGGGCTCAGGAAATCTTTAGGCAGCCTGTCTGCTGACTGGTGAGGCTATGTCCCCGCTCAGTTAGTTGTTTGGTCTGAGATGTAGCAGAATTGGTGCCAAGTTGTTGGGTGGGGCCAGGTCTTGGTGCAAATGAGCTAGGAGGAAGACACCACCATGGTGCCTGCCTGGACCAGTAGAAAGCTCCTAAATATGGCTGCTGCCAGTGTCTGTGTCCCCAAGGTGAGTGGCGGTCACCCCCATCTCTCTGGGAGACTCTCCAAGACTGGCAGCTAGGTCTAGCCCAGGCTTTTATCAAATTACTATTTTTGCCTTGGGTCTAGGTGTGTGAGATTTTGTGTGTGTCCTTTAAGAATGAAGTCTCTATTTCCCTCAGTCCTTGGGATTCCTGAAATTAAACCCTGCTAACCTGCAAAGCCAGAGGAACTAAACAGCCTCTTGATGAAAGTGAAAGAGAAGAGTGAAAAAGTTGGCTTAAAACTCAACATTCAAAAAATGAAGATCATGGCATCCAGTCCCATCACTTCATGACAAATACATGGAGAAACAATGGAAACAGTGAAAGACTTTATTTTGGGGGCTCCAAAATCACTGCAGATGGTGACTGCTGCCATGAAATTAAAAGACGCTTGCTCCTTGAAAGAAAGGCTATGACAAATCTAGACAGCATATTAAAAAGCAGAGACACTACTTTGCCAGCCAAGGTCTGTCGAGTCAAAGCTATGGTTTTTCCAGTAGTCATGTATGGATGTGAGCTGGACCATAAAGAAAGCCGAGTGCCGAAGAATTGATGCTTTTGAACTGTGGTGTTGGTGAAGGCTCTTGAGAGTCCCTTGGACTGCAAGGAGATCAAACTAGTCAATCCTAAAGGAAATCAGTCCTGAATATTCTTTGGATGGACTGACGCTGAAGCTGAAGCTGAAGTTCCAATACTTCAGCCACCTGATTTGAAGAACTGACTCATTAGAAAAGATCCTGATGCTGGGAAAGATTGAAGGCAGGAGACGGGAACAACAGAGGATGAGATGGTTGGATGGCATCACCGACTGTATGGACATGAGTTTGAGCAAGCTCTGGGGGTTGGTGATGGACAGGGAAGCCTGGCGTGCTGCAGTCCATGTGGTTGCAGAGAGTTAGCCACAACTGAGTGACTGAACTGAACTGAACTGAACCTGCAAAACCAGGTGCTCTCTGGCTTTTATTTCTGGTGCAGCCCAGACCGGCGAGTCTAATATGTGGCTTAGAACTCTCACTCCTGTGGAAGAACCTCTACAATATAATTATTCTCTATTTTGTGCGTTGCCCACCCAGTGTGTATGAGACTTGATTACATAACAAGTCTGTCCCTCCTACCCACCTGATTGTGGTTTATTCTTAATGTCCTTAATTGTAGAAGACCTTTTCTGGTAGGTTCTGGTCTTTTTCACTGATGGCTATTCTAAGACAGTTGTGATTTTGTTGTGTGTGCAAGAGCAGGTGAGCTCAGGGTCTTTCTACTCTGCCATCTCAGCCACTTTTTTTCCCCTTTTCCTCTGTGTTTAGTCTAGTTTCACCTGTTCATAGGTTGCTTCATGCAGAGGCATGAAGGTAATCCTTCTAACATTTCACCAGTAAGGACTGTATTGTAGATTTTTGATGGAAACATTATTGCCAAGTTACAGAAGTTATTTTCTATCCCTGGTTTACTAAGATTTTTTCCTTAAATGATAAATGGATGTTTATTGTATCATATGTTTTTTTCTGTGTCTATTAAGATAACAAAATTTTTACCTTTATTTGTTGATGTGGTAAATTATATTTATACCTTTTTTTCTTCTTTATTGAAGTATAGTTTCCCAGGTGGCATCAGTGGTAAAGAATTCGCCTGCTAATGCAGGAGACACAAGAAATGCGGGTTTGATCTCTAGGTCGGGAAGATCCCCGGAGTAGGAAATGGCAACCCACTTCATATTCTTGCTTGGAAAATTTCATGGACAGAGGAGCCTGATGAGCTATAGTCCTTGGGGTCACAAAGAGTTGGATATGGCTGAGTGCACAAGCACACACATAATTGACTTACAATGTTATATTCGTTTCAGGTTTACAACATGGCAATTCAATATTTTTCTACGTTATATTCTATTTAAAGTCATTATAAGAATATTGGCTTTTTCCCTTTGCTGGACATTATATCCTTGTACTTTTATAATGGTAGTTTGTACCTCTTAATCCTTTTCCCCTATCTTCCTTCCCCCTTAAGCCCTCTCCCCACTGGTAACCACTAATTTGTTCTCTGTATAAGTCTGTTTCTGTTTTATCATATTCACTCATTTATTTTTTTA